>NC_028640.1:59817681-59926103 GCF_001406875.1 Solanum pennellii
TTATCACTTTGCATGCAAGATACTAGGAAAGAATTGTTATAGTTAGATTTATCAAGTTATGAACCTGTGGGGAACACGTAAACCCTAGTTACTTTGATTAACTGATTAAAACCCAACTTTCAAACTCATTAAGTGTCTCTTTCAATTTTGCTAGTTATTTTTACTTATTAGGAAATACAAACCCCCCTTTTTATGTTTTTTTTAATTTCCAAGGAAGTCATCAACCGAACAATAATAATAAACAAGTTGAAGTTAAGTCTAGACTATTTTCCTCGTGGGAACGATCCCAACCTCACTTGTTGGGTTATTTACTTGACGCGACCGCTTTACTTCTTATTGGAGAAGTAAGTTTGAGCGTATCAATAACAGGAATGGATCCAGTCAATACCTATAATGACATCAAAATCTACCATGTCTAACTCTAATAGATCAACCATGGTGCTCTTGTGATTGATGGAAACAAGACAATCACAATAAACTCTTTCTGCTAGAATAGACTCCCCAATAGGTGTAGAGACACAGAAGGGTTCACAAAGCATAAACATCAAAAGTAAAGACTTTGAGTTGCAACATAAGGAGGTTCAAAGGATAAAATTTCTCTAGGGTCTAACAAAGCATAAACATCAAAAGTAAAGACTTTGATCATACCCGTGATAACATTTGGAGAGTTCTCTTGCTCTTAGCGGCTAGTGATTGCATAGAGGCAGTTTGCCCCTCCGCCAGTACCCAAAGTGTCTCCTGTAGGTGCAACATTGTCTGGTGGAGAAACCGATGAATATTGAGCTCTATTGCCCGGATTTTCACCACCTTGCTGTTCTTAGGGCACTCCCTCATGAAGGGACCCTCTTGAACACACTTGAAATAACCTGTCTGCCCATCACAACATATACCCGGGTTGATTCTACCGTATCTACCATATGTAGAAATTTCATCACCTCCTTGTGCCACACTACCTTGGGATTGGACTGGTCTAGCGTTGAAGTTCTGTGAATTCTAACCATTATACTCACCTTTGTTTCTGGGCGCAGGTGCACTAGAGATGATGGTGCATGCCCCTTCTGATTCTGGAATTGTGGTCGACTTGAACCACCTTTCTCCTGCCTAGACTCATTCCAATATTCTCTTTATTTTTTTTGTATTCCTCCTTGTCCCAAATATTCTCCGCTTCAACTTGTTGCACATATACCATAAGCCAGGATATGTCCATATCGCCAATCAACATTTTAGCCCTACCTTGTTTGCTTGAATCACGATCTTATGTCCTTCACCATCTTCGGAGCATAGTGAGATAGTTGGGTGAAGTTCAACCCATACTCATGGAGTCCTTCTTCAAAGTAAGGAACTCCCGTACCCTGGCTTCCTTCAGTTCTCGAGGAAAGAACCTTCCCAAGAAGGCTTCTTCGAAACAAGCCCAACTTGGATGTGGTGCACCCTCAGCTCTACCATCCTTCCATTGATCAAACCAAGTTCTAGCCACACTCTTTAGTTGATACGCAGTCAATTCAACCCTCTCAGCATCCATCACACGCATTACCTCGAATATTTTCTTCAATTCTTCTACAAAGTTTTCCGGATCCTAAGTAGTGCTTGATCCGGTGAAACTAGGAGGATTCATTCTTAGAAACTGACGAATCCTTGAGGTGTCAGCACCTTCATGTCGAGATCCTCTCTGTTGCCCAACATGGTTTGTTACTACTTGACTTAACATTGGGAAAGCTTCCCGGAAGTCAGCATTGGTAACCTCTCCTTGGGGTGCACATCCGGTGTATTAGGGACCTTTATTTCCTCAATATTTATTCTCGCTGGTCGACCTTTTACTTCACTTCGTGGAGGCATGATGAA
Organism: Solanum pennellii; assembly: GCF_001406875.1. NCBI lineage: Eukaryota > Viridiplantae > Streptophyta > Magnoliopsida > Solanales > Solanaceae > Solanum > Solanum pennellii. The sequence continues at coordinate 59,819,524 of NC_028640.1, forward strand.
TCTGAAAATATACATAAGCACGTGTCACGCCCCGAGCAACCCCCGAGAAGCGGACACGGAACCTAGGACCACAAGTGATTCCAAGCTAACCCTGCTGGCATGATAATGAGCATACTAAAGAAAACAAACTGATGCGGAAGCTAAATCATAATTTATATTGAAAAGATGGGGAATAACCATATTCTATAATTGAGATATTTGAAAACAATGAGTTTAATACAAAGGAAATATTAACTCAATACTCAGCTGAATCTAACTAGGGAATACCCATATTCTATAATTGAGATATTTGAAAATAATGAGTTTAATACAAAGGAAATATTAACTCAATACTAAGTTGAATCTAACTATCTCTGAAATAAGCCTCTAAACTGGACTAGAAATACTGGGACAAGCCCCAACATATTCTAGCAGAAACTACAACTAAATAAGTAAAGAATAAAATGACACTCATGATTGTTGTCCTCGGAGAATGAGGACTCACCACTAAATTTGCTGAACTAGAGATCGAAAATCGATCTATGCGTGATCTGGATGCTGAGAACCTGAACCTACATCACGAGAAGATGTAGCGCACGTATGCGTCAGTACTTGAAAAGTACTGAGCATGTGACATAGAGTAAAGCTGAAATAAAATAAAATTGAACAAGTACAAAAGCAAGTATAATAATCTAAACATGATATGCTGATTATGAATGCTGAGATAACTGAATGCAATGACCAATTTATAACATACTGAAATTGAATGTTGAATATACTGATAAATGGTCAATACAAGAGAGTCTGACTGAACTGTGGGAGCCACAAATAATCGATAATAAAACCACGTCAGCTAAATATGGAGTCCAATGTATACGCCCAATCGAGAGGACCCAATATACCCTGCTTGAGGTATAAAGGCATGCTGGCGTGATCTCTAAACTGATTACCCACAGAGGGGACTTACAACCTACTTGGCTAGTAGTTTTGGAACTACTGGGTACGCTGAACCCTAGTCCAACTCGGTATTATGGTACTCCCATGGATTTATATAGTTAAATGATTATGTCTAAATTTTCTGTAAATACTGGATAGCTCAAACATGAACATGCAAATTGGGAATGCAACAATTAATCTGGTAAGTATGCATTTCTAACCGAGGCATGTATATCTGAAGTAACTGAAACTCTGACCTAGCGTGTGTAATTCAATAACTAAAGAAATACATAACTAGGGTTCTTAAATTGATGCAATAAACTAAATAATAACATGATAATCTGATTTGGAACATATAATTAATAAGTTCATGAACTTCTATCAAAGTTTTTGAAACCCTAGGTTTAATCATGATAAGAGAATCAAGAATCTGACTGAAAACTAGGGATCCAATGGGTCAAAGGAACCCACTAGTGAAATCCCACATACGTGGTGATGAAATCTACGGAAAAATACTTAGATTTTGGGGCTGGAACTGCTGGATCTTGTGGCGTTCTTGAACTAGAGTTCTTGAGCTTTTTCTCCTCTCTTGCTTCTGATTTTTCTAAGTTTTGATATAATGAATTGACTTCGATATGTTTTAGTTATGTGTCTAGGTTTAAATTGACTAAAGTTTGATTATTTAGGGTCAAAACGATGTATCTTAAGGTTTAAATGAAGTGGGAAAAGACCAAAAGACCCCTGGGTAAGTTGCTGGCTTACCAAATGACGACATGGACAGACGGTCCATCGTTCCATCGACAGTCCGTCGTTTGGTCCGTAGGTTGGGAATTTTGACAGGCCTCTACTAAAACGGGCATAAATTTTTACTAGTAGGTCTAGTTTTAGCAATGTTGGTGGCTATCGAAAGATAATTTAATTATCTATTTGTGGGTAGGTCATGGGACACCTAAATATTTTTATCTAAGAGTTATGACCATTTGAAATTGACCCAATTGCATTTCCCCCTTAACTGTATGCTAATTACCACCTATGGTCAGACCTATGGACCGTGCTGGTCATCCGTGGCTCTTGTCAGAGAGTGAATGAAGGGGGGTCACGATCAACGGTCATGGACTACAAATCATAGTTGACCTACGGACCATAAGTCCGTCAGTTGACCAACACTTAACCAATTTTTCCTTGGGTGAGATTTTGGGGGCATCTAACCCCATTGACGGATGTGTAGGACGGACCGTGGGTCAGTCTACGGTCCGTCGATGGCCCCATTGGTTGCACCTAAAGATTTTTCTGAAAAACTAGTTTTTGGTATGTTTTGGATACGGGGTGTTACATTATCTCCCCCTTGGGAACATTCGTCCTCGAATGTAGACTAAACTAGTTAGAATAGAGGGATAGAGCTGCAACCCTGATACTAAACATTGAGAACAGACTTTCTGACTGAATTGAGTTCCGAGAACATGCAAATATGCTGAAAATGCAAGTACAAACTGAGGGGAACATGATTTTAAGACTGAATTCATGCATAATGACTGGAAAAACTGAAGAGGAGCTATTACCTCAAGCTCGAGTGGAATCGGAAGGAAAGAGGTGAGGATACTTGGCTTTCATGTCTGCTTTTGCTTCCCAAGTAGCTCCCTGTGCGGACTGACTCCTCCACAAAACCTTGACTGAATCGACTTCTTTATTTCTCAACCTTCTAACCTGACGGTCAATAATCTCAACTGGTACATCCTCATAAAAAACTTTCTTTCACCGCAACACTCTCTAATGGCACTGTAGAGGTTGGGTCACCCACACTTCTTCAAGAGTGAGATGTGGAATACCGGATGTACTGCAACTAAGTCTGCGGTCAACTCTAACTCATATGCCACTTTGCCAATCCCTTTGAAGATCTTGTAAGGGCCTACATATCTAGGACTGAGCTTCCCTTTATTTCCAAATCTCTTCACCCTTTCATAGATGAGACTTTCAGAAAAACCCAATCATCAACTTGGAACTCTAGTTCTCTTTTCCTTACATTTGCATAAGATTTCTGACGACTTTGGACTGTCATAAGTCTATCTCTAATGAGCTTCACTTTCTCCTTAACATAAAGGACTGAATCTGGCCCTATCGAAGATACTTCACCTACTTCAAACGAACCAACATGAGATCTACATCTACGCCCATATAAGCCTCATAAAGGGCCATCTGAATACTGGAATGGTAGCTATTGTTGTAAGCGAACTCAATAAGAGGAAGGTGATCATCCCAACTACCGTTGAAATCGATATCACAAGCCCTCAACATATCCTCTAGGGTCTGAATGGTACGCTCTGCCTGTCCATCCGTCTGCGAATGAAATGCTGTGCTAAGGTTAACTTGAGTACCAAGAACCTTCTGAAATGACTTCCAGAAATGAGAGGTAAACTGAGGACCTCTATCTGAGATGATAGATGAAGGAACCCCATGTAACCTCACAATCTCATTAATGTAAAGCTTCGCATAGTCCTTCGCAGAATATGTAGACTTGACCGCCAAAAAGCGAGAAGACTTAGTCATCCTATCAACTATCAGCCAAATGGAGTCATGTTGTCTACGAGTACGCGATAATCTTGTGATGAAGTCCATATTTATCACATTCCACTTCCAAGTACGAATGTCGATCTCTGGATTCATACCTCCTGGTTTCTGATGTTCTACCTTGACTTGTTGGCAATTGGGGCACTTACTAAGAAAGTCTGCTATATCCCTCTTCATGCCATTCCACCAATAGACTTCCCGCAGATCGCGGTACATCTTAGTGGCACCTAGATGAATAGAATACCTAGAGTTATAGGCTTCTGCAAGAATATGCTGTGTCAACTCGCCCACATCAGGAACACACAATCTACCCTGGTAGCGAAGTACACCATCTCCCCTTTGGGAGAAAACCTCCACTCTCTGACTGCACCCTTAAGTTCAAGCAAGATTGGGTCACTGTCTTGCTTTTCCTTAATCGCCAATACCGAAGATGATTCTGCCCCATTCTGAAATGTTACACCGCTGTCTGATATGCTCATAAGACGAACTTCCAAGCGAGCAAGCCTATGAACATCCTTCACTAGCTCTTTCCTTTCTTCCTCAACTTGGGCTACACTACCCATAGATAATCTACTAAGAACATCTGCTACTACATTCACCTTACTAGGATGGTAATGCACACTAATATCATAATCCTTAAGGAACTAAAGCCATCTCCTCTGGCAAAGATTCAACTCCTTCTGGGTGAACACATACTAAAGGCTCTTATGATCGGTGAACATATATACATGAACACCATACAAGTAGTGCCTCCATATCTTGATTGCAAACCCCACTGCTGCAAGCTCGAGGTTATGAGTTGGATAGTTCTTCTCATACACCTTAAGATGTCTAGAGGCATACTGCTGCATCAACACAAAACCTAGGCCAACTCCGGATGCATCACAATAGATCACATAACCAACTGAACGCTATGGTAGTGTCAAGACAGAGCTGTAGTCTCTAGTTTTCAATTATGCAAAGCTTTTCTCAAAATCATCTGACCATCGAAACTTGACCATCTTCTGAGTCAACCTAGTCAATGGTGAGGCTATGGATGAAAATCCTTTAACGAACCTTCTGATATCTATAGACGAGGTAGGTCTGGGAAATTGTCTCACTGTTTCTATCTTTTGTGAATCTAATTAGATCCCTTCCCTTGATGCAATGAGACCTAGGAAAGCAACTGATTGCAAACAAAAACTCACATTTGCTAAACTTAGCGAATAACTGGCGATCCTTGAAAGTCTGTAAAATAATTCTCAAATGACTCGCATGTTCTTCCTCATTCCTAGAGTAAATGAGGATATCATCAATGAAGACGATAACGAACAAGTCCAAGTACTGTTTGAAGACTCTGTTAATCAAATCCATTAAAGCTGCATGAGCATTAGTTTGTCCAAACAACAAAACTATAAATTCATAATGACCATACCAAGTTCTGAAGGCTGTTTTTGAAATGTCACTATCTCTGACTCTAAACTGATAATAACCTGATCTAAGGTCTATCTTTTAGAAATGGCTAGCACCCTGAAGTTGGTCAAACCAGTCATCAATCTTGGGGATGGAACACTTATTCTTGATTGTGACCTTGTTCAACTGTCAATAGTCAATGCACATTCTGGGAGAACCATCTTTCTTCTTAACGAACAACACCGGTGCACCCCATGGTGAAATACTAGGTCTGATGAAGCCCTTCTCTAGAAGGTCTTTCAACTTCTCTTTCAATTCCTTAAGCTCTACTTGAGCCATTCTATAAAAAAGAATAGAAATAGAGTATCTGGAAGGAGATCAATTCCAAAGTCGATTTCCCTTTCGGGAGGTACTTCGGGAAGATCTTCTGGAAATTCACAGACTACTGGAATTGACTCAAGAGTTGGGGTTTCAAGGCTAGAATCCTTAACCCGAACTAGATGATAGAGATAACCCTTAGATATAATCTTTCTGGCCTTAAGGTAAGAAATAAATTGACCCATAAGCGCTAAGCTACTACCCTTCAATTCTAAGATTGGTTCATCTGGAAACTGAAAACGAAACATCCTAGTTCTACAATCGACTGAGGCATAAAATGAGTGTAAAAAATTCATGCCTAGAATGACATTGAAGTCTACCATTTCTAACTCTAGTAGATCTGCTGAGGTGACTTTCTGAGAGATTATGACAGGCAATTTCTATATACCCGTCTAGCTATAACTGGGTCACCGACTGGAATAGAGACTGAGAAAGGTCTTGAGAGAGTTTCTAGACTAACACTAAATTGGACTGCTATACTGAGTTACAAAAGACAAAGTCATGTTTGTTGTCTTTCCACCGAGTGAACCATATGTGAGTCACATCCTTGAATTGGTAGTATGCAAATCTCACATATAATTACCAGTTACTGAAATCACACTAAATATTTTCTTGACCTCATCAATGATCTTTGGTGGGTCCTTACAAACTTGCGACCCTAAAAACTTAGGCGGATTCATCTTAACAAAATCACAACTGTCGCTGCCACTAATCAGTCATTTCTATTAGAACGAGCTATAACCTGCTGATTGTTCCTGTTGGTCATACTCTGAGCCAAACACTGAATTGGCGTTTTGAAACTCTACATTTGAACTTCCTTATCTGGTACTAGAGGAACTGCATCAGCATTGCGTGCATTGGCATTCCATGCCTAAGCTCTACGAGAAGGCATGATCTAAAACGTAGAATATCAAGTTAGAATGGAATAAGATCATACCTCATGCATGATAAGAATACCAAGAAAGTGAAGTTTTTCCTAAAACACTTCATAGATTCCCTCTCATTAGATGTGGTGCACTTCACACCTATGAAAAAGACTCTACTTAGTGCGGCTTTTTAGACATCCTAGGAAACTTAAACATAGTGCTCTGATACCAAGTTTTTTAACGCCCCGAGCTACCTCCGAGACGCGAACACGGAACCTAGGACCACAAGTGATGCCAAGCTAACCTTGCTGGCATGATCATGAGCATACTAAAGAAAACAAACTAATGTGGAAGTTAAATCATAATTTATATTGAAAAGATGGGGAATACCCATATTCTATAACTGAGATATTTGAAAACAATGAGTTTAATACAAAGGAAATATTAACTCAGTACTAAGCTGAATCTAACTATGTCAGAAATAAGCCTCTAAACTGGACTAAAAATACTGGGACAAAGCCAGCTATATTTAGCAAAAACTTAAACTAAATGACTAAAGACTGAAATGACCCTCATGAATGTTGTCCTAGGAGAATGAGGACTCACCACTGAATCTGCTGAACTAGAGATCGAAAATTGATCTATGCGTGATCTCGATGCTGAGAACCTAAACCTACATCACAAGAAGATGTAGCGCACGTATGCGTTAGTACTTGAAAGGTACTAAGCATGTAGGATAGAGAAAAGCTGAAATAAAATATAACTAAACAAGCAAAAAAAGAAATACAATAATCTGAAGATGATATGCTGATTATGAATGCTGAGATAACTTAATGAAATGACCAATTTATAACATGGTGAAACTGAATGATGAGTATACTCATAAATGGTCAATGCGAGATAGTCTGACTGAACTGTGGGAGATACAAATAAATGATAATAAAATCACATGAGCTAAATGTGGAGTCCAATGTATACGACCCATCGAGAGGACCCAATATACCCTTTCAGAGGTATAAAGGTATGCTGGCGTGATCAGTAAACTGATCGCCCACAGAGGGGACTTACAACCTACTTGGCTAGTAGTTCTAGGACTATTGGGTCCGCTGAACCCAAGTCCAACTCAGTACTATTCTACTCCCACGGATTTATATAGTTAACTAATTATGTATGTATTTACTGTAAATATTGGATAGCTCAAAACTGAACATGCAAACTGGGAATGCAACAATTAATCTGGTAATTATGCATTTCTAACTGAGGCATGTATATCTGAAGTAACTGAAATTCTGACCTAGCGTGTGTAATTCAAGAACTAAAGAAATACATAGCTAGGGTTCTGAAATTGATGCAATAAACTAAATAATAAAATGATAATCTGATTTGGAACATATAATTAATAAGTTCATGAACTTCTATCAAAGTTTTTGAAACCCTAGGTTTAATCATGATAAGAGAATCAAGAATCTGACTGAAAACTAGGGATCCAATGGGTCAAAGGAACCCACTAGGGCTGGAACTGCTGGAACTTGTGGCATTTTTGAACTAGGGTTCTTGAGCTTTTTCTCCTCTCTTGCTTCTAATTTTAATTTTTCTAAAGTTTTGATTTAATGATTTGACTTAGATATGTTTTAGTTATGTTTCTAGGCTTAAACTAACTAAAATATGATGATTTAGGGTCAATAATATGTTTCTTAAGGTATTAATGAAGTGGGAAAAGACCAAAAGACCTTTGGGTAAGTTGTTGTCGGACCAAACAACGACCTGGGTAGACGGTTTGTCGTTCCATCGACGGTCAGTCGTTTGGTCCGTAGGTTAGGCCTGTTCGACTGACCCTTATTAAAACGGGCATAACTTTTTACTCGGAGGTATGATTTTAGCAAGGTTGGTGACTATCAAAAGATAATTTAATTATCTATCTCTGGATAGGTCATATGATATCTAATTTATTTTGTGGTAAGAGTTATGACAATTTTAAGTTGACCCAACTGCATTTCCCCCTTAACTATTTGCTAATTCCCACTTACGGACCATGCTGGTCATTTGTGGCTCTTGTCAGGGAGTGGGTGAAGGGGGTCTCGACCGACAGTCATGGAGTACGGATCATAGTCTGACCTATGGACCGTAAGTCCGTCCGTCGACCAACAGTTAACCAATTTTTCCTGGGCTGAGATTTTAGGGGTTTTCTGACCCCATTGATGGATGTGCAGGACGTACCGTGGGTCACTCTACGGCCCGTCGATGGCCCCGTTGGTTGCACCTGGAGATTTTTCTGAAAACTGGTTTTTGGTCTTTTTTGGATACGGGTTGTTACAGCACGAATTAGAGAGAAACTTTTAGAGGTAAACTCTAATGCACGAAAAGGAAATGAAAGAAGTGAAATATTCCTAAATGTTGTAGCCTCCTAATAATAGATGTGGCACGCTTCACACTGATGACTAAGACTCTACAGACACAACTTCATAAACTTCCTAGGATTCTTGAACTTTGTGCTCTAATACCAAGTTTGTCACGCCTAGATCCTACACCTTGGAAGTGGCCGACGCCCAACGACCATTACTGGCCTTGAGCAAACCCTTAGCCTGACTTACTTTACTCAGAAGAAGACTATACTCATCTTAGAGAAAGAATTAAAGGCATTCTCATAAGATAACTTAATTAACTGTCTTGGCTAAAATGACATTTAAGTCTCAATATTGTAACATATGAAGTATAAGATAAAGGAGACTCCAAAAACTAAACTACTACATTGTCTATGAAGTCTCTAATTGATTGAGATGGATGTTGGGATAGACCCCACAATATCCTAATGAACTAATCTAGTAAGGTAATAAAAAGTGATGTCCTCCTGGCAAGGAGGCTCACCAAGTGATTGTGGAGTGCTCAACTGGATCAATGGTGCTGCGTGCTGATCTTGGTTACCTGCGTCTGCATCATAAAATGATGTATGCAAACTGGCATAGTATCTTGGGTTGGACTGACACTCTAGAATAATTTTTGGCCACAAGCGAAACCTTGGTCTAGCTTAACTCTTAGCGGAAGACTAACTCATGATAAAATCACTTTATAAACTAAATTTTAGCTCAATATATGACTTGGAATGTTCTAAAAATAAACGTTCAACTAGCAAAAGTGGCAAGACAAGTCTCAACATAACAAATGAAAGTGAGAAGCCTCATGAACTAATAATGTCTAATTACTATGAAGCCTCTACTAACTGAGATGGACGTCCAGACAAGACCGACATCCTAATGAACTAGAATAACAAAAACTATAAAAATGGGATTCTTTGAAAGTAAGGAGGCTCACCAATAACTCTGAAGCTCAACTGGATCAATGAAGCACTGGATTCTAATCCTGGTTATATGTATTTACATCATAAAAGATGCTGTCCAAATGAATTCAGTACATTGAATATACGAGAATGTGAGGGGAATTCTATTAAAAGACATAAGATTGAAAGGGAACTGAAGTAACTTACCTCGTCTCAACTAAACTAATTTCAATGTAAAGCAGTAATATTAATGCAATACAAAGACAAGCTTTAAAACATGTGGATAACAACTCTGTGTATTAAAAAGTACAACTATGACTTAGTTTGTATATGAGAGAATCTCTACTCGTCAACCATCACTATGAGCTATTGATGATACATCATCTTGCCTCATGCTGTCAGGGCCTTTCTATACTTTTCCAAGGTATAAAACCTACTACTAAGTGGATTCACTAATCTATGATAAAAGAATTAAGGAAACATCTAAAGAGTATGACTCTATTTTACCCTTATTGGCTACATGATTTGTGGAGACTCTGAATTATATGAACTCAAACTCGATCCATATCGGTGCTCAATACTACCCCCAAAGTCTAACTAGATAATGTGTTTAAAAACATAATTCTTTATGATGTTTGAGATTATTACTCAAAAATTGCACAGAATCTCTTTTGGTGTTTCCTCTTTTGTTTAAATGTGAAAATATTAACTGATTGAGAATACTTTGTCCCATATAATCTTTTGGAGAAAAAGAACTTCACTCGTACTCTTACTCCACTGAATGCTTAAGTCTTAAACATGTTTAAAGCATTTGTAAAGACTTTTGAATGGACTTTAAGAACTCTCTGGACTTGGATATTAACTTTACTTGAATTTGGATTTATAAATTCAAGATTAGATTCATATTTATGGATGATTTATAGATGTTTAGAAGTCATTTAGAGTATTTAGAATTTATTCAAAGTGATAGAACAATAAGGACTTATACATGCTAAATGACAGGAAATGGGTTAGGGCAGGTTACCTTGGGGTACTACTGGGGCATGGCCCTAGCCCATAAATTTCAGAGACTCCAAACTAGCGCATTGCTGGCACACCACCCCAGACCTTCTGACGCATCAATGGCGCACCTCGCCAGCCATACCTCAGGTGATCCCAACGAATTTTCAACTCATTTTCTAACCTCAATTCATCAAAATTCAATTCTTTTTCTCAATTGTTCTTTAGATTCAGTTACCAAATACATGTACAAGAATCTACTCAAAACAACTCATAAATCAATACGATTATATCAAGAAACTCGTCAATCTCATATTACTTCAAGAACAAAATCAAATTCACAACACCTATCATGAACATCAAATTTTATTTTTTTAGGATGAGTTCATGCAGAATTATCAAGGTTGGTAAGTTGGTGAATGAACGCAATGCTATGTGAACTCACATACATTTTTAAGGATCAACCCTTGGCGAAATGTGCAACCAGAATCTCAATAACTTGACGGATCTTGACCTTTCGCCTCTTTTGTCTTCTTGAACTCTTTTCTAAAAGACCCTAGTGTGAATTGTAATTGTGTTAAACGAGCGAAATAAGTTTGTACCCATAATTAATCACTAAAAATGAATTAAATCTGATACGGTATGGAAAGACCAAAATACTGCTCTTATATCCGGGTAACTTTACTTAAAAGGATAGCCCGTCTTTATACAATCATATGCCCCTCATACGAGCTCAAAAATTTTCAAACTTGGTGTCTTTGTAAATAGGATTCTAAGTCCTTTCATTTGATATCTTGTAGGCCACCTAACTCATAATGTACCAAAAGTTATGATAGTTTGAAGTTGACTCAAAACTTATACTTTGCATAACTTGTCAGAATTTTCAAATTTACTCTTTCCAAAAATAGTTCTTTCTAATTCTAGTTCCTCAAATACCGAGGTGTTACAAGGGGCTTGTCTCGGGGAGTGACAGTAAGTTTCTGCCTTTTTTTTGTAAAGTAATTATGTATTAAAAGTGACAAGTGCCAGTAACTTATTTAATATATATGAGTCAAGTGGTATAGGATATTAAATAATTTTATACAAGACCCATTATTCTCAACTAATTAGTTTTTTAAAATAACCATTAATTACAAGATCATAATTAAACGAATAGGTCAAAATTTCTACTTAAAATTTAGGGAAAGGTTCTTTTTTTGAAAGAAAGAGGATTAGTGCTGAAATGACCTAACATGTCGTTATAACTATGAAATTTCTCTCATGAAGTCATTAAACTTTATTTGTATCAATAAAATCAATAAGCTTTGACATTTGGCTCCTACAGTTATGCTCTGCAGACACTGCACTATCTCATTTGATAAATACAACATTGTTAGTCAATTGTAGCAGGCTGAATGGTCATATTTAACCCCTAAAACATCATTTTACATATTTTTTGAGATTTTTTAGAACTATATTGTTGCTCGATAAAAAATTGAATTAATATGATAATATCAAGTAACATATTTTACTGGTCAATCAAAATAATTACATTCACCAGTCATTTGATATAAAATAATATTGTTTATATTTTCAAACTCTAACACAACGTCTAGTAATGAAGTTCTACTAATCATTTAGAGATGATATTAGTAGGAATTGTATGGTAGAAAAGAGTGTAGGGTAAAAAACATATTAAAAATATTTTGAATTTTTTAGTTTTATATTTGAATTATACTGTGTTTCAGTTTTCTACTTGAACAATTACAAAAATGTTTATAGTAACACATCTCACATATTAGTTGCTCATTTTCCCTACATAACATATCAGTATGCGCTCCTCATCAGATTGGGAGGTAGTGACTACGCCAGGCGCCACCTTCTTTGGGAGGTAGTGACTACGCCAGGCTCAGTATATATTTTCATTTTATATTCAGCCAAAGAATTACCATTAAATCCAGAAACATTACACCCTTTTGCACATCATGATTTACACAAACATTTGCACAAACATCACTTTTCACATACTTTCGGTTGACATAACTTAACATGCTTACAATTCCAAACACATAACCATGAACACATTATCACGAAAAATCACACTTCATACTTAAACTACCAGCAAACATACCAACAACATGATCTCTAACCTATTTTAGATTGAAATCAGAAGGATACTAGGGACAAGATGTCCGACTAGAACGGGAACAACCTTAGTTTCAAAATTCGTTGAATTCGTGGAAAGGAAATTCTCTTGGAGAAAGGAGTCCAGGAGAGAAACCCATACGTGACTTTAGTGTTTTTCAACACACGTCCTTCTGTCCAAAACCCTCTCCAAATTCACGTCCAAGTCTTGAAACTTCAACACAAAACTCGACGGAAAACCCTTCTTTTTGCTTTACGTTTTTGGGTAGCTTTTTTTTTTGTTTATGTTTTTGACGTATAAATTCTTCAAGTATGAAGAACTTCTGGTTGTGTTTTTTGTTCTTGTATTTCGTTATCAGATAGAACGGAAAAGTGAGAGAGTCGATCGTGAAAGAGAGAGCATAAACATGAGAAGTCAGTGGTTCCTTAGGATTAGGATAGTTGTTTTAGACTTAGTCAAAATAAGGTTTTGTTAAATTGTAAAAATCTGATTTATTTAAATCACACGTGAAAGGACCTTATTTCCCTTACAAAAAAAATCAGATTTAAACCCCATTTTAATTCACTTGGGCGTTGCCTCCGTCGAGGATCAAACCTGTGACGTCCCCATCGCGAAAACGGGTCCTTTCGGGTCGACCCGACCAAAACCGCCACAATAATTAATTAATTATTAATAATAATAATCTGATTTTACTTTTTTTTAAATCAGCATTTAAGTATTAATTAATTAAATTAATTATCCAATATAAATAATCAAGTTAAATCATTGCTCCCACCTAGGTTCGAACCCGGGTGGAGCAAGATTTTGCTCAATGTGAAATTTCGGCCCTTTCTACCCAAAATTCCCCTGCACCATATTAATTGAATAATTAATTACATATTTAGGGTAATTACGATACTACCCTAAGCCTGGAAAAAGACCATTTTATCCCTAGACCCTCCAAACTTGAGATTTCCCCTTTTTAAGTCCGGTAAAGACTCATGGGGGTAAATCTTCATATTCAGGGAGCCTTACATGGCTGGACCCAACCTTTCCTAGCTCAACTAACTCCCCAAGTTAGTTGGCTTGGCTGTCGTAAAGGTTCAGAGGTGTTCTTCTACGTGCATCAATACGTGTGAACCCGGTCTAATCTTAGGCATTATAGGCACACTAAACATTACTTAACATATTCATTTTTAGTGTTGTTACAACTTAGCGAATTTCAGAAGTCATCTTTCCTCAGAAGTTTCAGTTAGAAACGATGGACGTGCAGAACGGCCCTTGCGTCGATGAAACGACTGTCCGTCGAGGGACACTTAGCAAATTTCAGAAGTCATCTTTCCTAGGAATTGTTACTTAGAAACGACGAACGTGCAGAATGACCCATGGGTTAATCGACGGACCGAAGTACACTACCGTCGTCGGATACTTAGAAAATTTCAGAATGCTTCTGAGATCAGGATTTCAGTTAGGAACGACGGACGTGTAGATCGACGGGGCATAGTCCACTTCCGTTGTCATAGAGTTAAGCAAATACAGGGTACAGCTATCGACGGACCCCATCGATGACCCGTCGATCGACCGACGGTCCGTAGACGGGGTCTAGTACTGTCGGTCAGAGATAGTTTTTTCAGACATTCTTTGCACTCCTCAAATGGACAATTTCAAGCATATACCAAGACACACAACATTCGATAACAATCAGCAAACAACTTCGTCATTCCTAGGGCTTCAATTTTGCAAATTTTCATCCTAGATTCTAAGAGACTATCAAGCCCTAAGTCAGAAAAACAACAAAACAAACAACATTCAGAGTTCATTTAGACGGGTTGCACCCCCAATCCATGCACTTTTTATCATTTTAAGGGACATGGAACTCAATTTGACAAGTTACACATGTAAGGTTGTCCCTAAGTCAAGACCCACATACAATTTATTCGATTTCTCAAGCAAATGAATGAGAATTCATTGAGCAAATGAGAATGACATACCTGTACGCTGTAGTGGAGTGAATATGTGGGTGAACTTTGCAACTTTCACTGGTAGGTTTTGGACAGCTTTGTTCAATATCATGGGAACTGAGTTATCTACTGCGAATCATCCACAATTTTCTACTGCGAATCATCCACAAATAGATGGGTAGACGGAAAGAATTAATCACTTGTTGGAAGAATACTTGAGGCACTATGTGACAGCAAGTCAACGGAATTGGGTGGCATTGTTAGAAACTGCGCAGTTCTGCTATGATTTGCACAAGTCTTCTGCAACAGAAATGATCACTTTTGAAATTGTTTTAGGTAAACAGCCTATGACACCACTAGATGTTGCCAAATCTAAATATGATGGAAGGTGTCCAGCAACATACATGGTTGCAAGGGTTAGACTTGAAATGTTATCTGAAGCACAGGATAGCTTGTGCAAGGCTCAGCAGCGCATAAAGAAGTATACTGATCAACATCGTCGCTCAGTTGAGTTCAATGTGGGTGAAAAAGTGTTACTGAAACTTACTCCACAAATCTGGAAACAGATTATAAGTAAGAATAGACATCGGGGTTTGATTCCTAAATATGATGGTCCATTCGAAGTGGTGAAATGAGTGGGTGAAGTTGCTTATATATTAAAGCTGCCAGAAAGGTTGAAAATTCATCCCACTTTCCATGTGAGTTTTTGAAACCTGACTTTGCAGATGCAGATGATACGGACAGAAACAGGTCAAAGAGGGCTCCTCCATCCGTACCTACACAGTATGATGCTGAAATTGAGAAGATCCTTGATCACCGGGTTTTGGGCACAAGTAAGAAGAATACTAAGACAGAATTCTTGGTTCATTGGAAAGGCAAGAGAGCAGTTGATGCAGTTTGGGAGAAGGCGAAAACTTATGGCAGTTTGATGCTCAAATCGAGGACTATCTTAAAAAAGTCTCGATGAGGACATCGAGTTCAAGTGGTGCGGGTGGTCTGTTAGACCCGTAAACTACTTGATCTAACTACGTGCAGACATGTCAAGGACTTGGGCATTTGTCTTGACATGAATGGGGGCAAAATAGTGCAACACAGGTTCAAGGTGCTTGGGTGTTGGCAAAGCAACTTGAACATGCAAGGCTTACGTGTGGGCTAGAGTCATCGGCAAGGCATCGTGTTGTCTTGGCAAGGAAAAGATGTGAAGACTTGACAATGGCAAAAACAAATGCATTTCACGTGAATTGCTGAAATAAAACTAAGTGTTGGAGGGCAACTAAAATATTCTAAGTATTGGAAGCTGGCTGAGATATTCTAAGTGTTGGAATGTAGCCTAAAATATTTAAGTGTTAGAATATTAATATTTCGTATGGATAAGGATATAATTTGAATTTGATTCTATCTGTTATAAATATAGTTGTTGGAAACTTTAGTTTGAATCATGTGATGACAAGTGTCGGACATGTGTCATTTGTAACTGCCATGTGCAGAAATTTGATAAAGGTGAAAATTTCGTTTAAGGCTATGGAGGGTTATTCTCGCCTTAGATAAATTTGTAAAGCCTTCCCTTTGTATTAATTATAAGATTAATAAAGGTTGGGACGAGTTCCTGTACATTCTGTTCGCTGTTTAACTTTGCTGCTTAAGTAATTCTATACTTGGTCAAATCTGTGTGAGTAAGATAGGCTGAGTGTTGCAAGCGTTTGCAGGACTGCGTTGGATGACGTTTGGTAAATATAAATTGACCCTCTTTCAATATATATAATAGGAAAGGTGATAGTGCTTAGGTGTCAGCGCCACAATTAATCTCACATTTTTGCTTTTAAAAGTCAACTAATAATTAATTATATATACAGCAATCCGTAAAGAAATTTCAATTTCGTAAAAAAAATTCATGTTACTGCTAAATATACATGTGTCATCTTCTTAGGTATACACTATTTTTTATATTTAAAATAATAATTAATTAAAATAAATATTATCATTTGTTAGGATTTGGAGATATGTACATGTCAACTACTTAAAGTTTTAAGTATCTGACATAAATTTATTCAAGTAACTTCTGTATTCGACATAAATATTAATTTACTACCGTTCAGTAGCCTAATATGTAATCTGTTATTCTATAATTCAAAAAAACAAGTACATTTTTAACAATTAATTTTATATATATATGTATATAAAAGTTAACTTTAACTATAGATATATCCACAACCCTATAGAAGACATTAATATTACAATTTACTACTATGATTTGCGTAATAAATAATTATGTGTCATCTTCTCAAGTACCAAATAGCAATATATGTTTCCATCTGAATTAAATTGTGATTCTGTAATAAAAATAAATCAAAATCAATTTTAATTAAGAGCAGTTTTTTTAATAAAGAGGTTCCATATGTCCCCACTTTCTTATCCACAATTCTTAAACTTGCCTCAAAAAGCACTGTTGAGAAAAAGATCCTTGGCCCCATTAAACTGCTTCCCAACTCACTTGCAATATACCTATATAAAGATATCATTTGTGTCAAATGTTTTTGTCGAGTTTCAAAAAAATATGGCTTTACAATGTAACACAATATCTGAAATTACCAAAAACAAAATGAAATGGAATATAAAAGTTGGCGTTGTTCATTTTCGGACAATNTAGCAATATATGTTTCCATCTGAATTAAATTGTGATTCTGTAATAAAAATAAATCAAAATCAATTTTAATTAAGAGCAGTTTTTTTAATAAAGAGGTTCCATATGTCCCCACTTTCTTATCCACAATTCTTAAACTTGCCTCAAAAAGCACTGTTGAGAAAAAGATCCTTGGCCCCATTAAACTGCTTCCCAACTCACTTGCAATATACCTATATAAAGATATCATTTGTGTCAAATGTTTTTGTCGAGTTTCAAAAAAATATGGCTTTACAATGTAACACAATATCTGAAATTACCAAAAACAAAATGAAATGGAATTTAAAAGTTGGCTTTGTTCATTTTCGGACAACNCGGACAATGCCCAACAAATACAAGCCAGATATTCTGATGGTGCTGATTTTGCAAAATGAAAAGGTATGATTTAAATCAGATTTTAAATTTAATTTTATTCTCAAATTTTATTATATATTGATGATAATGATTAATGATTTTACAAAATTTTATTTGCTTATAGGATGATCGAATACATGCATTTATTGAAAATTACACAATAAAGTATTTTAGAGACAAGGCTCATGCTTAAAGTCTAGATTAAGGATTATAATATTAACAAGAATGATAATGTCTATAGAACGCTACTTGTTTTGTGGCTTAGCTGAATCCCGAAGATAGAGTTGTTATTTATTCTTCCAATTGCTCGTGGGAGAGACTCCAACTATTTTATAAAACGTATTGACGTGCCTCTAAGCCAAGCAAGTTTATTTTTGAATTCCTTATATTTTTATCATTCTTGTTCATTTGTTCTAACAATTTGAATATAGTTGTCTCTATGGCATCCACATCAATAATAAACAATGTTTCAAATTTGTCTAATTCTAATTTTGAAAAATTTGATGGCAAAGACTTTCCTAGATGGCGTGGAAAGATAGAATTCTTTTAAGACGATTAAAGTTGGCATATGTTCTTGAAATGCTCCTAGTTCTGACGTAGCAACGAACGAGGCTATTTTAATTAAAGAAAAAATAGCCAAATGGCAAGATGATGATTAGCTATGCAAAAATTATATTCTTGGAGGAATGTCTAATAAATATTATGATCAATATTATATTAAGTGCAAATTTGCTAAGGAGATTTGGGATACTCTTAAAGCTATCCATTAAGCAGAAGAAGCGAGTTCAATGAAATTTCTTATTTCAAATTATATGGATTTCAAAATGGGTGATGACAAGTCAATCACTGAACAAATACAAGGATTTCAACTTATAGCTAATAAAATTGTTATATCTGAAATTGCTTTTGATGAAAACTTTCATGTTGGTGCTATTGTCTCAAAACTTCCTCCATCTTTGAAGGAGTACAGAAGCAAACTCTTGCAAAAGAAGGAAGATTCGACTCTTCAACAATTATTGCACCATTTGCAAATTGAACAAGAGACACGATACTGTGACAATAACCTCTTGAAGGAACCCATCATGAAAGTTCATGTTGTTGAAGAAAAAATAAAGGAACCTGCCAATAATAAATTTTTGAAGTCAAAGAAGAGTAAAAATTTCAAGCATACTAATTCTAATTCTAAGTCAGTAGAATGTTATCATTGTTATAAAATTGATTACTATGCACGTGATTGTAAAATTCTTAAATCTGAAAAGAATAGATAAGAGGCAAATAACAATACAAAAAATGAACTGGTGGCAATGGTCACAGAAGCATTTGTAGCGGGAGATCAAGTAGAATGGTGGATAGACACTGGTGCAACTCGTCATATATCAGGTAATCAAAAATTTTTCACGACCTATGAGTTAATGGGGGACGATAAAGCTTTGCATATGGAAAAACTCATCCTCTACTAAGGTTGTGGGAAAAGGAACTATTGAACTGAAATTCAATTCTTAAAAAATGGTCACATTGATAGACGTATTGCATGTTCTTGATATTCGAAAGAACTTGATCTCATGTACGCTTCTTTCAAATCATGACTTTAAAATTATTTTTGAGGCAGATAAATTTATTTTATCTAAACAAGGCATATTTGTTGGAAAAGGTTATGCTACAAATTGCATGTTCTAACTCAATATTGAAAATGAAAATATTTCTGCTTATGTTGTGGAGTCTTTAGATTTATGGCATGAACGTCTCGGTCATGTAAATTTTAGATCCATTCAACTTATGATGAAAAATGGATTAATTAAAGACTGTGGAAAAGATCATGTTGCTATGTGTATTACTTGTAGTAAATGTAAAATAACAAAGAAACCTTTTAAGTCTGTTGAAGGGATATCCACATTTTTGGAGTTAACCCACACTGAAATTTGTGAGATGGATTGTTTATCACGTCATGGAAAGAGATATTTTATCACTTTCATTGACGATTACTCAAGGTATACATATGTCTTTCCATTAAAAACAAAAGATGAGGCATTTGAGACTTTTAAAACATATAAAGAAGAAGTGTAAAATAAATTGAGTTTGAAGATTAAATCAATTAGATCTGATATAGGTGGAGAATATTTAAAATCAGATTTTATTGATTTTTGTGAAAAAGAAGGCACTGAGAAACAATTGACTATGTCTTATATACCACAACAAAATGGTTTAGCAGAAAGAAAAAATAGAACTCTCATTGAAATGGTTAACTCTATGCTTTATGGATCTGGTATCTCTGAAAATTTTAGACCGAAGCCTTATTTTCTGCATGTCATATTTTGAAATCGAATTCCTTACAAGAAACATGATTCATCTCTATATGAAATTTGGAAGAATCGAAAGTCAAATATAAATTATTTTAAAGTATGGGATTGTTTGGCTCATGTTAGATTACCAAATCAACAATTGACTAAGATTGGATGTAGAGGAGTAGATTGTGTATTTATTGATTATTCACAAACCAGTAAGGGTTATAGATTTTTGAATCTTGAGACTCCAAGCCCTCACAGAATTATTGAATCGTTGCATGCTAACTATTTTGAGCATATAGTTCTTCTATATCTTCTCTTAAAAGAAAAATAGTTGAACCTTTGGAAGAAAGTCAACCAAGACGTAGTGCAAGATCAGCCAAACCAAGAGACTTTGGACCAAATTTTCAAGTTTATTTAGTTGAAAGGGATCCTGAAAGTTATGTTGAAGCAATGGCTTCACATGATGATCCTTTTTGGTGTGAAGGTATAAATGATGAAATGCACTCCATTATGTCAAACAATACATGTATTTTATCAGACCTCCCTCCTGGTTGTAAATCTATTGATTGTAGATGGACTTTTAGAAAGAAATTAAAATCTGATGGTACCTTAGATAAGTAGAAAGCTCGCTTGGTAGCAAAAGATTTTACTCAATTGAAATATATTGATTATTTTGATACCTTTGCACCTGTAGCTCAAATGACTTATATTCGACTCTTGATTACTTTAGCCGCAATTCATAGTCTGGTAATACATCAGATGGATGTGAAGACTGCATTTCTAAATGGTGGTCTAGATGAAGAAGTGTACATGAAACAGCCAGAAGGATTTGTCATACCTGGTCAAGAACACAAAGTCTGTAAGTTTTTTAAATCTCTTTATGAATTAAAGCAAGCTCTAAAACAATGAAATAAGAAATTTAGACGAGTAATGAATTCTAATGACTACTCAATCAATGGTGATGATATTTGCATATTTAGTAAATTTCAAAACACATCTGGTGTTATAATATGCCTCTATGTAGATGATATGTTGATATTTGGAACTGATATTGAAAGAGTCAAAAACAAAATTATTTCTAGCTTCTCAATTTGAAATTAAAGATCTTGGAGAAGCTGATGTAATTTTGGGAATTAAAATTATAAGATCAGCAAATGGCTTAACTCTTACTCAATCAAGCTATATTGAGAGTTCTAAAGAGGTTTGGTCACTTTGACGACAAACCTGCTCTTACACCATTTGATCCTAACATCAAACTAATGCGAAACTCTAGTGACGTTCTCGATCAGCTGACATATTCTCAAATTGTTGGGAGTCTTATGTATGTCATGTATTGTACCAGGCTGGGTATTAGTTACGCAGTAGGAACTTTGAGCAAGTTTACTAGTAATCCCGGAGTTGAACATTGGAATGTCATAATTCGTGTTTTAAGATACCTGAAGGGTATGACAAATGTTGGCCTACATTATTCTACATTTCCAGCTGTTCTTGAAGGTTAGAGTGATGCTACTTGGAATTCTGATCCGAATGATTCTAAATTTATTACTTCTGTGTGGGAGGGTAACCGAAAGGGTATTTTGTTATATAGGCGACCGGTTGGGATCGGGTCACGGGTTTTAGGAACTAACGATTCCTCGTAAACGGATCGTATGTCAGTCGACGGTTAGTCGATTGTGCCCTAAGTTAGACGGAAATTCAAAAGCATACCTGGGACTTACGAGACCATCGATGGTCCGTCGATTGATCCGTAGATCAGTGCACCAGACCAGTTTCTACAAAATTCTTGTGTTTTGGTCCCTGCACATTTAGCATCCTTTAAGCCATTCTTTTTGTGTTTTCTGGGCACTTTTTAGACACGAATCCTAAAATACTCTCTAGCCAACAGACTAAAAACCATAAAAGAAAATTAGACATTACATTGAGTAAATCAAAACGAAACGAAATAATGCAACCATTCCTAAAAAGAAAAGAAAAATCTATTGTTGGCTAGAGGATACACATTGGGTTGCCTCCCAAGAAGATCTTGATTTAACATCGCGGCACGACGCAAGACCCTTGATTACTCAGACTTCATCGAGGTAATATGCCTCAACCACTTCATGGGCACTCTCCGCATGCCCAAGGTAGATCTTGATTCTCTGCCCATTGATCGTGAACCTTGCACCCTCCTTGTTTTCAACTCAACCGCTCCACGTGGGAACACTTTAGTGATCAAGAATGGACTAGTCCATTTGGACTTGATTTTGTCTGGAAACAAGCGCAGCCTAGATTTTAACAGAAAAACTAAATCCCCAACTACAAATTCACGCTTCTCAATCTTTTGGTCATGGTACTTCTTAATCTTCACTTTGTAGAGGGTTGAACTTTCATATCCTTTTAGACAAAATTTATCAAGCTCGTTCTATTAAGTCTTTGCTCCACTGCTTCATTCCAATCCATCTTTAGTTTTTTCATCGCCCACATAGCCTTGTGCTCTAACTCAACCGGCAAGTGACAAGCCTTCCCATTTACAAGTTGGTAGGGAGACATACCTATGGGAGTCTTGTATGTTGTCCGATAATCCCACAGAGCATCATCAAGCCTCCTTGACCAATTCGTTCTATTAGCATTCACCATTTTCGATAGGATCTGCTTGATTTCTCTGTTGGACACCTCAACTTGCCCACTAGTTTGCGGATGGTATGGAGTGGCTACATTGTGGCGAACCCCATATCTCTCCAGCAACCCTTTGAACAACTTGTTGCAAAAGTGGGACCCCCCTATCACTGATAATAGCCCTAGGTGTGCCAAATCTGGAAAATATGTTCTTTTTCAAGAATGCGGTGAGTCTTCCCTTCATTGTTGGCAAGTGCTATGGCTTCTATCAATTTTGACACATAATCTCCGCCACAAGAATATATTTCATCCCATGAGAACTCACAGATGGGCCCATAAAGTCAATGCCCAGTACATCAAAAAACTCAATTTCTAGAATAGGATTCAAAGGGAGCTCTTGCCTTCTCAAAATACCTCCATCTCTTTGGCACCTATCATATGCCTTGGCGAACTCATGAGCATCTTGGTGGATGGTTGAACAATAGTACCCACATTGCAAGATCTTATGGGCAGTCCGGATACTACTTTGATGCCCACCCACAGGTGAGGAATGGCATGCCTCCAAAACACTTAGCATCTCAACTTCCGACACACAACGGCGAATAAGCCCATCAGCACAACTCCGGTATAAATACGACTCATCCAAAAAAACCTTTTTCACATCATGCATTAATTTTTTCCTCTGATGAAAGGACAAGTCCGATGGAACTATATCACTAGCCAAATAATTTGCAAAATCGGCGAACCATGGAACTAAGTCATGAGAAGCGGCCATTACATGCTTATTAGGGAAGGTATCAATTTCAGCCTTCTCACCCAACTCTCTCATAGCTTCATCCTCTAATCTGGACAAGTGATCGGCAACTTGATTTTCACTCCCTTTTCTATGTTTCACCTCAAAATCAAACTCTTGCAATAGTAGTACCCATCTAATCGACCTTGGTTTCGCATCCTTCTTTGCCATCAAATATCTCAAAGCGGAGTGGTCAGTATGCACTATGACTCTAGTGCCAAGCAAATAGGAGTGAAGTTTTTCGGAAGCAAATACCACAGCAAGGAGTTCTTGTTCAGTCACAGTGTAGTTCTTTTGTCCTTCATTTATGGCCTTTTAGCTTAATAAATGAGATGAAGGATTTTATCCCTTCTTTGTCCCAAGACTACACCAATAGCAACCCCACTAGCATCACACATCACCTCAAATGGCTTACTCCACCGGGGAAATAATAATGGGCGCATACACCAACTTCTCCTTCAACTCTCCAAATGCCTTCAAACAAGATTCATCAAAATAAAATTTACATTCTTTCTCAAGTAACTTGCACAGAGGATGTGCAATTTTTAAAAAATCCTTAATAAATCTCTGGAAGAAGCCCGCATGCCCAAGAAAACTCCTGACATGTCTGCTTGTGCTTACATGATAAAACTGGTAGGGGTGGGTGCAAGCTTACTTAAACAATAGTGACCATGATAGGGTGTGGGTGTAGAAATTGGCGTGGGAAGTGTGAGAGCTTAGACTTTGGTAGAGTTTTCATAAGTAGAACTTTATTTTTCAGTTTTTGTAAGAGAACTAAGTTTTTTGTAGCTCGGAAAGCTATTGCTATATTGTACATGGTTCCAAAGTTGATGTAGTGATTGAAGCATGGGAAACACAATTCAAGGATCCCAAGGTCAAATCCCAGCTACAACCCTTGATGTGAGCTCATTTCCTCGAAACGTAGCGAGCAGGATTACTTTTGCAATCTTGTGCTAGTGATTCAACAAGTTGCCCAGTTGAATGGTTAAGGAGCGTGCAAGTTGGTCCAGACATATCAATTAAGAAAAATCTCTCTTTTGTACGTGATAAGCAATGACTTGTTGAGTTTATAAGCTACTACTAGATCAAACAAACCGTTGCTGAATTATGTTGGTTGAACTTTTTAAATAGGGTGAATATAATCTTCTCCCTCTTTCGTCCTACTATCAAATAAATTGTGAAGATGCAGTCATCCCCTTTATTTTCTGAGTTCCTAGTATTTTTTTTTTTGATGACATTTCCTAGTATTTAACTTGTAAAACTATTGGAAATGCTTTCTTCAATCGTGACTGATCTGTTAACACAAGACAACCTTGTTAATCTGAAGGTAAATCAATTTAACACAAGCATTCACACAACTTGTCAATTTTTTTCTAGGCCTTTGTTACTAGTGTGCTATCCATGTTCATTGGTCTTCTCACGTCTACACCCACCTTAAAATATCCTGTTGCATCACACATCTGATCTCTGTACTTGTTTCTTTTCCTGCTGCTCCGTTGTAGCCTAACTGGACCACCATAATCCCTTTAAATTTCTTCAAGAGAAAAGAAAGATATAGAGTAGAGAAAAATATAGAACTGAACAAGCGTGCATGCATCTTATTCAGAAACAACTGATTGGACGTAGTTGCATTTCAACATTCTCTTTTAAGCTTACTTCTGTATTTTTACGGATGAAATAGTGCGCACCATTTAAAAATATTTGTATCAACTTGCACATTTAATTGCCTCTTCCTTGTCAAAATCAAGATAGCAGATGGGTAATTGAGTTATTGAAGTTATTTTATACTTGTATGATGCGTTCAGGATTTTTATCATGACTTTTTAGGGACTGTGACTGTTAGATAGTCAAGCTTAGCCTGAGAGATGGATTTGAGCTTCAATGTGACTTTTGGTGGCATTGTGATTTTCATTGAAACAATCTTCTTCTTGCCTCTACCGGATTATGATACTGGAAATTAGAAACGATGTCTTACATGTAAACTTCCCAAGTTGCTTAATTGCCTTTCATCTTTGTAGGATAAATCTGAAGAAAATCAGTCCTCAAAGGGTTCCAAAGGGCCTCTCTCTGAAGGAGAAGTGAGGAATTCACAGAAGAGATTATGTTCTTGCATTATTTCAGGCAGTGTATGTGATATTAAATGCACGAAGAAGTTTTCTCTTTCCCCGTTGACAGGATTGAATTCATGATAGAATGTATGCCTTCACTTAACAGTAATGGACCAGGTCCCTTACTACACTAATGAGTAAAACAGGAAGTTAAATGCAGTAAAATCAACACAATGATTTTACGTGGAAACCTCCTTGCTTAAGGGAGTAAAACCACGACCTGTCTCACAGGATTTTCAATCGTTTTCACTAATCTTCAAAAGCAAAAGCGAAACACGATTACACCAAACGTAAGAAAGAGTTATCAATCTTACCGTTAAGCAATAGTCCTCTATTGCTTAACAAGCCTAAGTAGAAAAACAATCTACCCACTAAGCTATCCCACCTGGACAACCTAGACTTTGACACAACACACCAATTCCTTTATAGATTCAGGAGTGGTTTACAGTTCAAGAACATGAGAATAAATTCCTAAACAACTAGACGAATATCTCCAGATGTTGCAGTTGTGTTTGGAATTTGATTCTGCCTTTTTCCTTTTTGTTAGCCTTTACAAGAGTTCTTGAAAAGTTTTTATCAAGTTGCAAAAGCTACCAAAAAGTGTTTAGGAAAGTGTCTTTTGTATTGACAAGTCCCTTTCCTAAACATCTTGCCATTGGTTGGAAAGGTCACACTTTCTGACGCCATCGGGAAGTGTGCACCTACTTTCTGTACTATCTCCAGCTGGCAGTCGACTGGCTCACTCTCACGAGAGCCTGGTACCTCTACTAGGTCCCTGGGTTTGTTTCATCTGCAATACTTCAAACAAGACACCTGCAATACTCAAGTAGAAAACCCGGTACCTTTATGAGGTCCCTAAGTTTGTCAAATCATCAAAACTACAAATAACAGTTTCCCCCTTTTTGATGATGACAAACAATGATATGATCTGAAATCTTCACCAGAATCGTTCCCCCTGACATTGTATTCCCCCTTTCTGTATATTCCCCTTTTTCTGAATATTCCCCCTTAATGCATGTTCCCCCTTAATGTATGTTCCCCCTTATTTAGCTACTTACAGTTTACTTCCCCCTTTTGGCATCATAAAAAAGATATGCAGTAAACCATTGAGTCAACATAAATACTGAACAAGATCAGAGCAAACAGCAATCAAACAGTAGAGGAAAAGCATTCACAAAAGAAACATAGAAAGAACATCAAAGGAATAAAGTAACCAACATGCCATTATAACATAAATACATTAAAAGCAAACTAAAAATCCATTGACACGATGATTAGCCACAACAAAAAAAAGACACAGGGAGGGATTGATTGACAGTTTAGGAAGAGGGGGGAGTCTTGGATAGGGACTGGATAACAAGAGTGAGTCGTGCATTGGCAGCATCATTATCCTTGATGGCCTTTTCTTGCAGGGCAGTTATCTTCGCCTTCAACTCCTTGTTCTCTTTCTCCAGAGCTTGTACAGCTGAAGAACCAGGTCCCTCACTTTGTGCAGTAAGCAGCTCTGCTTTGAGTACAGCAATTTCAGCCTCTTTACTACTCAAACGCACAGTGAGTTCTTCAGTCTCATGTTTAAGCTGATCCAGGTCCTCAAGAAGTTGAGCCATCTTGCTTTTTGGTAAGCCTCTGCCTTCAATACATTCACATTCAAACAAGGTATGCTCAGAGATAGTTTGTTTAACTGTCCCCACCTTTCCAACACCAAGAGGAATCCGAAAATGCTTGAATACTTCAGTGAGAAAGTATCCATACCCCATTCCATGTACTCCTTTCCTCTCAATAACTGTTTTGTGAATGTGTTCAATCATGAGACTAGGAAGACTTAGAGCCTCAAAGCTGCACAGCATCTCCATTACGTACAAGTCAGCAGCAGTAGCAAGTGTTCTCTTTTCAGTGCGAGGGAGAATCACTTTGTTGACAAACTCGAAGACCAGCTGATAGTCACTCTTCATAATTTTCTTATAGATCCCAGCAACCTTGGTTGTGGGAGTCTTAGAAATCATAGATGCAAATTCTGAAGAGCAGGCTTTTCCCTGCACGGACCGGGTCCCCTCTGTAGGCACTCTGAGGATTTTGCCCAACACTTCCTCATTCAAAGAAACAGCAACATTGTTCACACGTGTGAGGAGACTCCCATCTTCCAGAAATTGAACATTGTAATAGAATTCACGAACCTCTTCTTCATGGAGGATGGGGGATTTCTTGTTGAACAGGTGCAGCCAAGACTGGATCTCCACCATGTCATGCAGAGAGTCCATGCCCGGAAGAGTAATAATCCCCATATCAAACACTCTTCCAGCGAGAACTGCTTGTTTCCTCAGACTATCAACTACTTCCTGCAAGTTGACATTCTCAACTTTCCTGGCTTGAGGACCAGGTTCCTGTGTCCGCTTCCTCTTCCTTTCAGATTTCTTCCCTTTTGACTGTGACTTTTCAACCTTCTTTGTAACCCTTTCCCTTTTCTTTTCTGACTTCTTCTTGTTATTTTTCTTTTCAACCTCTTCTCCAGACAACTCAACCAACTTTTCTTTAGGTATCCTAAAATTTGATACCTTGAAGGTTCGTGCACTTCTGACTGCAGCAGCAGATCGTGCACTTGCCTTCAAGGCATCTACCATCAGTTTTTGTGCAGCAGACCTTGTATTAGGTCGTCTCTTAGGAGTCTCCTCCACGACCTTTTCCTTCCCTTTTCGACTTTCCACCTTCCATTTTAATGATGCTTCCTCACTTGCAGATTCAGATGAAGAGGAAGAAGAATACCGCCCTAAATCGGGGGTTTTATCGAAGATGGGTTGAGAAGGCCTTACCTCTTCTCTTTCCAGGGCGTCAGTATGTTCTGCTCTGACCTCTTCTCTCATCATTGCCAGGCTCTCAATCACAAGTTCCTCACTTGCTGCCAGAATATTTGACTCGGAAGCCCTGTGTTTTGGTAGGTCTCCCTCAAACATGTTGTCAGGCAACATGTCTTCACATGGACCAGGTACTGAAGAAGTGTTTAGATCGATAGAGAAGAAAGGGTTGTCCGGAGTATTTTGTGGAGGACTGGGTGGGGGAGGAAGTCTGGCTTGAGCAGTTGTTGGAGAATAGAATGCAAGGGGCTCAATTTCACTAAGGGCATCCAACATTTTCTTAGAAGAAGATGAAGAGGAAGACATGTTTGTGATACTGGAAGGTTTCGTTTAAGAGCAAAAAGGAAGAAGAGGACAGATTTGGCCTTTGAATTTGATAAGCCTTTTGATAAAAGGAGAGAAATAAAGTTAAGAAACAGATGAGAGTTCCAAAAAGAAAAAGGCCTTTTTTAAAAAAGTGAAAGGGTGCCAGGTCCTTGATTAGATGCGTCGTTTGAGAGAGAAACGATTGGACTGATCGGTCAGAGCAACCGATGACTGACACGTGGCATTTTTCAACGGTCAAAATTTTAGTTTAAATTTAATGTAAAAATGCTAACCTGGACAGGTACCCGGTACCATGATAGAGTTTAACTTCATTCCTTAATTGTTCTAGTCTCTTCTTTTGCTGATCAGGTCCCTACTGAGAGTATACCTACTAAAGATACAAAAAGAGATCTTGTTCAAATATTTAAAATTCACACAAAGGATACCTGCACAGCAATTTTAGCCATCAAGGGAGTTCCACTGTTTGAGGCTAAAGGCATCACTTGGAGATCAACATCCCCAACTTTAACCGATTCCTCTCAAATTGATCCTTGCTGAGAGCCTTGGTGAAAATGTCTGCAATCTGTTCCTCCGTTGGACAATATGTGAGCACAATATTTCCCTTCTCAACATTATCTCTCAAAAAATGATGTCTAACATCAATGTGCTTTGTTCTCTTATGATGGACTGGGTTCTTTCCCATACTAACAGCACTAGTATTGTCACACATAAGAGGAATTGCTTTGATGTGGATTCCAAAATCTTCTAAGTGTTGTCTGATCCACAATAATTGAGAACAACAAGCTGCAGCAGCTACATATTCAGCTTCAGCAGTTGAAAGAGCCACAGAGTTCTGCTTCTTGGTACCCCAAGAGATAAGTGATGATCCAAGGAAATGAGCCATTCCAGAGGTGCTCTTCCTGTCAACTTGATAGCCTGCAAAATCAGCATCTGCAAAACCAACTAAATCAAAAGTATCACCTGCAGGATAGAAGAGAACCAGGTCCCCTGTTTTCTTCAAGTATCTAAGAATACGTTTTGCAGCCTTCAGGTGTGAATCACGAGGACATGCTTGAAACCTGGCACACATTCCAACACTATACACAATATCAGGCCTGCTAGCAGTTAGATATAACAAGGAGCCAATGATTCCTCTGTACATTGTCTGATTCACAAGGGGATCAGATTCTTCTACTATCATCTTGGAATTTGTTCCCATAGGAGTATCAATAGGTTTAGAATCAGCCATATTGAATTTCTTCAGCAGCTCTTTGATATACTTCTCCTGGCATATTGAAATCCCGTTTGATGATTGCTTGATTTGCAGCCCCAGGAAGAATGTCAACTCACCCATCATACTCATTTCAAACTCCCTTCCCATCAGTGATGAGAATTCTTCACAGAGATATTCTGAAGTAGCTCCAAAGATTATGTCATCCACATAGACTTAAATGATAAGCAATTCTTGTTCTCTTTTTAATAGGAACAAGGTATTGTCTATCTTGCCTCTTTTGAAACCATTCTTCAGCAGAAACTTTGATAACCTTTCATACCATGCTCTTGGAGCTTGTTTCAGACCATATAGTGCCTTATTCAATCTGAACACATGATTTGTCAGCTCTGCATCTTCAAAGCCAGGTGGTTGCTTGACATACACCTCCTCCTTGAGATCTCCATTCAGAAATGCACTCTTCACATCCATTTGATACAGCTTGAACCCCATAAAAGCAGCAAAAGCTATTAGGATTCTAATAGCTTCCATTCTGGCAACAGGTGCAAAAGTCTCATCATAGTCAATTCCTTCTTCTTGATTGTATCCTTGCACCACCAGCCTGGATTTATTTCTAGTAATCACTCCATTTTCATCAAGTTTGTTTCTGAATACTCACCTAGTTCCTATTATAGTTCTGCCTTCAGGTCGAGGAACCAGGTACCATACCTTACTTC
This sequence comes from Solanum pennellii, assembly GCF_001406875.1. NCBI lineage: Eukaryota > Viridiplantae > Streptophyta > Magnoliopsida > Solanales > Solanaceae > Solanum > Solanum pennellii. Next base: position 59,849,895 of record NC_028640.1, read on the forward strand.
TTTCAAACTGATGGAGTTCTTCTTACATAGAATTGATCCAGTCTGCATCACCTAATGCTTCTTTAACATTCTTAGGCTCAATAGATGATATTAATGTTGAGAATGCAACTAGATTTCTTGTTTTTGATCTAGTTTGAATTCCAGAATTCAAGGGAGAAATGAGATTATCAAGAGGATGAGATGAACTATGCTTCCATCCTGACTTTGCAGCAGACTGAGTTTGCAGATCAGCATGATCTTCTTCATCAGGAGTGACGTCATCTTCTGGAGAGTCTGATGTACTCTGGCTGGAGTTTTGAGTAGAACCAGGTACCTTATCATCCTGTTCAACCTCAGCATCCTCTTCAGGTGGACTGTGATTCTGATCGTCACAATCATAATTCAGTTGTTGATCTGCATCAGTTTCAGCACCTTCTATCTTCTTGGATGTTAGCATTTTGAGTATATCATCATCATCATTTGATCCATCATTTTTTAAGCTTCCATTTTCATCAAAAACAACATGAATGCTTTCTTCAATGCATTGTGTTCGTTTGTTGTCAAGTCATTTTTCATGTCAAGAAGAGTTACCTGATTGTCTTCTTCTTCATTTTCTGTGTGTGCGAAGACAGTTCCCTCCTCATGCACAACAACCATTGACACATCCTTTGGCTCATCAGGATCTTCTAAGTCACTAGAAGAATCCCCCCATGCAGCAAGAGCCCTTTTGACAACCATATCAGCAGCAGCTTTACGATCTCTGTTACCAGGTACCAGGTCCCTTCTGTTTTCCTTGTCACCTCTGTGTTTTTGATGTTCCTTGTTTTCATTCTAAAGCAAAGGACACTCTCTGATGAAATGCCCAGATTTTCCACACTTGTAGCAAGTATCACCTTGAGCAGCGTTTCGAGTCCCATTAGTTCCCTTTTTATAAATTTTGTTTCTCCTCACAATTTTTTGAAATCTACTAATGAGGTATGCCATATCATCATCATCACTTGAATCTTCATCTGGTTTATACTTTAGCATCAATGAATTGTCCTTCTTGGCTTCCTTCTTTGACAAATCATAGTTTCGATTCATCTCATGTGTTTTCAGATTACCAATCAAAGCATCCATAGTCAGCACCTTCAAGTCCTTGGCTTCTGTAATGGCATCAACTTTGCTCTCCCAAGACTTTGGAAGAATTCGAAGCACTTTCCTGACTTGTTTGGTCATGCTTATAGGTTCACCCAGACTTCGCAGCTCATTTGTAATGGAAGACAGCTTGGTGAACATGTCATGTATTGTTTCTCCTTCCTTCATTTTGAAGTTCTCATATTGTGAGGTAAGCATGTCAATCTTAGATTCTTTGACTTGTTCAGTTCCTTCATGTGCAGTCTTCAAGCAATCCCAAATTTCTTTAGCAGACTCACAGGCTGACACTCTGTTATACTCATCAGGTCCTATCCCACAAACCAGGAGAGTTTTAGCTTTGAAACCCTTTTCAATCTTTTTCCTGTCAGCTTCGTCGTATTTCTGCCTAGGCTTTGGAACAGTGATAGTCTTCTCTCCATCCTTTTCATCCATCATCGGAACAAATGGTCCATCCAGTACGATATCCCATAACTCGCTGTCTTCAGCCATGAGGTAGTCATGCATTCTAACTTTCCACCAACTGTAGAAATGTCCATTGAAACGAGGAGGTCTGTGTGACGACTGACCTTCTTCGAGATTTAGTGGAGCAGCCATTCTAGAACAATATCACTTCCTTGGTGTTAACCAAATAGGGAGTGCCTGCTCTGATACCACTTGATAGAATGTATGCCTTCACTTAACAGTAATGGACCAGGTCCCTTACTACACTAATGAGTAAAACAGGAAGTTAAATGCAGTAAAATCAACACAATGATTTTACGTGGAAACCTCCTTGCTTAAGGGAGTAAAACCACGACCTGTCTCACAGGATTTTCAATCGTTTTCACTAATCTTCAAAAGCAAAAGCGAAACACGATTACACCAAACGTAAGAAAGAGTTATCAATCTTACCGTTAAGCAATAGTCCTCTATTGCTTAACAAGCCTAAGTAGAAAAACAATCTACCCACTAAGCTATCCCACCTGGACAACCTAGACTTTGACACAACACACCAATTCCTTTATAGATTCAGGAGTGGTTTACAGTTCAAGAACATGAGAATAAATTCCTAAACAACTAGACGAATATCTCCAGATGTTGCAGTTGTGTTTGGAATTTGATTCTGCCTTTTTCCTTTTTGTTAGCCTTTACAAGAGTTCTTGAAAAGTTTTTATCAAGTTGCAAAAGCTACCAAAAAGTGTTTAGGAAACTGTCTTTTGTATTGACAAGTCCCTTTCCTAAACATCTTGCCATTGGTTGGAAAGGTCACACTTTCTGACGCCATCGGGAAGTGTGCACCTACTTTCTGTACTATCTCCAGCTGCAGTCGACTGGCTCACTCTCACGAGAGCCTGGTACCTCTACTAGGTCCCTGGGTTTGTTTCATCTGCAATACTTCAAACAAGACACCTGCAATACTCAAGTAGAAAACCCGGTACCTTTATGAGGTCCCTAAGTTTGTCAAATCATCAAAACTACAAATAACAATTCTTCGAGAGAACAGGATTTGGTCTCCCCAAGTTCCGGTAATGATGAAAGGGGATGCAATCTTGAGGATTCTAATTCCTCTGATTTGGTTAAACTGTGTCTGGAAGAAGCTGACACACTAAAAGACATCTCTCTGATCCCCTCTGTAAATGCAGTTAGTACAAGTAAATTGTCTTCCAGTCTGATTACTTTTCAGCGAAGACCCAAGTTGGGCAAGGATGCAGGCCGGGCATATGCCAAGGGCAATCTTGAAGCTGAAGATGTTGCTTGCTTATCAGTTGAAAATACTGCTCCTAATGACTTTGAGAAATCAGTTGCTAAGAGTTTCTCGGGGGATCTTTCAGCAGATTTTAAGCATCCAGAGGTTAATCCTTATCCTAGAAAAGCCACTTCATTGCTAGTAATGAAGAGAACTTTTGTCAGTTGATTTTTAGATGATATTAGAAAGTGTGCCATATTAACCTTATTCATAATAATTCATAAACCATCTGAGACATATCTAACCAGTTTTCGGAGATCAATGCTGATTATTGATATTCTTTTCTAGTTTATTTTATAGTTATTTTCATTCATAAACTAAAAGTGCAAAAATGGCAGAAACAGAATACAAATAGATTATGCATTTGTAGGATAGCCATAGTATTTCTCTAGATTCTTACTTTGATTACATGAGACAAATATCTATACTCATCCCATTTTTCCTTCGACCGTTATTAATATTATATTCTGTGTTTCTTGTACTTTTCCTTCGACCGTTATTAATATTATATTCTGTGTTTCTTGTACGAGTTCTTAGTAACCACGATCATGCAGATTAAAGCTAAATCTTTAGACTCTGCTGACTTTTGCAGTATGGGGTATTAAATTGATGTCTGGATTTATTTTTTTATGAGGGCACTTAGACTAATGTTTCTTGTTTTTCATCTAATTTGTTTGTTTTATTTCTATGTATGTTCGGATTTAGTTTTAAGAGATATTATTTTGGGATGATCTGAGAGTTTTTTTTTTTTTTTTTAATTTTCAGAAACAGAAAATCAAGAATATTTGTATAAGAAAACAAAACAACTGTGCAAAAACAAGTCATTCTATTTCTATGTATGTTTGGTTTTAGTTTTAGGAGATATTATTTTGGGTTGTTCCGAGAGTTTGCTTTATTTTTATTTTGTTATAGACAACCAACGGAGGTGACAATTAGATTTGCTTGTTAACTAAGATTTTATTTTGTTATAGACAACCAACGGACCGTTTTAATGAAAGATTCTTGTCTGGAAATGTAACCCAGTTGAAGATATTCAATTTTAATTCTTGGATTTGCTTGTACAGGTTGTTAGATGTTCATGAACAGCCTATCTCAGTGAAGGAAGCTCAGCCAATCGATGAAGTAGCTGATCCAAATTCTGGAGTAGGTTTCTCTGGTTTGGATGAAGGTGTTGCTTCAGATACTTTCAAGAAGTCATCATTTCATAACCCTCAGGACCCTTCTTTGATGGTTTGTCCAGAACTAAAGTGCCAATATCGTCTCCCTTAGAGGTTGCAAGTAACAGTGGTTCCCAAGCTTTAGATATATCTATACCTTGTGGTATGTATTTTTATTTGGTTTTATCCTCCTTGATTTAAGATATATTTTTTTATCGGAACTACTTTTCATAAATTTTATGTGTCTCAGTATGCTTCTGTTTTAAATTACCATGTTCAGATAGTGATGACAAAATGGACCACAATAGGTCGGAACAAGCATCTGATGAACGCCTCATCCTAACAGCACTGGAAGTTCACCAGAACCCTCCTTGCTTCTTGAATGATAATAATTCGACAGTTTTATATTGGGTGCCTTCGGACAAAAAGTTTGGAATTACTTGACAACAAGCCCGAGAAGATAACTCCAATTCATGAATATACCCTGCAAGAGGTATAATGGCATGCTGGCCTGATTACTAAATTAATTGCCCACAGAGGGGACTTACAACCTACTTGGCTAGTAGTCCTGGGACTAATTGGCTACGCTGAATCCTAGTCCAACTCGGTATTATGCTACTCCCAATGAATTATGTAATTAATTATTTATGATTGAGTTTCTGTAAATACTGGATAGCTCAAAACTGAACATGCAAACTAAGAATACAATAATTAATCTGGTAATTATGCATTTATAACTGAGGCATGTATATCTGAAGTAAATGAAATATCTGACCTAGCATGTGTAATTCAAGAACTAAAAAAATGCGTAGCTAGGGTTGAGAAATTAATGCGATAAACTAAATAATAACATTACAATCTTATTTGGGACATATAACTAATTAATTCATGATGTTTTGTTGATGTTCTAAAACCCTAGGTCTAATCATGATATGGGAATCAAGAATCTGACTGACAACTAGGGATCTAATGGGTCAAAGGAACCCACTAGTGAAATCCCACATACCTGGTGATGAAATTCACGGAGAAATATTCAAATTTCAGGCTGGAAATGCTGGAACCTTGCTGCTTTCTTGAACTAGGGTTCTTGACCTTTTTCTCCTCTCTTGCTTTTGATTTTCTAAGTTTTTGATTAATGATCTGAATTAGATAAGTCTTTGTTATGTTTCTAGGCTTAAACTTACTAAAATTTGATGAATTAGGGTCAAACCGGCGTACATTAGGGTTTAAACGAAGTGGGAAAAGACCTAAAGACCCCTTAGTTAATTGCTGTCGGATCAAACGATATGGCTTTGTAAATAGGATTCCAAGTCTTTTCATTTGATATCTTGTAGTTCCCCTAACTCATCATCTACCCAATGTTATGGTAGTTTGAATTTTGCTAAAACTTATACTTAGCCTAAGTTGCCAGAATATTCAAATTTACTCTTACAAAAAATAGTTCTTTCTAATTCTAGTTCTTCAAATACCGGGGTGTTAATAGGGGCTAGTCTCGGGGAGTGACAGTAAGTTTCTGTCTTTTTTTTGTAAACTAATTGTGTATTAAAAGTGAAAAGTCCCTCTAACTTATGTAATATGTATGAGTCAAGTGATATAGAATATTAATTGCTTTTAGACATGACCCATTATTGTCAACTAATTAACTATTTAAGATAACCATCAATTACCAGATCGTAATTAAACAAATAGTTTAAAATTTCAACTTAAAATTTACGGAAAGGTTCTTTTTTGGAAGAAAGAAGATTAGTGTTGAAATGACCTAACATGTTGTTACAACTATGAAAATTTATCGCGTAAAGTCATTAAATTTTATTTTGTATCAATAAAATCAATAAACTTTGACATTTGGCTCATAAAGTCATGCTCTCCAGACACTGAATTATCTCATTAGATAAATACAACATTGTTAGTCAATTGTAGCAGGCTAAATTGTCATATTTAACCCCTAAAACATCATTTTATATAATTTTTGAGAATTTTTTAGAATTATATTGTTGCTCGATAAAAATTTGAATTGATGCTACTACCATGTTTATTTAAATTTAAAGTGAGGGTCTATTTAAAATATAATTTTTAACACCCGAAGTAGCGATAAAACTAATGTATATATCTTTTTGCAACTTCCCTTATTCTTTAGATATATTATTATTGTTGTACTATGATTACCAAAATAAAATTAATTCAATGAGTTATAAGAAATAACTATAGAAATGATGGTTTTTCTCAAATTGAAAATGTGTCATTTTTAATGAATAATATTGTTAAATACAGATTGTTTGAAGGCATCAAAATTACTCCAATTAAATTTGATATTTCTTCATTTAAACATGCCTCATAGAAAAAAACTATTTTAAAAAATTAATATAATAAAAGGAAGTGACATATTTTACTGGTCAATCAAAATAATTACATTCACCAGCCATTTGATATAAAATAATATTATCTGTATTTTCAAATTCTAACACAACGTCTAATATTGAAGTTCTACAGATCATTCAGAGATGATATTACTAGGAATTGTATGTAAAAAATGACTGTAGGATCAAAAACACATTTAAAATATCTTGAATTTTTAAATTTTATATCTGAATTATACTGTGTATGAGTTTTCTACTTGAACTATTACCAAATGTTTATAGTAACACATCTCACATATTAGTTGCTCATTTTTTCTATATAACAATGTTGTAAAGTACAGAAAGTGAACAATGATAATTGAGGTGTGATAAATATTTGGTTATAGTTAAGTTAAGATAGAAAACTCACACGCCTTATAATTATCATATACTAGAATTAAAAAAAAATAGTTTAATGTTTTTTTACTATTACTGTATATTAATAAACTCTCAAGACTCAACCCTTGAAAAATCATTTTCTTGAAGGGCCACATATATAGTGAGTGTCTACGGATTGTTTTTTAAAATCAAAGACAAATAAGATCACATTTTATGAAAGTAATACATGAAATATAAATTGTGAGTTAGCCCAAATCGCTTGAGCCCACTTCAAAAAATTCAGCTAAGACAGTAGCAATAAATAAAAGAAATTGTATTCTCATGATAATTGCCCAAATTCCATGTGTCCCTTTGACTAGATTAATATATGATATATGATACCAATGACTTATATATTTGGTCAAATTTCATTTTAAAACCGAAGTTTGATTATTTTTATTTTATACAACTATTAAGTGATATAACCGAAGTAAAATAGAATATGACTAAGATAAAAGTATTTTTTGAAGAAAAAACTTAAAATACTTTTGTAAATAATTATCATGCTTTTACTAAATTTGTTTCAATGTTGACTACACATAAGGTAAATGGGTGATTTGGGAATGTAAAATATGAGGAAATAACTTAATTATTTAAGAAGAAATATATAAAATTTATAAATATGATTGGAAGCCGAAGAAGGAACTAACTTAATGTTATTTCTATATATGTTAAAGATACTTCAGATAGATAATAAGGTAAGAAAATTTATGTTTATTCCTATTTTTCTTCAATGTCATTCCTATATATAGGTATATATTCACTTGCATTCACTTCAAAAATAAGAGTAACAATTATTGAAGAAATTAAAATGGCCTCTCTTTTTACTTCATACCTTCTTCCTTTAGTACTTGTCGCAAACATTTTCAACTTTCAAACCTCTTTATCTGACACAAGAGCAGACGAGGCATTAATAGCAGGTATATGTAGACAAGTACAAGATCCTCCATTTTGCTTAAACACTTTTAGAAAAATTTTAGTCCATCCATATGTCCCTGAAGAAGTAACACGAGCTACTATTGCACAATCATTACAAAATGCTGAAAACAACCATGCTTTCATAGTGGCAGCTAAAGCAGCCGCAAAAGACAAAGAGACGAAAGACTTGTATGCTATTTGTGACGTTGGTTATGGATTGATGATAACAATTCTCAAAGATGCTGCTCAATCATTAGCTAAAAAGAATTATGTTGTCTTGGAAAATGACCTTTCAAAGTGTCCCAGATTTGTTAGTGATTGTCAAACTGCACTTGGTAGCAAGACGACACCTGATATGTTAGATAGAAGTAGGAAACAATTCGATCTACTAATAATGTCAAAAGCTGCTGAAGCCCTCATTAAGAAATAGCTGCTTTATGGAATTGTTAAAAATTGATTTATCTTTCTTAAGATAAATAGTAGCTAATAAATATGAGATTGATATTTCAATAAATTATTCTTATTTTTCAAGTGATTTATTATATTATGTTATTTTCATATGAGCTTGTATGTTAGAATTATCAATGGTCAACGATCAACCTCCAATATGTAAGGAAGATATAATATTGATTGTACCAAAACTTTGGACTTTTATGTAGGCAAGATTATTTGAAGCTTGTTTTATTTTTCTTTATGGATTATTCAACTTAATCTCATGATCATATATATCTAAGATGATGATATTTGTCTTAATACATCATATTTCTTAATGATATTAGATTACATAAACAAGATTATATATGTTTCATGATCCGTATAGAACTAGTATGCTTCAACAACCTAGGACTCTTGAACTCTGTGCTCCGATAGCAAGTTTGCAACTCCCCGAGCCTACACCCTGGGCTGGACTGACACTCTAGAATAATTTTTGGCCACAAGCGAAACCTTGGTATGGCTTAACTCTTAGCAAAAGATTAAGTCATGATAAAAGCACTTTTAAAAGTAAATTTTAGCTCAATAGATAACTTGGAATGTTTTAAAAATAAACATTCAACTAGCAAAAATGGCAACTCAAGTATCAACATAACAAATGAAAGTGAGAAGCCTCATGAACTAATAATGCCTAACTACTATGAATCCTATAATAACTGAGATGGACGTCGAGACAAGACCCACGACATCCTAATGAACTAGAATAATAAAAACTATAAAAATGGGATCATTTGAAAGTAAGGAGGCTCATCAAGAACTCTGAAGTTCAACTAGATCAACAAAGCACTAGATGCTAATCGTGGTTATATGTATCTGCATCATAAAAGATGTTGTCCAAGTGATGTCAGTACATTGAATATACGAGCATGTGAGGGAAATTCTATAAAAAGAGATAAGCTTGAAAGGGAACTGAAGTAACTTACCTCGTCTCAACTCAACTAATTTCAATGCAAAGCAGTAATATTAATGAAATACAAAGACAAGCTTTAAAACATGTAGATAACAACTATGTGTATTATAAAATACAACTATGACTTACTTTGTATATGAAAATACTAGTAACTGTGCGTGAGAATCTCTACTCGACAACCATCACTATGAGCTATTTGATGATACATCATCTTGCCTCATGTCGTAAGGGTCTTTCTATACTTTGCCGGGGTATAAAACCTACTACTAAGTGGATTCAATAATCTATGATAAATGATTTAAGGAATCATCTAAAAAGTATGATCCTTTTTTACCTTTATTGGCTACACGATTTAAGGAGACTCTGAATTATCTAAACGCAAACTCGATCCATCTCGGTGCTCAATACTACTCCCATAATCTAACTAGATAATATGTATAAAAACATAATTCTTTATTGTTACTCAAAAATTGGTTCAAAAGCTCTCTTGGAAATTGGTGCTTCCTATTTTGTTTAAAAATGAAAATTTTTACAAATTGAGAATACTTAGTTCCCATATAATCTTTTGGAGAAAAATAACTTCACTCGTACTCTTACTCCACTCAATGCTTAAGTCTTAAAACATGTTTAAAGCATTTGTATAGACTTTTGAAAAGACTCTAAGAACTCTCTGGATTTGGCTATTAACTTTACTTGAATTTTGATTAATAAATTCAAGATTATGGTTCATATTTATGGATGATTAATAGATGTTTAGAAGTCATTTAAAGTATTTAGAATTTACAAAGTGATAGAACACTAAGGACTTAGACAAGCTAAATGACGAAAAATGGGTCAGGGCAGGCGACCCTGGCGTACTGCTGGCGCATGATGCTAGCCCATAAAGTTCGGAGACTCCAAACTGTCACACTGCTGGAACGCCGCCTCAGACCCTCTGACGGATCTATGGCGCGCCACGCCAGCCATACCAGGGTGATCCCAACGAATTTTCAACTAGTTTTCTAACCTTAGTTTGTCAAAATTCAATTATTTTCTCAATTTCTCTTTAGATTTAATCACCCAATACATGTACACAAGAATCTACACAAAACAACTCATAAAGTCAATACGATTATCAAAAGAAACTCGTCAATCTCATCTAACTTCTTGAACAAAAAGAAAATTCAAAAACACAGATCATGAACATCAAACTTTCATTTTTTAGGATGAATTTACGCAGAATTATCATGGTTGACAAGTTGGTGAACGAACCCAACGCTATGTGAACTCACATACCTCTTTAGGGATCAACCCTTGGCAAAATCTGCAACCAGAATCTCAAGAACTTGACGAATCTTCACCTTTATCCTCTTCTCTCTTCTTGATCTCTTTTTTAAAAACCCTAGTGTGAATTGTAATTGTGTAAACCGAGTCAAATAAGTTTGTACCCGTAATTAATCACTAAAAATGAATTAAGTCTGATAGGGTAAGGAAAAGACTGAAATACCGCTCTTATATCTAGGTAACTATACTTAAACGGATAGCCCGACTTCAAACAATCATATGCCTCTCATACGAGCTCGAAGATTATCAAACTTGATGGCTTTGTGAATAGGATTGCAAGTCCTTTCATTTGATATCTTGTAGGTCCCTAACTCATCATCTACCCAATGTTATGGTAGTTTGAATTTTGCTAAAACTTATACTTAGCCTAAGTTGCCAGAATATTCAAATTTACTCTTACAAAAAATAGTTCTTTCTAATTCTAGTTCTTCAAATACTGGGGTGTTAATAGGGGCTAGTCTCGGGGAGTGACAGTAAGTTTCTGTCTTTTTTTTGTAAACTAATTGTGTATTAAAAGTGAAAAGTCTCACTAACTTATTTAATATATATGAGTCAAGTGGTATAGAATATTAATTACTTTAGACATGACCCATTATTGTCAACTAATTAACTATTTAAAATAACCATCAATTACCAGATCGTAATTAAACAAATAGTTTAAAATTTCAACTTAAAATTTAGGGAAAGGTTCTTTTTTGGAAGAAAGAGGATTAGTTTTGAAATGACCTAACATGTTGTTACAACTATGAAAATTTATCGCGTAAAGTCATTAAATTTTATTTTGTATCAATAAAATCAATAAACTTTGACATTTGGCTCATAAAGTCATGCTCTCCAGACACTGAATTATCTCATTGGATAAATACAACATTGTTAGTCAATTTTAGCAGGCTAAATTGTCATATTTAACCCCTAAAACATCATTTTACATATTTTTTGAGAATTTTTTAGAATTATATTGTTGCTCGATAAAAATTTGAATTGATGGTACTACCATGTTTATTGAAATTAAACTGAGGGTCTATTTAAAATATAATTTTTAACAACTGAAGTAGCGGTAAAACTAATGTATATATCTTTTTGCAACTTCCCTTATTCTTTTGATATATTATTATTGTTGTACTATGATTACCAAAATAAAATTAATTCAATGAGTTATAAGAAATAACTACAGAAATGATGGTTTTTCTCAAATTGAAAATAATTCATTTTTAATGAATAATATTGTTAAATACAGATTGTTTGAAGGCATTAAAACTACTCCAATTAAATTTGATATTTCTTCATTTTAACATGCCCCATAGAAAAAAAATTATTTTAAAAAATTAATATAATAAAAGCAAGTGACATATTTTACTGGTCAATCAAAATAATTACATTCACCAGTCATTTGATATAAAATAATATTATCTGTATTTTCAAACTCTAACACAACGTCTAATATTGAAGTTCTACAGATCATTCGGAAATGATATTACTAGGAATTGTATGTAAAAAATGACTGTAGGGTCAAAAACACATTTAAAATATCTTGAATTTTTAAATTCTATATCTAAATTATACTGTGTATGAGTTTTCTACTTGAACTATTACCAAATGTTTATAGTAACACATCTCACATATTAGTTGCTCATTTTTCCTATATAACAATGTTGTTAAGTACAGAGAGTGAACAATGATAATTGAGGTGTGATAAATAATTGATTATAGTTAAGTTAAGACAGAAGACTCACACGCCTTATAATTATCATATACTAGAATTAAAAAAAAATAGTTTAATGTTTTTTTACTGTTCCTGTATATTAAAAAACTCTTATGACTCAACCCTTGAAAAATCATTTTCTTGAAGGGCCACATATATAGTGAGTGTCTACGAATTGTTTTTTTAAAATCAAAGACAAATAAGATCACATTTTATGAAAGTAATACATGAAATATAAATTGTGAGTTAGACCAAATCGCTTGAGCCCACTTCAAAAAATTCAGCTAAGACAGTAGCAATAAATAAAAGAAATTGTATTCTCATGATAATTGCCCAAATTCCATGTGTCCCTTTGACTAGATTAATATATGATTTATGATACCAATGACTTATATATTTGGTCAAATTTCATTTTAAAACTGAAGTTTGACTATTTTTATTTTATACAACTATTAAGTGATTTAACCGAAGTAAAATAGAATATGACTAAGATAAAAGTATTTTTTGGTGAAAAAACTTAAAATGCTTTTGTAAATAATTATCATGCTTTTACTAAATTTGTTTCAATGTTGACTACACATAAGGTAAATGGGTGATTTGGGAATGTAAAATATGTGGAAATAACTTAATTATTTAAGAAGAAATATATAAAATTTATAATTATGATTGGAACCCGAAGAAGGAAATAACTTAATGTTATTTCTATATATGTTAAAGATACTTCAGATAGATAATAAGGTAAGAAAATTTATGTTTATTCCTATTTTTCTTCAATGTCATTCCTATATATAGGTATATATTCACTTGCATTCACTTCAAAAATAAGAGTAACAATTATTGAAGAAATTAAAATGGCCTCTCTTTTTACTTCATACCTTCTTCCTTTAGTACTTGTCGCAAACATTTTCAACTTTCAAACCTCTTTATCTGACACAAGAGCAGACGAGGCATTAATAGCAGGTATATGTAGACAAGTACAAGATCCTCCGTTTTGCTTAAACACATTTAGAAAAATTTTAGCCCATCCATATGTCCCTGAAGAAGTAACACGAGCTACTATTGCACAATCATTACAAAATGCTGAAAACAACCATGCTTTCATAGTGGCAGCTAAAGCAGCCACAAAAGACAAAGAGACGAAAGACTTGTATGCTATTTGTGACGTTGGTTATGGATTTATGATAACAATTCTCAAAGATGCTGCTCAATCATTAGCTAAAAAGAATTATGTTGTCTTGGAAAATGACCTTTCAAAGTGTCCCAGATTTGTTAGTGATTGTCAAAATGCACTTGGTAGCAAGACGACACCTGATATGTTAGATAGAAGTAGGAAACAATTCGATCTACTAATAATGTCAAAAGCTGCTGAAGCCCTCATTAAGAAATAGCTACTTTATGGAATTGTTAAAAATTGATTTATCTTTCTTAAGATAAATAGTAGCTAATTAATATGAGATTGATATTTCAATAAATTATTCTTATTTTTCAAGTGATTTATTATATTATGTTATTTTCATATGAGCTTGTATGTTAGAATTATCAATGGTCAACAATCAACCTCCAATATGTAAGGAATATACAATATTGATTGTACCAAAACTTTGGACTTCTATATAGGCAAGATTATTTGAAGCTTGCTTTATTTTTCTTTATGGATTATTCAACTTAATCTCATGATCATATATATCTAAGATGATGATATTTGTCTTAATACATCATATTTCTTAATAAAATTAGATTACATAAACAAGATTAGATATATTTCATGATCCGTATAGAACTAGTCTGCTTCATCAACCTAAGACTCTTGAACTCTGTGCTTTGATACCAAGTTTGCTACTCCCTAATCCTACACCTTAGGCTGGACTAACACTCAAGAATATTTTTTGGCCACAAGCGAAAAATTGGTCTGGGTTAACTCTTAGCAAAAGATTAAGTCATGATAAAAGCACTTTTAATAGTAAATTTTAGATCAATAGATAACTTGGAATGTTTTAAAAATAAGCATTCAACTAGCAAAAGTTGCAACTCAAGTATCAACATAAAAAATGAAAGTGAGAAAGCCTCATGAACTAATAATGCGTAACTACTATGAAGCCTATAATAACTGACATGGATGTCAAGACAAGACTCACGACATCCTAATGAACTAGAAAAATAAAAACTATAAAACTGGGATCATTTGAAAGTAAGGAGGCTGACCAAAAACTCTGATGTTCAACTGGATCAACAAAGCACTAGATGCTAATCGTGGTTATATGTATTTGCATCATAAAAGATGTTGTCCAAATGACGTTGTTTTAACTAAAGTTTCGGAAAGATATTTATTTTATAGTTTTTTTACTCTTAGAGTCACCACTTAATTTTTAAAGAAAAATCAAGAAAGTTTTTGTTTTCAAAAGACTTAAACTGAAAAATTAATTTTTGAAAACTTAAAAGGGGTTTTGGGGATTCCTATTAACGTCTTAGGAAGGTTTTGAAAGCACCGAAAACGTTCGCTAACTTGCGGTTATCCGACAACTAATTTAGCTTGGCTAAAAATCGTTTAACTTAATTTTCATTATGAAATTTATCACAAGTTGTTTGAAAGTTAAGTATTTTAATTTATTATCTAAGTAGGAATTGGTTTGCAAGTTTACTCATTTATCTTAGAATCCTTTTGAAATTAATTTTAAGTCGATAAAACGTTTAAGGTATTTGTGTGGATTATGGATTTTTTAACTTTAAAACTAGCGGCAAATAAAAGAAGATAAATAAACAAAACAGATGAGAGAGAGGGAGAGAGTCGAGAGAGAGAGAGAGAGTTGGGCCCAAATCCGGTTTCTGTCCGCCTGGACCGGTATTTGGACCCTTTGTTTGTGGGCTTTAGTCCCACTCGCTTTGTACCTGTCCTAAATTCTACCAAAATAATAATAAGTAAATTTACAAGGCTTAGGCCTGAAAACAACAAAATACAAAACTAAAAATTAATAAATTTGGGCCTCTTTAGCCCACTTCTTCAACTTCTTGATTTTTTTCGAATCCCTCCAAGTTCAATAACCTGTACGCCGAATGCGCGGATGGTTGACTCGATGGAGGATTCAGACCTTAATGACTCACTCGAAAATGCCAAGAGATGGAAAGTGGGAGTTCATGGTGATTTCAATGCCAAATTTTACATGCAAAAGGAATAGACGTAAGTAAAATCCATAAAAAGTCCAAAAAAAGGGGCGAAAAAATTAAAAAAAAATAAAAGGGTGTTGGAGAACATGATATACGACTGTTAATACCAAATTACTTATCTTATGCTTCATCTATTACATTAATGGCATATTGCAATCTGCTGCAACAAAATATACGAAGAAAGATTGATGGGCATATTTCCGCATCAATAAACCAACGCAACTCCAACATTATTATTAAAACAAATTGCCGAATCACGTCAAGATGGAAATGAATCATACGAAAAATACCCTTGATACCGTAACTAATCACATTAGTGGTCCATTTCTCTTTAAACAAAGTAAGGCATGAAAATGAATGAAAAATGGAAAATATGTTATACCTATGCTAAACGATTACCGTGCCCATATAAGCTTACTGTGAGAAAAAAAATTCCAACTAATTCGAAAAAAAGAGACTCCATTCAAGTGACAATACTCAAAACTAAACTAACCAAGCGAGTGCCAAATATTTCAGAAATATTATACAATCCAAAACAAAGGATGGTGGACAAATAGAAATTATGGCCGACAAAAAAACCTGAAGCACTCATATATTTTAAAATTAATTAGAACGATACACTTGAACCTAGCCACAACAAGTCACTGCCAGATTATGGACAACGAAGGAAAAACAAAGGCGACGCTATACAAAATAGAGGGTTGGATTGGGTCGACTGTTTCTGGGGGAGGGGCTTTGAACATGCTTCTAACCTTGGAATATTGACTAAAAAATAAAGAATTCCTACATTACTCCGTTAAAACTTTATATATTTCCAGATAGTTGTTCTAACAATAATAAACCAAAGAGAGGTTCGATGCAGCCATCACATAAACATAAAAATTACCTTCTTTAAAACAGGACTGAGATATATTTAAATCGCCATATCGACTTGAATTATCATCGAAGAGCAATCATCAATAAACCAAGAGTGGAGAAATAGGCTTAATCGAATACCATCGTAGCAAATATTAAAGCTCTCAATCCAAATATTCATGCGATTTATACATTTTAAAGAGGCATATTAAACCGAATATAGCTACTGCACACATATACATATTCAAATCGCTCATACACAAACTCAATAATGAAAGAAGCAAAGATTGAATCTCATAAAAACAAACTCAAACAACTTATTTGCAGTGTCAAGGATGTCAAAGACAAATAACTCAATGCTTTGAAGATAAATTGATATATTTAATACAATAATCGACTTAGTTAAACCCATTTGTCATCACATGAACTTATACAATACAGCAGCGACGATCCATGCAACATACATAACTAACTTGAGGGAAACAAACCAAACGATAATGAAACGAGTTAAAATAAGAGAAGGGGAGCTTACCTTCTTCGGAGAAGCGTTCCGGGAACTCGCCGACCAGGAAGATGACCACCTCTACTACTCAAAAACAAAATCAAGTCGCAAACGATAGAGCAAAATTTTGACAGGAGTTTGACCGGAAATCTCTCCCAATCTTTTCGACTCCATTTATATGTGGACCTTTAATTCATTGTAACTGTCCCAAGAAATTTCTCTTCTCTTTTCTTTTTTTCTTTTTTACATCATATATATATATATATATATATATATGTATATATAAGTTTCCAGAAAACTCTCTAGAAAATATCAAAAAAGAAACCCGCCCCCCTTTCTTCACAATGAAAGAGATGTTATATACCCCCAAAATTAGGGCTCACGGATGCAAAAAGGCGGGAGGAATTTCCCAAAGACTGGGGTAAAATCGGGATTCTTCGTCCCATTTTGAATTCGAAACCCCTAAAGAGATAAGGTTGAACCTGTCAATAGTACGAACATTGTACAACTTCTCAACGGAAAAAGGATGAGAGTCGTCCGATTTTGCCTCAAGGACAATGGAGCAAGGAGATGGCTCCATCTGGCCTGCTCGCTTACATAAAAGTTGTTCGTCCAGGAGAGGTACGAACAGATAAGGGGAGAGAAAAGGGGGAAAAGCAACGCGACTCGTGTGCTTGGACCTGGACGCGTCGAACCCTTGGGGTGTTGTCCGCCGCACGTGAGGAAAACGACGCTATAGGCGTCGAGTTGGTTTACCATTCATATGTGTATGTTGTACACTTTGGATTTCTTCTTGTGAAGAAGAAAACGAACGTGGGCTGGGTCACGATTTTTTTGGGTCGATTGAGAAAAAAGGATAGTTGGGTTTATTTGAAGGAATAAGGGAGGAAAAAACATGGGCTGGGAATTAAGAAGGGGGTTGGGCCCAAATATTGGGATTAAAAGAATTGGATTGGGTTGAGGAAAAATCAAAGGGACCCAGGAATCCTCATCCCTATTATTTAAAAAGATTTGATTAACTCAAATTAATAAATAAGCTTCTCGATACAAAAATGAAATACTCGAATTAAAATATAAAAATGATCCAATAACGCAAATCATTATATAAAAAAGTTAATTAATAAAATACTTAAGCGAAATAAGATCTTTCGAGAGGATTTTCAAGTAATCATGAAATATATCACTAGTATACTTAATTATGTAAAATGCGTGTATTATCTAGATATTATAAGACGTAAGAGATTAGATTAGAATAACTTAAAAACCATTTTATTTTGTATATATATTTTTTAACTTTATAAAATCTAATTATTTAAAATCGTTTAGATTAAGAAGCTTGCTATTTATTTTGAATCAGGAAGGGTCAACATTGGGTGGCAACAACTGTCCCTCATTTTCTTGGATTGATATGAGAAATTCGAGGAAAATGAAATTGACCAAACCAATTTTGACCGATCACATATTCATCTTTTAGGAAAGGAATTTGGTACAGACTTTAAGAGTTATGGCCGAACCCCAGAAATGGATTTCCTACATATCTCAGACTATATGAGAATTCAGGATACTTATAGTTCAATACGCTTGATTTAATGCACGATTTTTGAAATGAAAGTCATCTCGACACCAGATTATGAAGGGGTCGAAATGCTCGAGAATGGCATTCAAGAGTGAATGTTGGAATACAGCCGAGTTTTTGATAGTGAGACCGCCTACATATCCCTAAACTCGAGGAATTAGGCTGCTTGTAGTTCGACTTGATCGTTTGAAAAGGAAATCTATTATGCTAGATAACCTTTGGTTTTGGACAAGTGACAAATTAAGTTGAGTATGAAAATGAGGCTTGTAACCTCTTAGACATGAATGTGGCGCGCTTCACACCCATAATTAAGAACTTACACGGACATAATTTCAGAGCTCTTCGCACATTTTCACTCAGATTGGAAACTTGCTACCGGCAGACACCAAAAATCCGGATGCAAACCTGAAACTAACAAAAGCCAAAGAAAAATCCACATGCCCTCTGATAGGGGTGTGGTTTGATTGTAGTGGAAGTCGCTCCTCTGCTCGCGTCCTAAGAGTTTGACACTCCTCTTTGGACTGTGTCCTAGTTCGCTGCTAAGAAAGAGTTCCATATTGTGCTGCATCAATTTTGATGTCGTCCGCACCTGTGGTTTTTGGAGGATTCATCCTTCTGGATTCTCTCCACAAAGACTGAGATAAAACTCATTAGCATAAAAATGCAATTGAAATGAGAGGTAATGTCTTTTACCGTGTTGACACTTAATTGCTCTCTTTTGATATTTGTCGTCAACTTCATTGGGTTTGACGTAAAGCAAATAAAGCTTATGTCTTATGCTTTCAATATAATCTTCGATATACTCTTCATTTGATGTCAACAGTTGATGCAGTGTGCTGATATTTTCTCTTGATGTCATCTTGGACGATTCTCTTTCCAAATAAAAGATGTAGTTGATGTTGACAGGTAAATATTTCTCTGGAGGTGCATGATTTCCTTCTCTTGAAGTGCATGATTTCTTGCAGAAGATGAATATCTTCCCGCAAAGCATGAATATTGACTCGCGATGCATGATCTTCCACGATGCATGATTTTCTCCGGGGCATGAATATCTTCCCGCAATACGTGAATATTAACTCCCGATGCATGATCTTCCGCAATGCATGAATATTGACTGGCGATGCATGATCTTTCGCGATGCATGAATTTCTGCGGGGCATGAATATTTTCCCGTGATGTGTGATTTTTTACGGGTTTGAATATCTTCGCGCTATGCTTGAATATTAACTTGTGATGCATGATCTTCCACTATGCATGAATACTGACTTGCGATGCATGAATATTAACTCATGATTCATGATCTTCCGCGATGCATGGATACTCTCTCTTGATGTCATCCTTGGTACAAAATTAAGATAGTGCTCAAATCAAGCAACATAGTTATCTTCTGAGCTCCTTCTGGATTATAATATCGTCTCGATTGACAATAAAATTAAATGACCCTCCAGGAGTGTATCGTCTCAATCGGCAATAAAAATAAAATGACCCTTTGGGTAGCGTATCATCTCAATCGACAATACAAATAAAATGACCTATCCGAGTAGTGTATCGTCTCGATCGACAATAAATAAAATGACCCATCCGGGTAGTGTACCATCTTAGTCGATAATTGAAATAAAATGACCCTTCTGATAGCGACACTATCGTGTCTGGTAAAGTGATGCAAATGATGCCCTTTACGAAAAACTGTAAACTGTCTTTCCTGAGATTTTCACTTGATTCATATTTGGATCTAGTTGGACTTTCCTTATAGACTTCATGTTTATGGAATCGGCTGAAATAAAACCATTCATATACCCAAGTCTCGTATATAAGCAGTATCAACTAATTCCTGTATCGACAGGAAGACTGTTAATTTTGAGAGAGCTTTCTCCTCTTTTGACTTTTCATATTCGTCGATCGGAGGAATTTGCCGATTTCAACCTGCGTCCACAGAAAAATTGTTAGTTTTAAAACAAACTGATATGTGTCGTTTTCTTCAGTTATTTGCTCCTTGTCCTACAATCTCCAGTTGATTTTCTGATCTCCCAATCCTCGATAGCTAAGACAAAATATTTTATTCCAAAACATATGAAACATAAAGGGAAAATTTTAAGAAAATTTTTTTTTCGAGAAGTAGTATTTTGAGAAAGGTCACTGCCAAGTGTCACGTGACGTTAGGCTTAGCGATCTTCTTTGAGTCTGATGCTTGGTGGTCTATCTGATTATTCGCTGAGGAGTATTTGGAGTCGCTCTAGGCTGTAGATAAACCCCAGTTGAAATCTTGAGGCCATCCTCAAAATTTCTGTCCTAGTTAACCGTCTTGGTTCATCTTTAACTTCCGGTGAGTAAATCACGGAATTTTTGGGATCCTCTCAAAAAAATTGTCCCGGTTGCAAATCTCAAAATAACTTTAGTCTTGGCTTGTTGAGGAAAAATCTTCTTCTCGAGAATTTCTGAGTCCCTCTCAAAAATTCTGTCCCAATTTCTATTGTAAAGATGAATAGAAATCTTATGGGAAATATGACGGAACCCTTGTGGCGCCTACGTATCCCGTTGAGGCAGCAATTAGGTCAAACATAATTCCCTCTCAAAGGTTAACAATAATAAGAATTTTACAATGAAGCCGACCGAGGACGACATAGTCCGCCTGCATATCTCATTCTTGAGAATTTAGTTCGAACGTAGTTCAAATAAAAAAATTAAAAGTGATAAATGGGGGTGACCGAGGCCGACAAAGGCCGCCTATGTATCTCATTCTTGAGAATTCAGGTCAGACGTAGTTTGTTACAAGAGGGATAAGTTCAATAAAATCAAATACAAGCAGAAACAGAATGCATACAAGGAAATGACAGAAATACCAACTAAGTTTTACACGTAGTATCTCTTGACATCATCTGAGTTGAGTGGTTTCGGCCATGCGGTGCCATCTATCTCCGACAGGACCAAAGTACCTCTAGATAATACTTTGCGAACCATGTAAGTCCCTTGCCAATTCGGTGCGAATTTTCCTTTGTACTCATCCTGATGAGGAAAAATGTGTTTACATACTAGCTGACCGATTTCAAATATTCTAGCTCTTACTCTCTTGTGGAAAGCATAAATCATTCTCTGTCAATATAGTTGACCATGACAAACGGCAACCATTCTGTTCTCGTCAATAAAAGTTAATTGGCCAATCTGTTTGCTGACCCACTCAGCGTTACTCAATTCTTCTTCCTTGATAATTCTCAAGGACGGTATCTAAACTTCAGCAGGTATGACTGCTTCCGTTCCATATACTAGCAGTATGGAGTAGATACAATCGATGTTCTAACAATCGTTCGGTAACCCAACAAAGCGTATGGAAGCATCTCATGCCAACCTCGTTGATCGTCAATCATTTTCCTCAGAATCTTCTTGATGTTCTTATCGATGGCCTCTACAACTCCATTCATTTGAGGACGATAGGAGGTTGGATTTCGTTGAGTAATCTTAAAATGTTCACATATATCTCAAATCAAGTGACTTTTGAGATTAGCACCATTATCAGTAATAATGGATTCTGGTACTCCGAACCTGCATATCTGATTGTTGCGAATAAAATCAGCTACAACTTTCTTAGTTACCAACTTGTAAGTAGCTGCTTCCACCCACTTGGTGAAATAATCAATAGCAACTAAAATAAATATGTGTCCATCAGAAGCGGCTGGCTCTATCGGACCGATGACATGCATTCCCCAAGCTACAAACGGCCAAGGTCAACTCATAGTATTAAGTTCGTGAGGCGGCACTCGGATTAAATCACCATGCACTTGACATTTATGACATTTCTGCACAATCTTGCAACAATCATTCTCCATAGTCATCCAGAAATAGTCGGATCGCAGGATCTTCCTTGCCAAAGTGAGTCCATTTATATGTGTGCCGCAAACTCCAGAATGTATCTGTTCAATAAGCTTCGCAGCTTCAATAGCATCGACACATCTGAGAAGACCTAAGCCTGGAGTCCTCCTATAAAGGATTTCTCCACTTAGAAAGAATTGAGATCCATACAGCGTATCGACTTCCTCTGGTCGGATGTAGTATCTTAAGGATAACTCCCGGTCTCTAATTACTTCTTTATGTCAAAATACCAAGGAAAACCGTCTGGTTCCGCTTAAACATATGAACAATGGACTGGATGTTACTTCAACTCTATATCCAGAGGATCAATATAATCAGTATTTGGATGTTTAATCATTGAAGAGATGGTGGCAAGAGCATTGGCCAACTCATTTTGTATTCTGGGAGTTTGTCTGAACTTGATCTTACAAAATCTTTTGCGTAACTTTTGTACATATTGCACGTAAGGTGTGATCTTCGGAATCTTCATGGCCCATTCTCCCTGAACCTGGTGAATCAACAAATCTGAGTCTCCAATAACTAATAGCTCGTAGACATTCATGTCACTGACCATTTTCAAACTGAGGATACAAACTTCATATTCGGCCATATTGCTCGTGTAATTAAATCGGAGTTTAGCCGCCATGGGATAGTGTTGACCAGATTCTGACACTAAAACCGCTCCGATACCTTTTCCTTGGTGATTTGCCACTCCATCAAAGAATAATCTCCTACCAGGATATATTTTAGAAATATCTTCAGCGATAAACGATACTTCTTCATCATGAAAATAAGTCTTTAGAGGTTCATACTCTTCATCAACAGGATTTTATGTGAGATGATCAGCCAAGGCATGTTCCTTTATCTACTTCTAAGTCACATACACAATATAAAATTTACTCAACGACATTTGCCACTTAGATAACTTCTGATCGGCATCGCCTTCTGGAAAATATACTTCAACGGGTCCATCCTAGAAATAAGGTATGTTGTATAGAAAGACAAATAATGTCTCAACTTCTGAGCGATCCAAGTTAAAGCGCAACATTTTCTCTCCAAAATATTATAATGAGACTCATATGGCGTGAACTTCTTGCTTATATAATAAATGGCTCGCTCCTTCTTCCCAGTTTCGTCATGCTGCCCAAGCATGCATCCAAATGTGTTATCTGAGACGGACAAGTACGGTAACAATGGACTCCCTTCTTGCGGAGGAACCAATACTAGTGGATTGGATAAATAGTTCTTGATAGCATCAAAAGTAGTGTGACACTCTTCAGTCCATTTTGTCAAAGCATATTTCTTCAACAACTTGAAAATAGGCTCACACACCACAATTGATTGAGCTATGAATTGACTAATTTAGTTCGACCTCCCTAAGAAACTCATTACTTCTTTCTTCGTCTTTGGAGGAGGTAGTTCTTGAATCACCTTGATCTTGGAAGGATCGAGCTCGATACCCTTTCTGCTGACTATGAATCCCTATAGCTTTTCGGTTGGCACCCCAAAAGCATACTTAGCGGGATTTAACTTCAAGTTATAACAACGTAAATGATCAAAGAACTTCTTCAAATGTGTCAAGTGGTCCGAACTATTGCGAGACTTGATTATGAGGTCATCTACATACACCTCGATCTCCTTATTAATCATATCATGAAATATAGTCGTCATATCCCTCATATAGGTAGCACCTAAATTTTTGAGACCAAATGGCATGACCCTTTAATAAGGTACGCCCCAAGGCGTAATGAAAGCTGTCTTTTCTGTACCGTCCTCATCCATCAGAATCTGGTGATAACCTGCGTAAGAATCCATGAATGACATCATTTCGTGTTTAGCACAGTTATCAATCAGAATATGAATGTATGGAAATGGAAAATTATCCTTTGGGATGGCTTTGTTGAAATCTCTGTAATCAACACAAATTCTAATCTTCCCATCCTTCTTGGCATCTGGAACAACATTGGCCAACCAAGTCGTGTATTGTGTCACTTCCACCAATCGAGACTTGATCTATTTGGTGATCTCTTCTTTGATCTTTAGACTCAACTCGAGCTTGAATTTTTACGAGCCTTCTGTTTCACTGGACTGAATCCTGTATTAATTGGGAACTTGTGAGACATCACACAGGTACTCAGCCCTAGCAGGTCGCTAACTTCCTAGACGAACACATCAATGTACGTGGTGAGTAAATGAATCAGGACCTTTCTTTGATCTTCATTCAAGTGCGCGCTGATTTTAACCTCTTTGACACACTATTGGTCTCCCAGGTTTACAGTTTCAATTTCCTCTAAATTTGGCTTATGCTGATTTTCAAACTACAAAAACTCTTCAGCAACATATTTTGGTGCCTCATTTTCCTCTTCGTATTCATCAACCTCGTCATCACCTGCCTCATTTTATTTGTTCAACTCGTGACATGACATGACATTGGCAGGTTTAAGACTTACATTACTGAAACCATAAACAGGAAAAGTTAGAAAAGCAAAGTATAGAAGATGAGTAAATAAACAAATTTTCAATAAAAGACGCTTTCATTCAAATTGGGAAATATTGCAAACTTTGGCTATGGCAAAAATCCATGTTTCCTTTTTCAAACATCACGGGGGAATTTTAAAATTCAAGCAACTAAGAAAATGCAAATGGTGGGTCTTTAGCCTCTTTTGGACCGCCACTGATTTAAATATGAATAAATGATTCCCTTCTACCAAGGAATTTGGGGAATCAGAATCGTCATGGAGGTTCAATTCTACAGCGTCTCCCCAGTTTCAGCGTTGCGGGAATCCTATCAGCTTAACCTCATCCTCAATGACTGCATCAATCTCTTTGAAAAAGCCTCAGATTCCTTCCCCAAGGTCCTTATGACCGGCGTACTCCCGGACTAGAAATGATTGATATAGATGAGGGACTGTCTTAGCCAATGCTTGATCATTCTTCTTCTTCGTCTTCATATCATCATCTGTGGCAATGTACCCTAAACCATATCTCTCTCCTTTGACGGGAATCGGAATAGGATGAATAATTCCTTGGAAATTTCTTCCTAATTCGAAACCTGGCTCAAAACCATTCTGCAACATCACAGTAGCTATCATCTTGTACACGACAGACATAGGAGGATGTGGGTCCAAATCCTCACCGGTGGCATTCACCGCCTCCACCGTGTAAAAATCAATACCTCGCGAAACTTCATCAATAATGGGTGTGTGTCTGCCTGAATGACTACCTTTGCCATGAATAACTAGCTCTTCATCATTCCAAATGAGTTTCATCATCTGATGCAGAGTAGAAGGCACAACTCCAGCCATATGGATGAAAAGCCTTCCCAGAAAAAGGTTATAGCTGGTGTCGATGTCCAAGACTTGAAACTGTGTGTTAAATTCTGTCGGACCCATTTTGATGATAAGTTTTACTGCTCCCAATGTATCTCTCTATACTCCGTCAAAGGCTCTTACATTGACTTGGTTTTGTTCCAGCTTTCCCAAGTCAAAATGTAACTTGCCTTAATGTCGACAACGGGCAAATGTTCAGACCGGATCCATCGTCCACCAAGACGCAATTTATGGCCTTCTCATTGCATATGACATTGATGTGCAATGTCTTGTTCTGTGACATCCCTTCAAAAGGCAACTCGTCGGTTCAAAAGCTAATCTGATGCCCTCGGATAACTTGGTTGATCATAGCATCCACATTATCGCTGCTTGTGCCGATGGGAACATAAGTATCATCAAGAGTCTTCATCAAGGCCTATCTATGCAATTGAGAGCTCATCAACAGGGCCCACACGGATATCTGTACTGGAGTCTTCTTCAAATGTTTAACAATAGAATAATCTTATTGCTTCATCTTTCTCCAGAATTCCGCCGTTTCACCTTCGCTTATCGGCCTTTTACTCTAATCCTTCTTCATTCATCCAAGGGCCAATTTTTCAGGAGTATAACACCTTCAAGATCAGTTCATACCGTGAGCAGCAGCAGTTCCAATCATAAATTTTAGCCTGATAAGAGTCTAACGGCACCGAGGCAATAACCTTTGCGGGTGTGATTATTACGAACTCTTTTTTATCTTTGATACTCAATGAGGCCACGCCCCTTTCTAACTCTTCATGAATAAATGGAGTTATCACCTTAGTCACCCACTAATCATCGTCCGTCTCTATTATGTTGATATTAATTACTGCATGATTCGGCAAAGGGTTGGTGTTGAGATTAGGTGTGACTGCTTGAAGAGAGACCACATCTTGGTCGATCAGATCTTGAATCTTGTGCTTGAGTTTGATGCAGTCCTCGGTATCATGTCCAATACTGTTGGAGTGATATGCACACCTTTGATCGGGCTTATAGAATTTTGAACTAGTATCCACCGGCTTGGGCCGTAGCGGATGGATATATCCAGCCGCAGCCAGTCGCTCATACAACTTTGTTCAGATTTCAGTGAGCACGGTAAAATTCCCGGGAGGCTTCTTCTCGAAAATAGGTAGAGGAGGATCATAACTGCCTTGTTGGGGAGGAGGCACTTATTGATAACTTTTGGTATTTCGATGGGGAGCTTGGCTTCGGGATATGAATTTGTTTTGTGATTTTGGTGATGGGTCTTGGTAGTTCATGGGGGCATTTTCGTATACTGGAGCTTGGACTTGATAGACTGGAGGGGTGCTTTGAAGCTCCACTGCACATTGGCACAGTTGGGAGCAACATTTTGGTAGACTGGTGATGGAGTTTGGTAAAGTGGAGGAGGACTTCGGTAAAGAGAAGGTGGATTTTGGTAACTTTTAGGGTTTTTTTGATAGGTGGTGGTAGCATTTTGATAGACTGGAAGAGGATTATTTGGATGACTAGCTTGTGTGTAGCAATACTCATAGGAGTTCTGGGAAGGTCGAGTCGACCTTGGGAGGACGATGATCTTCTGGGGATCTTCCTCCCCTCATAAGATACAACAGAAATATCCTCTCTCTTCTTCTTCAACAATCCCGACGATCAGGGCTATGAGGTATTACAGGCTATTTTCCCTGTTTTAAAACTTCTTCGATAGTCTCGCCAATCTTGACTATCTCAAAAAATTTTGCTCCAACTAGCAACGTGATCCTATCATAATATTCAGGCTCTTGCACCTGTACGAACACTTCGACTATCTCTTTCTCAGAACATAGACAACTTACTCTTGCGGCTTCTTTTATCCATCTGTAGGCGAACTCTCTATAGCTCTCAGTGGATTTTTTCTTTATCTTTTCCAAAGAGTATCGATCGGGAATGAATTCCACGTTGTAAGCAAAACAAAAAATAATTTCCTTGGCCAAGTCATTCCAAATGGGACACTGCCTGGTACCGCGGGAGTTGAACCATACCAGAGCCTTCACGCATAAGCTTCGGCTAAAAATCCATATAAACAGAGCTTCGTCTCTACCAACTCCGACAAGATGGTCGCAGTAGGACCTCCGATGGGACATAGGATTCCCTACTCCTTCGAAAGTATCAAACATAGGAATTTTGAACCCTTCTGGGAGGTCCAAATTTGGATGGATGCATAAATCCTCATAGTTAAGACCAGCGGCATCGGTGATGCTTTAGAACTCTTTCATGGCTTTCCTGATCTCTTCTTTTATATCCATATTTGCCTCTTCTTTTTCTCTATACTCTCTTTCGTGTTTCTCATAATGGTCCAGCTCAGAACCGTGCACATTGTGCTCAGTCGGGACAGGAATCTGGAAAGTTGTTCTTTTCGGTAGGGGTAGAGCTACGTAAGGACTTTGGGCATTCTGAGTGGTTTGGTAGTTTTGCAGATAAGTCTGAGGATTGCTATTTTGATTTAAGCGGTGGTGGGGTGTTTGGGGATTGAAAGTGTTTTGGTTTGGATTTGTGCTTTGGTTTTTTTGAGGTAGAGTAGTTGATGGTGGGTATTTTATGGATGGGGTGGCATCTGAGGATGTTGTTTTAAGGAGGAGGTAGAGTTTGGTAGAATGCGGAAGCATATTAGGGATTTTGGATAGTCAGGTCTATAATGCAAGGACTCTGAGTAGGTGTAGATGGCTGATTTTGAGCTTGATCCGTGTTTGAAGAAGGGAAGTAGATAGAAGGCCTCCCACCAGCAGCAAAACCTGGCGAAGACAGATGTTGTCTCCTTTGCATCTCCACTCTCATTTTGTCAATCTATTACATCAGTTGCAAAATAAATTTTTTTTGGTCCGCTATGGTGGGTTGAGCCACCACAACTTCAGTGAGACTTACTTCTTCATTGATGTCTCCGATGACTGTTTTTCCTTTATATGGATCTCGTCTGGGAAAGCAATTTGAGGGACCTTTGGATCAGGTAAAATAGGGATGATCTACTAGCTTAATCGACACAGATCTGTTTCAAAGTACCTGTGAAGGAAAATAACTCAAAGGCAGATTTGCCAATTGAGAGTCAGAATACGAAATGCATAATATCACCAGAGAGAAGATAAACACACAGGTTGCTTTGTTTGAGGATATGCTCACCCCACGAATAAGGACTGAAATTATTTTTTGGCAAGCATGAGTTTGCTGGTTTTAGTTTGACACTATCTCAAAAAGGCTAAAAACACGTTGATATAGGGTCTTCTTGTAGCTTCTGTTTGACGTCCGTTGATCTGATCTTTGTATCTTCTTATAATATGAAGGGGGAAGAATGAAAATTTCTAAAGATAGGGGCCGCACCTTGGAAGGCTGCCTATGTATCTCACAGGTAGAATTCAGGCCCTACGTAGTTCGAGTACAAGATAAAACATTGATTTTCATTCCTTCATTCTAGATGGTTACATAGAAATTGAAAGACAACAACAAAGCTTTAAAGATAAAATGATGACTACATCTCAGCCATTCTTCTTCCCAACGTCGTCTCAGCCACGGGGAACAAACTCGACTCGGATTTTTCCCATGTTGACGAGGGCTTCTACATTGTAGCGAAAGCTGAGACACCTTGAAAGGCTATGATCTGTAGCATTGTGGTAAGCACACGACTTCCAGATTTCTTCCCCAACGGGTTCATGACCTCTATCATCATTGTGGATAGGGTATAAGACCCCATTCCGAACCAAATCCATATAGATATGCAACATTGATCCACTGAACGGTGTGAAATTATGACAAATAAACCGCTTGTGCTCAATTAGCTCAGATTGGTCATACGTGAGAACAGTATTATTTCCCCATGTGTGCGGGATGTTCCCAACGTCGATCTGGCGACATATTCTCAACTTAAGCTGTACGCATTCTTCTATAGTATGCCCTCGCTGGTTTGGGTGGAAGGAACATACCTTTGAAGTGTTTTCTTGCCCAAAGACTGAAGCCACTCCTTCATGATGTTTCCACCTCAGATGTTCGTACAAAACGGCGCAAGACGTAGTTTTTGCTCGTACACGGTGCGTTGTCTCGTAGTCCAGAAGAGTGATCCACTTCTCTCTCTTCTCAGACGGCCCAGAAATGGAGGCTTATAGACGATCTCCTCGTCAATGTCTTCCTCGGTTGATCCAGGGTGAGTATCCTTTGGACCACCACTAGCCTCTTGTTCACGGATAGAGTATTTCCCGTGCATTTTCTAAAGTTTGTCGATCATGTTATGGTGGAATGCCTTGTTCTTTTTCCTTAATGCATACATTTTTCCCTTCATAGTGATGGATTTCGCCATCTCTACTATAAGTTCCTCATCAAGCGATGCATTTGTGGCTAATAGACTTGCGGTTTCTGACTATATCTCTGCTTCTCTCGCTTCCCTTTCTTGAATCCTCAATCGAAGCATATCCAACTTCTTACTCAAATCATCTCTCTCTCTGCCTCAATGTCTTTCTTTTTCTTCATTTTTGACCCCAGACCCTCATCCAGCGCCGCAGTTGTGGCTTTGTAGACTGATGTGGCAACTTCGACCCTGAGTCCTTCTTCTCTGGCCTCTTGAATTTCCCACGTGATTTGTTCTATCTTTCTCTGTAACTCCTCTCCTGTAAGTTCCTTCTTGGTACACTTACCCTTTCCCATAGATGTGATTTGGCCTTTCCTGAGACATTAGTGTAGTGTTTTAGGCTTCGGCAGATGAGATGTATCTGTTGAGTGAGAAGCTTAAGACTCAGAAAATTTTGGTCGGTCATTTTGTAATAGTGACTTGTGTGTATATTTTCTGGAAATTTCTTGAAAGGAGAGGGTTAAAGATATCCTCATTCAAAGCAACATATCACATAAACAGTTAAAACAGATATATTGCGTCCTAAACATAGAGGGGACCCCTTTGTTCAAACGGTAGGCCTAGCGCACTTGAATGATATACACGTGAATTTGAACCAGATAATCAACCCCCCCAAACAAATTTCACAAAATAATACTTAATGTTCATAATGAGAAATAAAAGAACAAAATACAAAGTGACAAACCCATGCAGGGCCATTTAAATGTATGAAAATGCAATAAAGGCAGGCCCATACAGAGGCTGGAAATGACAGAAATACATATAAAAACCCGCGCAGGGGCAAAATCCACTTGATGTCCCTGATGCACCTGCTCCGTCGCTGTTTTCCCGAGTCTTGTATTGCTAAAACATAAATCGCAGTATCAGCAAAAATCCTTCACCCAGGCGTCCTTTGTCTTCCCAGCTTTTGTATCGCATTCTCTCAATTTTCTCCTTGACCTGGGAATCAAATTTTTCATATCCACGTCTTAGTCTTTCCACCTCTTCAGCCGCCTTCTCAAGAGCATCTTGGTTCTCGATAAACTTGATGTACATTTATTGGGCTTCCCTTTTTACTTTTCTTAGCTCAACCACCGCTTTGGCCTATTGGTCTGTTATGCTGCAAAAACTATGTGGGATTGATGAGGAGATACTTTGTATGTTGTCTCTCACCCAATCTTTGTAATCCTCATCATATCCGGCGTTGAATCAGTCTGGGGCTTTGGTGTCTTTATCCATCCACTTGGAAAATATCCATTCTCTCAGCATTTCTTAAGCTTCGTGTACTCTGTCATCCCCAATATCATATAGATAGGTGTCATAGTACGCCTGTCAAGGTGTGGTTTGCACCCTCCCAAACTGTCGCAGGACTCTAAAGGGTGCATAAGGGTAAATTCTCCAAATACCTGGTAGAGGTAGCACAAGCTTTCTGCGGCTCTCGACAACGACCTCTTTTGATATAAAGCGATTGAGTATCCATTGATCTTCTTCGCTCAATTCGAAAAAGATCTGAGCCCATCTCCCCCTAGTTCTCCGATTATCCAGATTTCCCCAGTACAACATGTCATTCAAATCTCTAAGTGTGTTATTGTTATAGAGAGTATGCATCTCCTGAGTCCCAGCCCCCTTTTCCAGATGACTTAAGATCCACCACTGAAGAAGTAAATTACAACCTTAGAAGTAGCGATTCCCCTCTTTACATTTTCCCAGGGCTCAGTACATGTCAGACAATATGATCGGGGCAATAGGATAGTACTTCAGTTGTCCTTGGTTCTTGTATACTTTGGATAGAGTGTGCGCGAGTGTTATAACACGAGTGTTGATACTCAGGCTTGGGCCATGTGGGAAGACCATCGTTCCCAACAATGCTATGGCAAATGCTAGAGGAAGAATTTTGTTCCACTCTCTGCAGGAGACCACCCTGAACTCTTGGTTATAAGTGGCGTAGAAGCTTGCATGCCCAAATATGACATAGATGTCTTTGAATTATATGTTGGACTCCAGGAACGAGTAGACAAAAGTTTTCCTCAACCCGAGCCAGTCTGCGACATTTTCTATGAAATGTTTATTAGGGATGAAAATATCCTCTATTTTTTTTTGCTTTTCTTTCCATCCCAGTACCCACTGTGTCGATGCAATCTCGCATCTCCTCGATAGTCGAGGTAATCTCCGCGGTTCCAAAATGAAACATCATTCTTTCATTATCCCAATACCCTGTGAGGATCTCAATCAGTTCTGGCCAACCATTCATGTTGATCAACTCGGTTAGCGCACCCACGTATTTGTTGAGGGTTCTTCTATGATCCCTGTCAAGATTTTTATACCAAATTTTGAGTTGAAGTGGTTCTTCTACAATCATGTCAAACTTTGGGAATCGGTGCATTCCTACAAAATAGAAATTAGTTAAGTTTACCCACCCGACATTGGTATCCACACGTACATCATACAAATTGTCAAGCAAAATGATGTGTCGTGATGTCGGAGACCTTGGACACAATTTTGGCGGTTTCAACTAATGGACTTAATACACCTTGGGTATTAAGTTGTCTTAGGCTAATGCTTAAGTTTGGTTTTGGTTTCACTCTATCTGAAACTTACTAGATTTTGTTTCAAGATGACGGTCACCCGAGTCGAACAGACAACGGGATGAAGCTATCAAACGACGTCGGATGACCGCATTCCAATTATTCTTTTGACACTTCCAAATGAAATCTTTGTGCATTTCTGAAAGAAGCTGTGGAAAGTCACGTAACTTTCGTTTTCCTAATGCAAACAATTTGCCGTTTTGCGGAAATATGCCACGATAATGCAACATTTCAATAATAAGATAAAGTAAAAAAATAAGCAATTATACTGTATAGTCAAATAAAATTAGTTTTAAAGTTAGAATCTTCCAATTGCCCAGCAGAGTTGCCATTTCTGTTTTAACTAATGTTTTCGGAAAGATATTTATTTTATAGGTTTTTGAATTTTAGAGTCGCCACTTAATTTTTTAAGAAAAACCAAGAGAACTTTTGTTTTCAAAAGACTTAGACAGAAAAATCATTTTTTCAATACTTAAGGGGGTTCGGAGATTCCTATTAACGTATTACGAAGGTTTTAAAAGCACCTAAGACGTTCACTAACTTGCAGTTATCCGACAACTAATTTAGTTTGGCTAAAAATCATTTAACTTAATTTTTGTTATGAAATTTATTAGAAGTTGTTTGAAAGTATGTATTTTAATTTATTATCTAAGTAGGAATTGGTTTGCAAGTTCACTCATTTTTCTTAGAATCTGTTTGAAATTAATTTTAAGTCGACAAAATGTTGACGACATTTGCGGGGATGTTGGATTCTTTGACTTTAAAACTAGCGGTAAATAAAAGCAGATAAATAAACAAAATAGATGAGACAGGGAGAGAGTCTAGAGAGAGAGTCGGGTTCAAATCTGGTTTCTATCCGCCTGGACTGGTATTTGGACCCTTTGTGTGTGGGCTTAAGGCCCACTCGCTTTGTACCTGTTCTAAATTCTAGCAAAATAATAGTAAGTAAATTTACAAAATTTGGGCCCGAAAACAACAAAATACAAAACCAAAAAAAATAAATTTGGGCCTCTTTAGCCCACATCTTCAACTTCTTGATTTTTTCGAATCCCTCCAATTAAAAAACATGTACACCGAATACGCAGATGGTTGACTCGATGGAGGATTTCGGGCCTTAATGACTCTCCCAAAAATGCTAAGAGAGGGGAAGTGGGAGTTCATGGTGAACTCGATGCCAAAATTTACATGCAAAAGGAATAGACGTAAGTAAAATCCATAAAAAGTTCAAAAAAAAGGGGCGAATAAATAATAAACAAATAAAAAGGGTGTTGTAGAACATGATATACGACTGTTAATACCAAATTTCTAATCTTATGCTTCATCTCTTACATTAATGGCATATCGCAATCTCCTGCAACAAAATATACCAAAAAAGAAAAAAAATTGACGGGCATAATTCCGCATCAATAAACCAATGCAACTACAACATTATTGTTAAAACAAATTGCCGACTTACGTCAAGATGGAAATGAATCATACGAAAAACCAGAGACCGTAATTAACCACATTAATGTCCCATTGCCTTTAAAGAAAATAAGGCATGAAAATGAATGAAAAATGGAAAACATGTTACAGCTATGCTAAACGATTAACCATGCACATATAAGCTTACCGTGAGAAAATAAAATTCCAACTAATTCGACAAAAAAAGAGTCCATTCAAGTGACAATACTCAAAACTAAACCAACCAAGTGAGTGCGAAATAAATTCAGAAAGATGATACAAGCCAAAACAAAGGATGGTGGAAAAATAGAAATTATGGCCGACACGGAAACCTGAAGCACTCATATATTTTTAAATTTATTAGAACGATACACTTGAACCAACCCACAACAAGTCACTGCCAGATTATAGCCAATGAAGGAAAAACAAAGGCGACGCTACATCAAATAGAGGGTTCGATTGGGTTTACAGTTTTTGGGGGAGGGGGCTTGGAACATGCTTCTGACGTGGGAATATTGACTAAAAAATAAGAAGTCCTACATTACTCCGTTCAAATTTATATATTTCCAGAGCACTGTGCTAACAATAATAAACAAAATAGAGGTTCGATGCAGCCATCGCATAAACATAAAAAATTACCTTCTTTAAAATAGGACTGAGATATAATAAAATCGCCTATCGACTTGAATTATCATCGAAGAGCAATCATCAGTAAACCAAGAGTGGAGAAATAGGCTTAATCGAATACATCGTAGCAAATCTTAAAGCTCTAAATCCAAAAATTCATGTGATTCATACATTTAAAGAGGCATATTTAACCAAATATAGCTACTGCTCACGCATACATACTCAAATCGCTCACATAAAAACTCAACAGTGAAAGAAGCAAAGATTCAATCTCATAAAAACAAACTCGAAAAACTTATTTGTTGTCTCAAGGATGTCGAAGACAAATTGATATATTTAATACAATAGTCGACTTAGTTAAACCCATTTGTCATCACATGAACTTATAGAATACAACAACGACTAGCTAGGCAACATACAGAACTATCTTGAGGGAAACAATCCAAACGATAATGAAACGAGTTAAAATAAGAGAAGGGGAGTTTACCTTCTTCGGAGCAGCGTTCCGGGAACTTGCCGACCCTGAAGAAGACCACCTCTACTTCTCAAAAAAAAAAACTCAAGTCGCCAATGAGAGAGCAAAATTTGGACAGGAGTTTGACCGGAAATCTCTCCCAATCTTTTCGACTCCTTTTATATGTGGACCTTTAATTCATTGTAACTCTCCCAAGAAATTTCTCTTCTCTTTTCTTTTTTTATTTTTACGTCAAAGTTTCCAGAAAATATCAAAAGAGAAACCCCCCCCCTTTCTTCACAATGAAAGAGATGTTATATACCCCCAAAATTAGGGCTCACGGATGGAAAAAGGCGGGAGGAATTTCCCAAAGACTGGGGTAAAATCGGGATTCTCCGTCCCATTTTGAATTTGAAACCCCTAAAGAGATAAGGTTGAACCTGTCAATAGTACGAACATTGTACAACTTCTCAATGTAAAAAGGATGAGAGTCGTCCGATTTTGCCTCAAGGACGATGGACCAAGGAGATGGATCCATCTGGCCTGCTCGCGTACATAAAAGTTGTTTTTCCAGGAGAGGTATGAACAGATAAGGGGAGAAAAAAAGGGGAAAAGTGACGCGACTCGCGTGCTTGGACCTGGACACGCCGAACCCTCGGGGCGTTGTCCGTCGCATTTTTGGAAAACGACGCTACAGGCGTCGGGTTGGTTTACCGTTCATATGCGTATGGTGTATGCTTTTGATTTCTTCTTGTGAAGAAGAAAACGAACGTGGTCCGAGTCACGATTGATTTGGTTTGGTTGAGAAAAAGGATAGTTGGGTTTGTTTAAAGGAATAAAGGAGGAAAAAACATGGGCTGGGGATTAAGAAGGGGGTTGGGCCCAAATATTGGGATTAAAAGAATTGGATTGGGTTGAGGAAAAATCAAAAGGACCCAGGAATCCTCATCCCTATTATTTAAAATGATTCGATTAAAACAAATTAAATAATAAGCTTCTCGATACAAAAATGAAATAACCAAACTAAAATATAAAAACGGATCCAATAACTCAAATCATTATATAACTAAGTTAATTAATAAAATATTTAAGCGAAATAAGTTCTTTCGAGACGATTTTCAAGTTGTCATAAAATATATCATTAATATACATAATTATGTAAAACGCATGTATTTTCTAGAAATTATAAGACGTAAGAGATTAGCTTAGAATAACTTGAAAACCATTTTATTTTTTATATATATTTATTAAACTTTATAAAATCTAACTATTTCAAATCGTTTAGATTAAGAAGCTTGCTATTTGATTTGTATCGTGAAGGGTCAAAATTGGGCGTCAACATACGTTAGTACATTGAATATACGAGCATGTGAGGGGAATTCTATAAAAAGACACATGCTTGAAAGGGAACTGTAGTAACTTGCCTCGTCTCAACTCAACTAATTTCAATGTAAAGCAGCAATATTAATGAAATACAAAGACAAGCTATAAAACAAGTAGATAACAATTATGTGTATTAAAAAATACAACTATGACTTAGTTTGTATATGAAAATACTAATAACTCTGCACGAGAATCTCTATTCGACAACCATCACTATGAGTAATGTGATGATACTTCATCTTGCCTCATGTTGTTAGGGCCTTTCTATACTTTGCCAGGGTAGAAAACCTACTACTAAGTGCATTCACTAATCTATGATAAATGAATTAAGGAATCATCTAAAAAGTATGACCCTTTTTGACCCTTATTGGCTACACGTTTTATGGAGACTTTGAATTATCTTAACTAAAACTTGATCTATCTCGGTGCTCAATACTACTCCCAAAATATAAATAGATAATACGTTTAACAACATAATTCATTATGTGGTTTGAGATTATTACTCAAAAACTCGCTTAAAAGCTCTCTTGGAAATTGGTGTTTCCTCTTTTGTATAAATGTGAAAACTCTTACTCATTGAGAATACTTAGTTCCCATTAAATCTTTTGGAGAAAAAGAACTTCATTCATAAAGACCCTGGCATACTACTAGCGCATGGCGCTAGCCCATAAAGTTCAGAGACTCCAAACTAGCTCACTGCTGGCACGTTGCCCTAGATCCTCTGACGCATCTATGGCGCGCCGCGCCAACCATTCCCTAGGTGATCCCAACGAATTTTCAACTCGTTTTCTAACCTTAATTCGTCAAAATTCAATTCTTTTCTCAATTTGTCTTTAAATTCAATTACCCAATACATGTACAAAAGAATCTACTCAAAACAACTCATAAAATCAATACAATTATCAAAAGAAACTCGCCAATCTCATCTTACTTCAAGAAAAAAAAGCAAATTCAAGAACACAGATCATGAACATCAAACTATCAACTTTTTAGGATGAATTTATGCAGAATTATCATGGTTTACAAGTGGTGACCGAATCCAACGCTATGTCAACTCACATACCTCTTTAGGGATCAACCCTTGGCGAAATCTGCAACCATAATCTCAAGAACTTGATGAATCTTGACCTTTCTCCTCTTTTCTCTTCTTGATCTCTTTTTTAAAAACCCTAGTGTGAATTGTAATTGTGTAAACCGATCCAAATAATTTTGTACCCGTAATTAATCAATTAAAATTAATTAAATAAGATAGGGTAAGGAAAAGACTGAAATACCTCTCTTATATCCGGGTAGCTTTACTTACACGGATAGCCCGACTTCAAACAATCATATGCATCTCATACGAGCTCAAAAATTATCAAACTTGATGACTTTGTAAATAGGATTCCAAGTCCTTTCATTTGATATCTTGTAGGCCACCTAACTCATCATCTACCAAAAGTTATGGTAATTTGAAGTTTTCTAAAACTTATAC
Organism: Solanum pennellii; assembly: GCF_001406875.1. Lineage (NCBI taxonomy): Eukaryota > Viridiplantae > Streptophyta > Magnoliopsida > Solanales > Solanaceae > Solanum > Solanum pennellii. The sequence continues at coordinate 59,887,585 of NC_028640.1, forward strand.
TTAGAATTTTGGGAAATGTTCTTTTTGAAAAAAAGAGGATTAGTGTTGAAATGACCTAACATGTTGTTACAACTATGAAAATTTATCGCATAAAGTCATTAAATTTTATTTTGTATTAATAAAAGCAATAAACTTTGACATTTGGCTCCTAGAGTTATGCTCTCCAAACACTGCATTATCTCATTTGATAAATACAACATTGTTAGTCAATTATAGCAGGTTGAATAGTCATATTTAACCCCTAAAACATTATTTTACATTTTTTTTTGAGAAATTTTTAGAATTATATTTTTGCTCGATAAAAATTTGAATTGATGGTCTATTGAAAATATCATTTTTAACACCCGAAGTAGGGATAAGACTAATGTATATATCTTTTTGCAATTTCCTTATGAAATTTCATTAGATATTTTATTATTGTTGTACTATGATTACCAAAATAAAATTAATTCAATGAGTTATAAGAAATAACTATAGAAATGATAGTTTTTCTCAAATGGAAAATAAGACATTTTTAATGAATAATATTGTTAAATACATATTGTTTGAAGGCTTCAAAATTACTCCACTTAAATTTGATATTTCTTCATTTAAACATCCCTCATAGAAAAAAAAAACTACTTTAAAAAATTAATGTAATAAAAGCAATTAACATATTTTACTGGTCAATCAAAATAATAACATTCACCAGTCATTTGATATAAAATAATGTTGACTATATTTTAAAACTCTAACACAACGTCTAATATTGAAGTTCTACATATCATTCAAAGATGATATTACTGGGAATTGTATGTAAAAAATGAGTGTAGGGTCAAAAACACATTTAAATTATCTTTAATTTTTTAGTTTTATTTCTGAATTATACCGTATGGGAGTTTTCTAATTGAACTATTACCAAATGTTTATAATAACACATCTCACATATTAGTTGCTTATTTTTCCTACATAACAATGTTGTTAAGTACAGAAAGTGAACAATAGATAATTGAGGTGTGATAAATATTTGATTATAGTTAAGTTAAGATAGAAAACTCACACGTCTTATAATTATCATATACTAGAATTAAAAAAATAGCTTAATGTTTTTTTACTGTTACAGTATATTAAAAAACTCTCAAGACTCAATTCTTGAAAAATCATTTTCTTAAAGGGCCACATTATAGTGCGTCTCCATGGATTGTTTTTTTTAAAATCAAAGACAAATAAGATCACATTTTATGAAAGTAATACATGAAATATAAATTGTGAGTTGGCCCAAATCGCTTGAGGCCACTTCAGAAAATCAGCTAAGACAGTAGCAATAAATAAAAGAAATTGTAATCTCATGATAATTGCCCAAATTCCATGAGTTCCTTTGACTAGATTAATAGATCATATATGATACCAATGACTTATATATTTGGTCAAATTTCATGTTAAAACTGAAGTTTGACTATTATTAATTTATACAACTATTAAGTGATATAACCAGAGTAAAATAGAATAAATAGAATATGACTAAGATAAAAGTATTTTTTGAAGAAAAAAACTCAAAATACTTTTGTAAATAATTATCATGCTTTTACTAAATTTGTTTCAATGTTGACTACACATAAGGTAAATGGGGTGATTTGGGAATGTAAATATGAGGAAATAACTTAATTATTTAAGAAGAAATATATAAAAATTTATAAATATTATTGGAAGCTAAAGAAGGAAATAACTTAATGCTATTTCTATATATGTCAAAGATACTTCAGATAGATAATAAGGTAAAAAATTTATGTTTATTCCTATTTTTCTTCAATGTCATTCCTAAATGCTGGCATGATCATGAGCATACTAAAGAATAATAAACTGATGCGGAAGCTAAATCATAATTTAATCTGAAAAGATGGGGAATACTGATATTCTATAGCTGAGATATTTGAAAACAATAAGTTTAATACAAAACAAATGTTAACTCAATACTAAGATGAATCGAACTATGTCAGAAAATAGCCTCTAAATTGTACTAGAAATACTGGGACAAGCCCCAGCTAAATCTGGCAAAAACTGAAACTAAATGACTAAAGACTGAAATGAAACTCATGACTGTTGTCCTCGAAGAATGAGGACTCACCACTGAATCTGCGAAACTGGAGATCGAGAAATCGATCTATGCGTGATATAGATGATGAGAACCTGAACCTACATCACGAAAAGATGTAGCGCACGTATGCGTCAGTACTTGAAAGGTACTGAGCATGTAGGATAGAGTAAAGCTGAAATAAACATAATTGAACAAGCATAAAAGCAAGTATAATAATTTGACATGATAAAATGAATTCTGAGCTAACTGGATGCAATGACCAATTTATAACATGTTGAAATTGAATACTGAATATACTGATAAATGATCAATGTAGAAAGTCTGACTGATCTATGGGAGCTACTAATAACGGATAATAAAATCACATGAGCTAAATATGGAGTCCGATGTATACGCCCCATCGAGAGAACCCAATATACCCTGTTAAAGGTATAAAGGCATGCTGGAGTGATCACTAAACTAATTGCCCACAAAGGGGACTTACAACCTACTTGTCTAGTAGTTCTGGTACTATTGGGTACGCTGAACCCTAGTCCAACTCGGTATTATGCTACTCCCAATGAATTTTGTAAATTAACTGATTATGTCTGAGTTTATATAAATACTGGATAACTCGAAACTGAACATGCAAACTGCGAATGCAATAATTAATCAGGTAATTATGCATTTATAACTGAGGCATGTTTATCTGAAGTGTCTTAAATACCCGACCTAGCATGTTTAATTGAAGAACTAAAGAAATACAAAGCTACGGTTCTGAAATTCATGTGATAATCTGAGTAATAACATGATAATCTTATTTGGAACATATATTTAATGAGTTCATGAAGTTCTATCAAAGTTCTAGAAACCCTAGGTTTAAGCATGATAAGAGAATTACGAATCTGACTGAAAACTAGGGACCTTATGAGTTAAAGGAACCCACTAGTGAAATCCCACATACCTGGTGATGAAATCCACGGAAAAATACTTAAGTTTCGAGGCTGGAACTGCGGGAGCTTGTGGCGTTCTTGAACTAGGGTTCTTGAGCTTTTTCCCCTCTCTTGCTTCTCATTTTCTATTTTGATTTAATGATTTGACTTGGATATGTTTTAGTTATGTTTCTAGGCTTAAACTAACTAAAATATGATGATTTAGGGTCAAAACGACATAACTTAGGGTTTAAATGGAGTGGGAAAGGTCAAAAAGACCCCTGGGAAAGTTGTTGTCGGGCCAAACGACGGCCAGGACTGACGGTCCGTTGTCTGCCCGATGCCCTGTCGTTGGGTCCGTCATCAGGGCCTGTTCGACAGGCCTTTACTAGAATAGACATAACTATTTACTCGTAGGTCAGAATTTAGCAAGGTCGATGGCTATGAAAATATAAATCAATTATCTAAATGTGGGTATGTCATGGGACACCTAATTAATTGTCTGCAAATTTTCCACTTACGGTCAGACTTACAGACCATAGGTCCACCTACGGACCGTGCTGGTCATCCGTAGCTCTTGTCAGAGAGTGGGTGAAAGGGGGTCTCGATCGACGGTCACGGACTACGGACCGTTTTCTGACCTATAGACCGTTGGTCCATTCATCGATCAAGACTTAGCCATTTTTCCCAGCTGAGTTTTTGGGAGTTTCTGATCCCATCGACGGTTGTTCAGGACGGACCGTTTTCTGTCCTACAAACCGTCGATGCCACCGTTGGTTGCACCTGTAGATTTTTCAGAAAAACTAATTTTTGGTCTATTTTGGCTACGGGGTGTTACATTATCTCCCCCTTGGGAACATTCATCCTCGAATGAATACTAAACTAGCTGAAATAGAGGGAGAGAGCTGCAAACCCCACTTCTAAACACTGAGAATTGAGTCTCTGACTTGATTGAGTTTCGAGTACATGCAAATACGCTGAAAATGTAAGTACAAACTGAGGGTACATAATTCTAAAACTGAATTTAAGCATAAATGACAGTAAAACTGAAGAGGAACTATTACCTCAAGCTGGAGTGGAATCGAAAGGAAAGAGGTAAGGATACTTGGCTTTCATGGCTGCTTCTGCTTCCCAAGTAGCTCCCTCTACGGACTGACTCCTCCACAAAACCTTGACTAAAATGATTTCTTTGTTTCTCAACCTTCTAAACTGACGGTCAAGAATCTCAACTGGTACATCCTCATAATAAAGACTATCTTTTACCGCCACACTCTCTAAAGGCATTACAAAGGCTGGATCACCCACACACTTCTTCAAGAGTGAAATGTGGAAGACCGGATGCACTGCTGCTAATTCTGCTGGCAACTCTAACTCATATGCCACCTTGTCAACCCTTTTCAAGATCTTGTAAGGGCCTACATATCTAGGATTGAGCTTCTCTTTCTTTCCAAATCTCATCACCCCTTTCATAGGTGAGACTTTAAGAAAAACTCAATCATCAACTTGGAACTCTAGCTCCCTTGTCCTTACATCTGCATAAGATTTGTGACGAATTTAGGTTTTCTTAAGTCTATCTCTAACGAGTTGCACTTTATCCATAGCATAAAGGACTGAGTCTGGCCCGATCAAAGTTGCTTCACCTACTTCAAACCAACCAACAGGAGATCTACATCTACACCCATATAAAGCCTCATAAGGGGCCATCTGAATGCTGGAATGGTAGCTATTATTGTAGGCAAACTCAATAAGAGGAAGGTGATCATCCCAACTACCTTTGAAATCGATCACACGGGCTCTCAACCTCTAAGTTTGGATCACACAGGCTCTCAACCTCTAAGTTATGAATGGTATGCTCTGCCTGCCCATCCGTCTGTGGATGAAATGTTGTATTAAGGTTAACTTGAGTACCAAGACCTTTCTTAAGTGACTTCCAGAAATGAGAGATAAACTGACGACCTCTATCAGAGATAATATACAAAGGAACCCCATGAAACCTCACAATTTCATTGATGTAAAGCTTGGCATAGTCCTCTGTGAATGTGTAGTCTTGACCGCTAAAAAGCGAGAAGATTTAGTCATCCTATTAACTATCACCCAAATGGAGTCATGTTGTCTGCGAGTACGCTGTTATCCTGTGATGAAGTCCATATTGATTACATCCCACTTCCAAGTAGGAATATCGATATCTTGAGTCATACCCTCTGGTTTCTGATGTTCTACCTTGACTTGTTGGCAAATGGGGCACTTACTCACAAAGTCTGCTATATCCCTCTTCATGCCATTCCACCAATAGACTTCTCGTAGATCGCGGTACATCTTAGTGGCACCTGGATGAATAGAATACCGAGAGGTATGGGCTTCTGCAAGAATATGTTGTCTCAACTCGCCCACATCAGGAACACACAATATACCCTGCTAGCAAAGTACACCATCTCCCCTTTGGAAGAAAACCTACACTCTCTGATTATAGACTGCACCCTTAAGTTCAAGCAGGATTAGGTCATTGTCTTGATTTTCCTTAACCTCCACTACCAAAGACGATTTTGCTCCATTCTGAACTGTTACACCGCTGTTTGATATGCTCATAAGGCGAACTCCCAAGTGAGCAAGCCTGTGAACATCCTTCACTAGCTCCTTCCTTTGTTCCTCTACATGGTCTACACTACCCATAAATAATCTACTAATTGCATATGCTACTACATTCACCTTACAAGGATGGTAATGCATACTCATATCATAATCCTTAAGGAACTCAAGTCATCTCCTCTGACGAAGATTCAACTCCTTCTGGGTGAACACATACTGAAGGCTCTTATGGTCAGTGAACATATCTATGTGAACAGCATACAAGTAGTGTCTTCTTATCTTGAGTTTAAACAACACTGCTACAAGCTCGAGGTCATCAGTTGGATAATTCTTCTCATGAACCTTAACTTGTCTAGAGGCATAAGCTATTACCTTACCTCGCTGCATCAACACACAACCTAGGCCAACTCTGGATGTATTACAATAGATCACATAACCATCTAAACCCTCTGGTAGAGTCAATACAAGTTTTGTAGTCAATCGTGTTTTCAATTCTGTGAAGCTTTTCTCACAATCATCTTACCATTGAAACTTGACTATCTTCGAAGTCAACCTAGTCAATGGTGAGGCTATGGATGAAAATCCTTCCACAAACCTTCTGTAATAACCTGCTAGACCTAAGAAACTTCTTATATCTGTAGCACAGATAGGTCTGGGCCACTATTTCACAGCTTCTATCTTCTGCGTATCCACTCGGATACCTTCGCTAGATCACTGTGACCTAGAAAAGCAATGGATTGCAAACAAAACTCACACTTACTAAACCTAGCGAATAACTAGTGATCCTTGAGAGTCTGCAGAACAACTCTCAAATGACTTGCATGTTCTTCCTCACTCCTAGAGTAAATGAGGATATCATCAATAAAGACGATAACGATTAAGTCCAAGTACTTTTTGAAAACTCTGTTCATCAAATCCATGAAAGCTTCAGGAGCATTTGTTAGTCCAAACGACATAACCACAAAGTCATAATGACCATACCGAGTTCTGAAGGCTATTTTTAAAATGTCATTATCTCTGACTCTAAGCTGATGATAACCGGATCTGATGTCTATCTTTGAGAAATGGCTAGCACCCTGAAGTTGGTCAAAAAAGTCATCAATCCTAGGGATGGGATACTTTTTCTTGATTGCGACCTTGTTCAACTGGAAAATTTTTAGACAGTTAAGCCTAGAAACATAATTAAAACATATCCAAGTAAAATCATCAAATCAAAACTTAGAAAATTAAAATCAAGAGAAGAGAAAAATCTTAAGAACCCTAGTTCAATAACGCCACAAGCTCCAGCAGTTCTAGCCTCGAAACTTAAGTAATTTTTCGTGGATTTCATCACCAGATATGTGGGATTTCACTAGGGGGTTCCTTTCACCCATTGGGTCCCTAGTTTTCAGTCAGACTCTTGATTTTCTTATCATGGTTAAACCTAGGGGTTTTCCCAGATGAGTTTTTTATATGCATGACATACCAACCAAATTCTAGCAATGGTGCTAACTTCCGGTAGCGAACCGACATCATATTCGCCAACTTGTGGCCATCTGTGTCCCATACGTTTAAATTTAGGCAATAGGCCCCATACCTCCCGATTATAGCTTGGAACTAGAATGCATAGCATGTAGTATCATGGATTTGTAATGTACTAGTGTTACCTGAATCATGTTGCCAATCTTAGCTCGTTGGTACTCTTTTTCTTATAATCTCGTAATCGCTTTCGTATTCACATGTAAATATCTCATATAACATACACATGTAGATTAAGCTAGAACACTTAGATCAAATTAAGAAAGGTAACTTAAATCCCAGAATGTTCATAAAGAGATTAAAGTTCTTCACTTAGTATCTATACAATTCCTTAGTAATTTGTAAAAGAAAGTATTTCAGAACAACTTGTACTAAGTAGTTTAAACATACATTTTACATTTAAGAGTTTTGGAGGCTCACGTTTTATTTTAAAGTTTTCAAAAATATAAATTATCGACGATGTAGAACTGATTTCAAATTGATATTGTTCATCCTAATATTTTCAAGTTACTCCACATAAAGAAGAATAAGAATTTGTACACATGGACCTATAGTCTAGAGAATCAACAAAATGACATAAAGACACCAAATACCCTAGCGAACCAAACAAGTGAAATAGAAACATAATGGAGTAGAAAAAATATGTCGCCTGCAATATCACAAAAGGTCTTTCAAATAACAGAGTAGTAAAATAATATTTGACGATTTACAATATAAAAATTTGTGCTCAAAGGAAGTACAATGTTTTGCCTTAACATACCTCGATTCTTGGGCTTGTTGTATCAATATGAATTGTAGCCCTTTCTTACAGTATGTATCTACATAAAATCATGTCACACAACCATTACATCCAGAACATTAACACGTCAGGGTCAAAGTAGCAATTTAGAGCTCACTAGTAGAGTGATTAGCTTGCCAAACAAATTTTAAATGTATGGTTCATTACCTTCTCTTCTCCAAATTACAATCTCAAATTAATGGCATAACATACATTTCTGCAGCAGCCATTAACAAATGGATGCCTACAATATAGTCAACAATTACCAAATAGAGTATGCCTGCACAACAATGAAAACTCAGCGTATCGCCACACCCTTTTTTTCCAACGCCAAAATAAACATAACCATATCCTAACCATGAGTCTTCAAACCATTGAATCCATTCAAAATTATATGCAATGCAGTACTGTAATTGTTGAATATAACCTTAACTTAAACATGAGGGATCTTACAGTACTTTAACATCTCTTTACAATAATAAACAATCTCCTTAAAGACAAGACGTTAAACTAAGAAGAAACAATTTGAAATTTGCAATATAATAATAGAACCAATGTTACACTTATTTATCTTGCAATTAAATGCTCATCTATACTTCTTCTTATCTTCAAGATTCATAACAACAACAAGCACACACAATAAATCATTTCCGAAAATTCCAGCAACAACAACATCAGAAAATACTTCAAAAAGAATCTAACATCACATAACTATCAAAATACGATTTTCCCGCCGTCTATTCGTGTTCTTGCTTCTACAGCATAGCAATAACTTGGAATGAATCGATATATTAAAGGGTGAGAATTATTAACTTCAAACAGCAGAAACACCTCCTAAAAATGAGAGTTATTCACCACGAAAAATCCCTCAAATCACAGCCAACAAGGAGGAAAGAAGTAACACAATCTTTAAAAACATTCGGAGGGTGAAACCACATTGAAATGTTGTAGATATTCACTTGGATGATAGAGGAACCTTTAGAGAATATTTAGGACTGTTTTATTCTTATTTTGGTTGAAAAAAATGAGATAAAACTAAGAGAAATCTGATCTTATAAATCTAAATTGACATAGGGGCGAGGGACCCACCTTCATATGTCTGCTTGCGCAGTCCCACAAAAATCTGAATATCTCTTTATTTTGAAGTCTTATGGACAAATGGTTTAGTGAATTGTAAATTAAACTTGTAGAGCTTCGATTCCATATATTGGGTTCCTTCAAAAGATTTATATATTGGGAGAAAAGATCCAAAAAAATTCAAGCCAAATTTCAGAAGATTTATAAAAGAAACTTACTCCAACCTTTGTCAACTTTAATTTATTTCCTAACTTGATTGACTTCAAAACATAACTTAAAATCATTGTGTGACTACATCACCTTATAAAACATCCTTAGTATTATGCAAGCAACTTTTTATCTTATCCCCAAAGGTACTGCTTAACTTAATGTTTCGAACGGACGGGGTGTAAGAATAGCCATTCTTTAACTCAAATTTATTTAAGGACATCCTTGTCCCATAACATTGGTCTAATTCATTCAGTTTTACCACGGGGTCTCACACCATGTCTCCTATTAGCATAGCTTCATTGCCTCCTTGATAGACAAACGAGATAATCTAGCAACAAACAAACTCTTCTCTTCATATATGTAACCACCTCCGCAGCATATCAGGAGAGCTGGGTGAACTTCAAGCTCTACTCATGAACACTCAAAGGTTTCTACTTAAGGGAAAGAAATTCTCGTACCTTCGCTTCTCTCAGTTCTCGGGGAAAGAAATGCCCTAAGAAAGCAATCTCAAAAAGATCCCAACGAAAAACCTGTGCATCCTCAACCCTATTAGTCATCCACTGGTCAAACCAATTTCTAGGAACTCTCTTCAGTTGATAGGAATCTAGTTCGACTCGCTCAATATCGACAATGTACATGACCTCAAACACTTTTTGCAGTTCCTCTAAAAAGTTCTTCGGATCTGTCACGACCGGCATCTATACCCCAGACGAGACCGGCGTCGTTGACCTCTCACAGGTCGCAGACAAGCCTACTTACGCATTCTTACTTTACATAGATTAAATTTAGCGGAAAATTTGAAACTTTTTGTTTATTAACATACTTATAAAAAGATTCTCATTAATACGTAATTCTTCACCATCAACCATTTAACATTAATAGATAAACAACTGAAAGAAATAGTTCAATTCTTATTAAGTGTATAATTTCTAGAATGGCACCAATACATAGTCTGAATAAAAACTAGAAAGTAACGCTAGTGGAACATGCTCCACTAACTTAACTCTGAAATTAAGCTAGAATATAAAACAGTAGCATCCTCAAAAGCATGAGGATCTACCAACTCGTGATGAATGCTGGACGTCCGGATAACTGCAACGATGATCCTGTAGCTCCATCGTCCACCTGTGCCTGCACCTATAATAGTAGAGATTGTATAGGGTTAGTACACACTTGTACTAAGTATGGGTATATGCAAGCACACACCAAGGACATGCATGAGAAAGAATAGCTCTTTCCTAACAACATAATTTTTGGAAGTCAAGTCAGTGGACTTGCCAAATTGAAATTAGGAAAGTTTCCAAATTTAGATTAGGAAAGTCAATGAGCTTTACAAGTTTGGATTAGGAAAGTTATGCCATGAGAATAACATACATCATCATACTCTTCACATTTGCACACAGCACATAACAGTTACACATAACACACATCATATAGCATACAAGACATTTTGCATGTATTACATAACTTCATTAATATCATTCATTCATATGACATGAGACCTTGGAATCATGGACTTAACATCAAGACATCCCAGAAATGAGGTCTCAACAGATGGGGCCTCAGCTAGGGGGTCTTCATTAGCAAACACAAAGTCTGCTTCGTTTATCCATACGTACTCCATTTCATTTCATTCATAGGCCAGTGTAAACACCAGCTATACCTAGGATGTAGTTTAAGACTTTCATTAGGTTCGTTGTGCAATGACCAAGAATGACCTATTGTCATTACTTGAATCTAACTCACCTTTTGATTATCCTATCCTAACACCTTTGGTGTCATTCATTTCATTATGTGCATAATTTGAGGCTGGCCTCTTTCTTTCATTAGGAACTTTAACTTTAACCGACGTAGATCAAGTGAGCATCATGAAATCCAGTGTCCCTACCACAGCGAAAAAAGGGGGAATCACCAGCCAAAGTGACCCATAACATGCTAGCGTACATGGGAATTTAACCTTGCCAGATCCCTATATTAGTTGTATAGGTTCGAAGACTAGGATATATAAGGAGACCCATACCCTGCAAGCCGAACAGTCTCACCTCATGATAGTTACGTGAACCTCCGCTCTTCTAGAAAGAAGGCATCACCCCTCATACCTAGCCTATCGGTGCTCAGTATAAAGTTCCATTTCATTCATCTCATACGCCATGGAGGATGGCTTCTAGTATGAGGACATCATCGCTCATTATATGAATTTCACATATCATCATTAGTATTAAGTGTGTTAAGCTCAATAATTTCATTAGAGTGTTCATAGAGACTGGTCTCTTCATTATCTTACACTCTCAAAGGTGAGTACATTTTGGTAACATTAACTTAGACTCATTTGAGATTGCTTTCATCATTTACATTAGCCTCATATGATGTTGTCACCACATTCCTTATCATTAGCACCTTTGCTTTTCATAGTTACTCACCTTTTATTATGTGAATGTTCATTTTATCATATGCCAATGCACTTGGCAATTTAGTGTGTTTCACACCCTTACTTAACCCTTCTAGGGTTTCATCATTTCACTGTTCATTTCCTCATTTCATTGTTCATCTCATCTTATGCCAATGCACTTGGCCATTTAGTGTATCTCACACTCATACTTAACCCTTCTAGGTTTTCGTTCGTCTTTACATACATCTTAGGTTCACTTACTTTTGAACGTATGCTAGACTTATGAGTCTATACACACAAGCCATGGGGATTCATTCATAGTTTGTTAAGTAATTCATACATTCCTAAGATTATGTTGTACAAGGCTTATGTATCTTGTAAATATGCCAAGATCTTGATTTCGATCTAAGTAGGTGGCATTATTCTTGTATATTTTGTTCACGTATGACTTATGTATCAATACGGAAGTTTGGAAAAGGAAACCCAAATTCGAATCACTTGGATAGCATTTACATTTTTCATTGATTTTATTTTTAATCTCCATAACATTAGGACTCTAGATTGAACCCCAACATTAACATTGTACCTTAAATTTTCTACTTGGTTTCCTCTTAAATTGGCCAAAGGGTTGTGTTTTGGAACCCCCACAACCTCTTTCATTTTATTCTTTAATTTTCGCTAGGGCATTGGGAGGTTGTGGGTTCGAACCCCCACAGCCTCCTTATTTTTCTTTTTAATTTCGCTAGAGGTTGTGAGGTGGTGGGTTCGAACTCCCACAGACTCCTATTTTATTTTTAATTAAAACTCACTAGGCTAGGCGTGTGGCTGTGAGGTTGTGGGATCAAGCCCCCACAGTCTCACCTCATTTTTTCTTATTTAATTCGCCTTCTCCTTTCGAGCCTTGAGGTCGTGAATTCGATTCCCACGCCTCACATTTTCCTTTCTTTATTATTTTCATTATTCACTCACTGCCTGGAGGTCGTTGGTTCGATTCCCAGGCCTCCCATTTATTTATTTTAATTCTTATTTTCTTCTTACTACCCAGCAGACCCCATTTCGATTCCCCCCAGCCCCCTTTTCTTTTTCCTTGCTCGCGAATTCCAGTAGCTAAAGGGTGAGGTCACAGGTTCAAATCCTGGTGGCCTCACCTCTTTAATATGCATTAAATTTCCAGATTCCAACCTCCTTTTTGAACGAAAATAAAGTACACTAAGCTGGAATTTTATTCATAATTTTTAGCTTCCCTTCATCAACCTTTTTATGTTAGTTTCTTAGGGCATTTCACCAAACATTTAGTGCATTGTTAGGTGTAGTTTAGTAGTTACATTAGTCAAGCGTTTTCACTCAAAATTAGTAAGTTCACACCCCATATGAACATCATATTGTATACAACTTTTGCACATAAAATTCAAGGATTATGCATGCCTTTACACAGCTCCAAAGAGTGACCAACTTCACCGCCACACATTGCACACACACATCACTTTTTCACATGATTTCAAACAACATAATCATTATTCACACAATTTCGAACATGCATACTTAGACATAAACATCAAGAAAACACATTTCATCCCTACTTTGTACCAGCAAACATACCCAACCTAAAGTTCGATGGGAGCTAGTGACAGGGACATACAAAGGGGGGACAATCCTTGTTTTCAGAATGAATATCTTGAATATTAAGGGGTCTCTTTGGGATAGGAACCAAGAGGAAAGAAACTTATACCTTAATTGATGTTCAAACTTTGAAGTTGCTGCCCAAACCTTTCTCAACTAAAAATTCACCACCAACTCGACGGATATCCCCCTTGCCTTAATGTTTTTTATTAGCTTGCTTTCTTAGATTTTTTGTGTGATTCTTAAAGTGTGAAGAACCTTTGTAATATTTTCTGTTCTTCACGTTAATTGGCAGTTTTAATGTGAGGATGTGATTGACGCTAGAGAGTGAAACGTGTGAAGTTGTTTAGGCTTAGATAATGGCTTAGTCAATTTAGGACTCTCCTTAATACTTAAAATCTGATTTAATTAATTATACTCGTAAGGACATTTTTTCCCTTAATTTTTAAGATCTTAAATAATAAATAAATCACCAATTTGATGCTTCCAATGGGGCTCGAACTCGGGTAGAGTGGCCCTTATGAAATGGACCATTTCGGGTCAACCTAAGCCGAATTGGTTCTTTAATTAAAATATCTAATTAAATAATTAATTCCTTAGGGTAATTACGATATTATTCTTGACCTGGAAAAGACCATTTTACCCCTGAACCCTCAAAACATAAGATTTCTTCTTTTTAAGTCCGGTAAAGACTCCTTCGATTAAATCTTCATTTTCGAGAGTTTTACTTGGCTAGTTCCAACCTTTCCAATCTCAACTAACTCCCCAAGTTAGTTGGCTTGGTCGTAGCAACGGTTCTAAGGTTTGGTTCTAAGCGTGTCAATTCGTGTGAACCTTTGTCTAATCGCAAGCATTCTTGACACCTTAAGCATTTATCCTATTCATTTTTAGGGTTGTTACATTATCTCCCCCTTAGGAACATTCGTCCCCGAATGACACTATCACTATATATCATAATGCCAGTCAGATCATAACATAATCACTATGCACAGTCAAGCAATAGCAATAAAGTACGGAGAGATAAGAAAACATAGACTTAAGTTAAGAAATCTAACCTCAAGAGCTGAAAGGTGAGAGTAGCAGGATCTCATGTCGGTATCAGACTCCCACGTAGCACCCTCAATAAGATGATTTCTCCATAATACCTTCACTGTGGCAATATCCTTGTTCCTCAGCTGCTTGACCTGTTTGCCTAAGATCTCAATAGGTACCTCCTCATAAGACAAGTCTTCATCAACCCCGAACCTTCCACAGGTAGAATCGATGTTGGATCACCTAGGCACTTCTTCAACATAGAGACATGAAAGACTGGATGGACAGAAGCTAGCTCCGCAGGCAATGCTAACTCATAGGCCACCTCACCCACATGCTGTAGGATCTCATATGGCGCAACATACCTCGGACTCAGCTTCCCTTTTAAACCAAATCTCATCACCCCTTTCATAGGTGATATCTTCAAGTAAACCTGGTCACCAACCTCAAATTCTAAGGGCCGCTTTCTGTTGTCTGCATATGAATTCTGTCGGCTGTAAGCAGTAGCCAACCTGTCCCTAATCACTCTAACTTTCTCTAAGGCCTCATGAATGATCCTGGACCCAAAATGGATGACTTTCCAACCTCAAACCACGCAACTTGAGATCTACACCTCCTACCATACAGTGCCTCAACCGGTGCAATCCCAATGCTGGAGTGATATCTATTATTATACAAGAACTTTATCAAAGGAAGATGGTCATCCCAGCTACCTCTGAAGTCAATCACACACGCTCTCAACATGTCCTGAATGTCTGAATGGTGTGCTCTTCCTTCCCATCAGTCTGAGGATGAAAGGCAGTACTAAGTTTCACCTGCGTGCCCAAGCTTTTCTGGAAAGATCTCCAGAAATGTGAAGTAAAGTGAGCTCCTCTATCTGAAATGATATACAAAGGAATCCCATGCCACCTCACAATCTCATCAATATAAAGTCTCGCATAATCATCGGCTCTGTAGGTAGACTTCACAGGGATAAAGTGAGCAGACTTAGTCAATTTGTCCACAATAACCTATATGGAGTCATGCTGCCTCCTAGTCCTCAGAAGACCAACCACGAAGTCCATATTAATGGACTCGCACTTCCAAGTCGAAACCTCCATAATCTGAGTCAAACCACCAGGCTTAAGATGCTCTCCCTTAACCTACTAGCAATTAGGACACTTAGCCACATATTCTGCAATGTCCTTCATGCCATCCCACCAATAGATCTGCTTAAGATCATGATATATTTTGGTGGAACCTGGATGTATGGAGTATCTGGAACAATGGGCCTCTGCCACAATCCTGGTCCGCAAATCATCCACATCTAGTACACACAGCCTGTCCTGGTATCTAAGTATGCCATCACCTCCCAAAGCAAAAGACTCATTCATTTTTAACAACGCTGACTCATTTAGCTCCATCAACACAGGATCAAGATGCTGAACCTTCTTGACTTCAACTACCAAGGATGATTCAGAACTAGGATGAACTGAAACACCTCCACTAGTAGATTCAACCAATCGCACACCCAGTCTGGCCAGTCTGTGTACCTCCTTTGCCAACTCCTTATTCTCATCCTCAACATGGGTCGTACTCCCCATGCTCATCCTGCTCAAAGCATCAGCCACAACATTAGCCTTACCTGGATGGTAGTGCACATTCATGTCATAATCCTTCAATAGCTCCAACCATCTCCGCTGACGTAGATTCAACTCCCTCTGTGTGAACACTTACTGGAGACTCTTTTGATCTATGAACACATCCACATGCACTCCATACAGATAATGCCTCCACAGCTTCAGTGCAAACACCACAGCTGCCAACTCCAGGTCATAGGTGGGATAATTCTTCTCATTAACCTTGAGCTGTCTGGAAGCATAGGCTATCACCTTACCAGCTTGCATAAGAACCCAACCCAAACCAACCCTAGATGCATCACAATAAACAGTGTAATTCTCACCACACTGAGGCAGATTAAGCACCGGGGCTGAAGTGAGTCTGTCCTTGAGTCCTGGAAACTCTTATCACAAGTATCTGTCCATTCAAACTTGGCTTTCTTCTTCATCAAAGCTGTCAGTGGGGCATCAATGGAAGAAAAGCCATCCACAAACCTGCGCTAGTAACCAACCAATCCCAGAAAGCTACGGATGTCAGTGGGAGTTAGGGGATTTGGCCAGTTCTTAACAGCTTCAGTCTTACTAGGGTCCACCTCTACACCTCGATCGGACACAACATGACCCAGAAAGGTCACTGATCTCAGCCAGAATTCACACTTGCTGAATTTGGTATACAACTGATGTTGTCTAAGTACCTTCAAGGTTAGTCTCAAATGTTGTTCATGCTCTTCCTTGGTCTTAGAGTAGATGAGAATGTCATCAATGAATACTATGACGAAAGATTCAAGGTGTTCACAGAAGACTGTTTAAGAGATCTATTAATGCAGCATGTGCATTCGTGAGACAAAATGACATAACCAAGAACTCATAATGACCATAACGGGTACGAAAGGCTGTCTTTGGGACATATACATCCCTAACCCTAAGATGATGATACCCTGAACGAAAATCAATCTTCGAGAAGAAACTAGACCCTTGGAGCTGATCGAACAAATCATCTATTCTAGGAAGTGGATACTTATTCTTTATAGTGACTTTGTTGAGATGCAGATAATCGATACACATTCTAAGAGTCCCATCTTTCTTCTTTACAAACAACACTAGAGCGCCCCACGGGTATATGCTCGGCTGAATGAAACATTTATCAATGAGATCTTTTAACTGCAGCTTCAACTCTTTGAGTTCTGCTGGAGCCATTCTATAAGGAGGAATTGAGATTGGTCTAGTATCGGGTTCTAAGTCGATACCAAAGTCAATCTCTCGAAGGGGAGGGACTCCAGGCAAATCTTCAGGAGACAGATCTAGGAACTCATCACTATAGGCACTGAGTCTATGGAAGGAATGTCATGATCTAAGTCATTAACACTCACAAGATGACATAGTAACCCCTTGGGCATCATTTCATTGGCCTTAAGATTTGAAATCAAGGGATTAGGATGACTCAAAAGTGTACCCCTCCCAGACTAACTCTTCTTCATTAGGGAAGCGATATGTCACCACTCTACTACGACAATCCAAGCAAGCATAACAACTGTGAAGCCAGTCCATGCCAAGAATAACATCAAAATCATGCTTGGCTAGTTCAACAAATTCCGCACACATAGTCCTACCACATACAGCTATTGGGCAATCCTTGTATACTCTATCAGTTCTTACACTTTCTCCTAAAGGCGTACTAACCACTATCGGATCATGAGAATTTAAGGTAGTATTTCAAAAGTAAGAGCAAGCAGAGGAGTCACAAAGGAAAGTGTAGACCCTGGATCAAGTAGAGCATAAACAGAAGTTGAGAATACTTGAAGCATACCTATGACCACATAGCAGACTTCTCCTGCTCCTCCCTGCCCTTCAAGGCATAGAATCTGTTCCTCTTGGGAGGCTTGGCTGCTGCTGCACCCTGTGGGTTAGGCCTATGCTGAGCATTACCTCCAGCCTGACCTCTGTTCTGTGGACAGTATCTAACCATGTATCCACTCTTACAACAACCGAAGCAGGCATTTGTGCCCTGTCTGCACTCTCTACTGTGAGTTCGGCCACACTTAGCACAATTCTTCTTAGGACGCTACATCTCGCGTCCATTGCCCTTCTTGGGCTCAGGTCTGCCTCCTCTAGGTGTAGCACCCCTCTAAGGATTGGAATTGCCAAAACTCTGTTGCCCCTTTTTGAAGCTTGGCTGCTCACGGACGCCAAAGTTGTTTCTGTGGCTTCCATGGCTGGGACCTGCCTGATCTTGAGGCCTATGCCTCCTAACATCACGAACACCTCTCTTTCTGCGGATGTCCTCTACCTGCTGGACATGCTCCATCAACTTGGAAAGATCCATATTTTCAAGGAGCATCGCAGATCGACACTCCTCCTGCAGGTCTCCATTGATTCCTTTGAGGAACCTGCTCATCTCATCCCTGCTGTTAGAAACCAGGGAAGTAGCATGCTTGGATGATTTCAACAAAGCTCAATATTCTGCCCATTCTTGCTATTAAATACTAGGGAAAGTAACATACCTTGATAAGTTAACAAATTTCAGGGAATACTCCCTGACTGTCATAGAGCCTTGTTTAAGGTTAATGAACTCCTCAACCTTGGCTTCCCTCATCTCTCTGGGGAAGAACCTATCCACAAATGTTGTCTTGAACAACTCCCAAGTGACTGTCAATCCACCCAAAACACAGCTATCTTTCCACATCTTGCACCAAGTCTGTGCAACATCCTTGAGCTGATAGGAAGTCAACTTAGCCTTCTCAGTATCTGTGGGCCCCATAGCCACCCAGATCTTATGTACTTCATCCACAAACTATTGAGGATCCTCTGATGTCTTAGACCCTGTGAATATAGGAGGATTCATTCTCCTGAAGTCTCGCAACCTGTCAGCCATGCTGCGAGCCGGTGGGGTTCTCTGTCTAAACATCCTGTCGGTTTACTTGGGCAGTCATAGCCTAATCATGCATCGTAATGTCCTATGCCATCTAAGCCAGAGATGCCCTCACCTCAGCATCAGTCAACCCAGCTGGGTTAACTGGCATGGCCACTCCTTCAGCTGGAGCCTGGGGTGGATCCTGATTTCCCCTAGTAGCTACTCCTCCTCCCCATTGACCATTATCTCTCCTAGTGTTCCTTCTCTGAAAAACAACAAGGATTGATATTCGACGCGCTTATAACCACAAGGACTCAGACATTAGGAAAAGAACGATAAGATCATGCAGTCTCTAATCCAGGATAGTCGTGCACTTCACTACCATGACTTAGAAACTACTCAATAGTGTTGATTTGAACTTATTATCCTCCAAATTTAACCTAGTGCTCTGATACCAACTTTGTCACGACCAGCATCTAGACCCCAGACGAGACCGGCGTCGTTGACCTCTCAGAGGTTGCAGACAAGCCTACTTACGTCATTCTTACTTTACATAGATTAATTTTAGCGGAAAATTTGAAACTTTTTATTTAATAACATACTTATAAAAAGATTCTCATTAATACGTAATTCTTCACCATCAACCATCTAACATTAAGAGATAAACAACTGAAAGAAATAGTTCAATTCTTATTAAGTGTATAATTGCCAGAATGGCACAAATACATAGTCTGAATAAAAATAGGAAAGTAATGCTAGTGGAACATGCTCCACTAACTCAAATATAAAACTAAGCTAGAATATAAAAAAGTAGCATCCTCGAAAGCATGAGGACCTACCAACTCCGGATGAATGTTAGACGTCCGGATAACTGCAACGATGATCCTGTAGCTCTATCGTCCACCTATGCCTGCACCTAAAATAGTAGATTTTGTATAAGGTTAGTACACACTTGTACTAAGTATGGGTATATGCAAGCACGCACCAAGGACATGCATGAGAAAGAATAGCTCTTTCCTAACAACATGATTTTTGGAAGTCAAGTCAGTGGACTTGCCAAATTGATATTAGGAAAGTTTCCAAATTTTGGATTAGGAAAGTCAATGAGCTTTCCAAGTTTTGATTAGGAAATTTATGCCATGAGAATAACATACATCATCATACTTTTCACATTTGGACACAGCACATAACAGTTACACATAGCACACATCATATAGCATACAACACATTTTGCATGTAGTACATAACTTCTCTAATATCATTCATTCATATGCCATGAGACCTTTGAATCTGCTTCGTTCAATCATATGTACTCCATTTCATTTCATTCATAGGCCAGTGTAAACACCAGCTATACCTAGGATGTAGTTTAAGACTTTCATTAGGTTCGTTGTGCAATGACCAAGAATGACCTAATGTCATTACTTGAATCTAACTCACCTTTTGATTATCCTATCCTAACACCTTTGGTGTCATTCATTTCATTATGTGCATAATTTGAGGCTGGCCTCTTTCTTTCATTAGGAACTGTAACTTTAACCGACATAGATCAAGTGAGCATCATGAAATCCAGTGTCCCTACCACAGCGAAAAAAGGGGGAATCACCAGCCAAAGTGACCCATAACATGCTAGCGTACATGGGAATTTAACCTTGCCAGATCCCTATATTAGTTGTATAGGTTCGAAGACTAGGATATATAAGGAGACCCATACCCTGCAAGCCGAACAGTCTCACCTCATGATAGTTACGTGAACCTCCGCTCTTCTAGAAAGAAGGCATCACCCCTCATACCTAGCCTATCGGCGCTCAGTATAAAGTTCCATTTCATTCTTCTCATACGCCATGGAGGATGGCTTCTAGTATGAGGACATCATAGCTCATTATATGAATTTANATTTCACATATCATCATTAGTATTAAGTGTGTTAAGCTCAATAATTTCATTAGAGTGTTCATAGAGACTGGTCTCTTCATTATCTTACACTCTCAAAGGTGAGTACATTTTGGTAACATTAACTTAGACTCATTTGAGATTGCTTTCATCATTTACATTAGCCTCATATGATGTTGTCACCACATTCCTTATCATTAGCACCTTTGCTTTTCATAGTTACTCACCTTTTATTACATGAATGTTCATTTTATCATATGCCAATGCACTTGGCAATTTAGTGTGTTTCACACCCTTACTTAACCTTTTATAGGGTTTCATCATTTCATTGTTCATTTTCTCATTTCATTGTTCATCTCATCTTATGCCAATGCACTTGGCCATTTAGTGTATCTCATACTCATGCTTAACCCTTCTAGGTTTTCGTCCTTTATTTACATACATCTTAGGTTCACTTACTTTTGAACGTATGCTAGACTTATGAGTCTATACACACAAGCCATGGGGCTTCATTCATAGTTTGTTAAGTAATTCATACATTCCTAAGATTATGTTGTACAAGACTTATGTATCTTGTATATATTCCAAGATCTTGATTTCGATCTAAGTAGGTGGCATTATTCTTGTATATTTTGTTCACGTATGACTTATGTATCAATACAGAAATTTGGGCAAGGAAACCAAATTTCGAATCACTTGGATAGCATTTACATTTTTCATTGATTTTATTTTTAATCTCCATAACATTGGGACTCTAGATTGAACCCCAACATTAACATTGTACCTTAAATTTTCTACTTGGTTTCCTCTTAAATTGACCGAAGGGTTGTGGGTTCGAACCGCCACAACCTCTTTTATATTATTCTTTAATTTTCGCTAGCGCATTGGGAGGTTTGGGTTCGAACCCCCACAACCTCCTTATTTTTGTTTTTAATTTCGCTAGAGGCTGTGAGGTGGTGGGTTCGAACCCCCATAGCCTCCTATTTTATTTTTAATTAAAACTCACTAGGCTAGGCGTTTGGCTGTGAGGTTGTGGGATCAAGCCCCCATAGTCTCACCTCATTTTTTGTTATTTAATAAGCCTTCTCCTTTCCATCCTTGAGGTTGTGGGTTCGATTCCCACGCCTCACATTTTCCTTTTTTTATTTTTTTTCTTCTTTCACTCGCTGCATGGAGGTCGTGGGTTCGCTTCCCACGCCTCCCATTTATTTATTTTAATCCTTATTCTCTTCTTACTACCTAGCAGACCCAATTTCGATTCCCCCCATCCCCTTTTTCTTTTTCCTTGCTCGCGAATTCCAGTAGCTAAAGGGTGAGGTCACAGGTTCAAATCCTGGTGGCCTCACCGCTTTAATATGCATTAAATTTCCAGATTCCAACCTTCTTTTTGAACGAAATTAAAGTACACTAAGCTGGAATTTTATTTAAAATTTTTAGCTTCCCTTCATCAACCTTTTTATGTTAGTTTCTTAGGGCATTTCACTATGCATTTAGTGCATTGTTAAGTGTAATTTAGCAGTTTCATTAGTCAAGCGTTTTCACTCAAAAATAGTAACTTCACACCCCATATGAAAATCATATTGTATACAACTTTTGCACATCAAATTCAAGGATTATACATGCCTTTACACATCTCCAAACAGTGACCAACTTCACTGCCACACCTTGCACACACAGGTCACTTTTTCACATGATTTCGAACAACATAACCATTATTCACACAATTTCGAACATGCATACTTCAACATAAACATCACAAAATCACATTTCATCCCTACTTTATACCAGCAAATATACCCAACCTAAAGTTCAATGGGAGCTAGTGACAGGGACATGCAAAGGGGGAACAATCCTAGTTTTCAGAATGAATATCTTGAATATTAAAGGGTCTCTTGGGAAAGGAACCAAGAGGAGAGAAACTCATACCTTAATTGATGTTCAAACGTTGAAGTTGCTGCCCAAACCTTTCTCCAAAACCACATCCAACTCACCTAAAGTTTCACCACCAACTCGACCGATATCCCCCTTGCCTTAACGTTTTTTATTAGCTTGCTTTCTTAAATTTTTTTCGTGATTCTTCAAGTTTGAAGAACCTTTGTTATATTTTCTGCTCTTCTCGTTAATTGGTAGAGAGAAAACAATAGAGTTTGAACGTGAGGATGTGACAGACGTGAGAGAATGAAACGTGTGAAGTTGTTTAGGCTTAGATAATGACTTAGTCAATTTAGGACTCTCCTTAATACTTAAAATCTGATTTAATTATTATAAGTGAAAGGACCAATTTGACCTTAAGTATCTAGATTTTAATAATAAATAAATCACCAATTTGATGCTTCCAATGGGGCTCGAACTCGGGTAGAGTGGCCCTTGTGAAATGGACCATTTTGGGTCAACCTAAGCTGAATTGGTTCTTTAATTAAATTAACTAATTAATTAATTAATTCCTTAGGGTAATTACAATGTTACCCTTGGCCTGGAACAGACCATTTTACCCTTGGACCCTCAAAACTTAAGATTTCTTCTTTTTAAGTCCGGTAAAGACTCTTTCGATTAAATCTTCGTTTTCGAGAGCCTTACTTAGTTGGTTCCAACCTTTCCAAGCTCAACTAACTCCCCAAGTTAGTTGGCTTTGTCGTAGCAAGGGTTCTGATGTCTGGTTCTACGCGTATCAATCCGTGTGAACCTTGGTCTAACCACAAGCATTATTGACACCTTAAGCATTTATCCTATTCATTTCTAGGGTTGTTACAGGATCCTATCTGGTGCTTCAACCAATGAAACTCAGAGGATTCATCCTCAACAACTCACTGACCCTCCAAGTATAGCTACTTCCTATTAAGACCCTCTTTGTTTCCCAATGAGGTTAGTCACGGCTTGACTCGGCATTCAGATGGCTTCCCGTATTTTAGCATTAATGACCTTTCCTTGGGGTTGTACTTCATGCGCATCAGGTACCCCTTTGTCTTCAACGTTCCTCCTAGTAGAACGACCTCACACAGATCTTCGTGGAGGCATGATCTTAAATACACGCACAAGCACGATTTAGAAAGACACTTTAAGGATTAACTCTATCACACAAAGTAAATGTGAAAAAAGTGGGATAGTTCCTAAAATGTCGCAACCTCCTAATTATAGATGTGACACGCTTTACAATGAAACTAGGACTCTACTGACACGACTTCATAGACTCTCTAGGACTCTTGAACTTTGTGCTTTGATACTAAGTTTGTCACACCCCGAGCCTACACCATGGGACGGACTGACACTTGACAACCAGTGATGGACCCAAGAGAACCCTTGGCATGGCTAGACTCTCAATGGAAGACTTATTCAACAGAAATGCACTTATATACAATCTTAAATAAATTGTCTAAATTGATAAACTGAGAATGTTTAGAAAATGACATTCTACTTAGCGAAAATGGCAACTCAAGTCTTTAAAATCAAACAACTAGAAAATATCAAGACTAAATGACTCATATCTAACTTTTTATGAATCCTCTAGATATTAAGAGGGATACTGGGGCAGGACCTCCAATTACAATTGAAATAGCCAAAAGTAATAAAAACATAACAGCAAGGGCCTCTGGAAAGCAACATGACTCACCAACTGACTCTAAGCGCTCGAATGGATCAACGAGGTGCTGGATGCTGATCCCGTTTACCTGTATCTACATTATAAAATGAATTCTGAAAGAACTAAATGTCATCAATACATTGAATATATGAGCATGCGAGGGGAGAACTAAACATGACATAAGCTTGAAATGAATTATGAAAGAACACTTTCCCCAGGTTTACACAACTTATGAACATCAGTCTCAAATACAGAATTAAAGAACATTAAAGGTGGAGTTTATATAAAGAATTTTAAACAATAATAAAAAAAAACTCAATATACATGTATAGGAAAATAGTATAATTGTATAGGAGTTTCTCTAACCGACAACCTTCACTATAAGCTAAGGAGATGATACAACGTCTCACCCACGCTACTAGAACTATCCTACATCTTTCCGAGATATAGAACTCCTCAAATAAGTGAATACACTAGTCTATGCTAAAAATCACCAAGGAATCATCTAAAAGTATGACCCTTTTTATCTACGATAGCTATATGGTTTATGGAGACATTGAGTTATTATGAACTCGCCCTCATATCGGCGCTCAATACTATTCCAAAAATATACACAGATCATATGCTTTACAACAAAACTCTTTCTGAGATTTGAGGTAACTACTCAAAAAGGCTTATCTCTTAAAAGAGATGGAACTCAAACTACGCATGAAAACTCATTTGGAAATTAGTGTTTCCTCTATCTTAAATGTGAAAACATTTGTTCTTTGTGATTATTAGTTCCCATACATCATTTAAAAAAATGAACTTGGCTCTACTTTTCTCAAACTCAAGGCTTAATTCTTTAAAACAAGTTTAAAACGATTGTATAAGACCTTTCAAAGACTCTAAAAACTCACTTGACTTGACTTTTAGCTTTACCTTGAATTTGATTTATAG
Organism: Solanum pennellii; assembly: GCF_001406875.1. NCBI lineage: Eukaryota > Viridiplantae > Streptophyta > Magnoliopsida > Solanales > Solanaceae > Solanum > Solanum pennellii. The sequence goes on from NC_028640.1 coordinate 59,912,638, forward strand.
ATTCAAGGTCCATGATTTAGTGTTATAGATGATATTTTGATGTTTAGACGTACCTTAGAGTGTAGGAATCAACTAGGAAACATTGGTACGATTCAACAAAACTCTAACGGAAAGAGTAGAAAGTGTGGTGACCCTGGCACTCTGAGTGGCGCGGGGCGCCAGCCTTGAATTTCAGCCACTAGCTTGGGGCGCACAGGCTGGCGGGGAGCCCAGAGGCCAAACTTGACAATCCAGAGTGGGGCACTCTGGCTGGCGCGGCACCCCAGACCCCTTCCCAGAAAATTCCCATTTTTCTTGCTCATTTTTCAACTCTAAACCCTCTAGATTCGATTAGTTTCTTCCCTAAAACTTAGATTCGAGTACCCAACCAAAGTATACAAGAATCTACTCAAAACAACTTTAAATCTCATCAAATCACTTTAAGAACTCCTCCAAAACTCGACAATCAAGACTCAAACAAAACGTCAACAAGATTCATCAAAAAATCATAAAATTTTTCTTTCATGAATACAAATACGCTGAATTTATTAATGTTTGGAATGTGGGTGAATTAACCCAACGCTGTGTGATCTCGCATACCTCATAGGGATCAACCCTTGGCGAAATTCACAAGCTTAGCTTCAAGAACGTGACGAATTCTTGCTTCTTCTTCTTCTTTCTCATCTTTATTTCTCTCCTCTTAAAACCCTAGCTTAATTTTGTAAAGCATAAACTGAACCAATTGAGTTTATACCCCAACTTAATTACCAAAATAAAATTAACTATTTGAGTGGTGAAAATACCATGATACCCTTCTAAAATTTGGTTTTGATTTTTCTTATCTAGACAACCCAACTTTGAATGAACATATCTCTCCCATACGAACTCAAAATCGAGAAAACTCAGCGGCTTTGGAATGATAATTCAAAGATCTTTCCTACGGTATCTGGTAGTGTACCTAAATCATAATGAGCTTGGATTTATTTTCATTTGAAGTTGCCCAAAACTTAAGCTTAACATAACTTAAACAAATTTCCAAAAATTTTTCCTTTCTCTCCAAAAAATGACTCTTTCTGATTATAGATCTTTCACTTAACGAGGTATTACAAGGTGTCACATTCTAACAAATATATTGGATTGGGTGTCAGGTTCTGACACACTAACAGTTTAGGCGAGGGTTCCATGAGAGGATTAATTGCGGTTATTATGTTTATGTCAACTTGTCATTGAAATTAGAAATTTGTATGATGCTCCTCAAATGATAACTGAATTATGGATCTTGGACATGTGTGTTTTGTGTGTTGTAAATAAATGAATGATATCTATTTTATTGGAAATGATAGTGAATGAGCGGGCCCCGTATGTAGCCCGTTAAGTAGAGACCCAGGGTCCAAGTGCTATTACGGGATATGGTTAGAAAGGTTGTCTATTTTCTTGAATAATAAGGAAGTAGGGTAGAGTCTATGATCTAAATAGTAGTTAGATCCCACCTTTGGAAGGGAATTCGTGTCAGGAGACGGTTAGCGAGCCTTGATATAATAAACCATGTGGTCAAGGGTTGAATTGTGATGAAAAAAATCAAGGTTACACCGTGAGTGGCTAGTAAGTTGGTAGTGGTGGCGTTCGGGAAATTTTCTAAGAGATATACCATCACACCTATTACTGTCAAACAAGCAGAAAAACATCTCGAGTGGCATGACGCAATGAAATAGGAATTTGATGTTTTAATTGAAAACCAGACTTGGGAACTTGTTCTTCATGACCCAACTAAAAATGTTGTATCATGTAAGTGGCTTTGCAGGATCAAGAAAAATGTCGATGGGACCATCAATAGATGAAAATCATGCCTAGTTGCAAAAGTCTTCACTCAAATATCGGGTACTGGTTTTTATGCCACATTCAACCCGGTCGTCAATCCAACCACAGTTTGCATCATCCTCTCTCTGGCGATTTGGCACAATTGGAACCTTCGTCAACTTGATGCCAATAATTCCTTCCTCCAACCTGGACGAAGAAGTGTACATGGAACAACCTCCGGGGTTCACTAGTGATGACAAACCAACACATATATGTCGTCTGTGCAAGGATATCTATGTCTTGAAACAGGCTCCTCGCGCTTAGTACAATGGTCTCACGAGTCACCATTCATCCATAGGCTTTGTTAAGACAAAATTAGACGTGTCACTACTTTTTAGACATGGTCTAGGTGACACTTTGTTCGTCCTTGTCTATGTTGATGACATCATTGTCACTAGAAGCAACACTTCAAGTGTCAATCAAGTTATCACTTCCCTCGCTTCTAAGTTATCTACTAAAGATTTAGGTAACCTCAATTACTTTTTTGGTGTTGAAGTGATACGTAGATCTTCATGTTTAATTCTCACCCAAGCAAACTATGTAAATGAGATTTTAAATGACGAGCTAATGACAGACTGCAAGAGTGTAACCACACCAATAAGTCCCTATGAGTTACTCATCTTATTTGATAGAACTCACCTAACTGATTCTACATGTTATCACCGAGACTTTGGTAGGCTTCAATACCTATCTTTCACCAGAACGTACATAGCCTATTAGGTAAACAAGTTGTCTCAATTCATGCAAGCACCATCAGACCTTCACTGGAAAGCCATGAAGCATGTTCTTCGATACCTGTGTGGTACCATTCAACTTGGCCTACGAGTTACTCTCATTAATGACTTCAATCTAAATGCGTACTCTGATGTGGATTGGGGTGGAGACATCTTTGACAGAGTAGCTACATCTGCCTACATCCTATTTCTTGGTCACAATCTTATTAGTTGGTCCTCAAAGAAACAAAATAATGTCGCATGCTCCTCCACCGAGTATGAGTACAGGGTGGTGACTAGTGCCCTTTCTGAAACCTAGTGGGTCACCAATCTCCTAAATGAGCTGCGTTTTCCGGCACATCAGCTACCCATAATATATTGTGACAATCTTGGAGCCACATTCGTGAGCAAGAATCATGCCCTCCGTAGTCGTGTGAAGCATGTTGCAGTGGACTTTCACTTGGTTCGCCACCATGTCAACATCAATAAGGTTCGTGTTGTTCATGTCCATGGTGTCGATCAAATAGCTGACTCTTTCACCCAAGGGTGGAGCCACCTTGTACTAATTAGGGGGTTTCCAAACTCCCTTCGGCGAAAAATTATATTATTTATATATGGTTGAAATAAATTTTTATGTATATATAGTAGATGTTGAAACCCCTTTGGCTATTTCATGTGTCTATTTCTATAGATTTTCAACACTTTTATTGAGAATCCTTACTCCGTCACTGCTCTCATCAAGGCACTGCCTAAATCTGCATTTGAGAATAATCTATTCAAGTTAGGCTTAGTGACCCATCGCCTAACTTGAGGGGGCATATTGGAGCATCATAAGTCAGTTAAGACAGTAGTTAATAATTAAGTCCAAATTAGTGTTTCATAGTCCTTGCTTATTTAGGAATTTGCATTAGCTATATCAGCAAATATTATTTATATAGTTCAGTTACTTTAGGAGTCTTATTAGTTCTTTGTAACTTTATTTAATACTTTTCAGTCTTCATTAATAAAGTTCATTTTCTAGAACCTATTGAGTCTTTACATCAATAAGTTCAAATGATGATTTAGTCTAATTTTTTGTGTGGGCCCGTAGGAGCGCCAGAGCAGGGCAGTCTTAACCCCTAGGCCACTAAAGTCATCGCTTGGGCCCCCAAAATATTTAAGAAACAAATTGATGAAAATGTAGAGAGTTAAATTACAAAGTCCCTTGAAGAATCTTTTAGAGATGATTGTTTTATATATGTAGAGTAGATCAAACTATTTTTTCACTTCAAAATAGATTTGAACCAATTGAGGCATATGGGAAAATTTTGATTTCTTATTTAGTGGTAAAATATTGAGATCACTAGATGATGAGAATTTAGAAAATATTGTCTTAACCTTGAACTTTCTTTAAGACGTAATAGTTATTCCAATATTGATTGATAGATTTATTTTTTAAATTAAACGTGTTTAGGGAATTAATAATACAAGTAGAAGATAATGATCTAATGAAAATACTCAATCAAATAAAAAGACTTGATTTTTTTCCAAATACACATATAACATATTGCTTATAGAATAATTCTTTTTCAAATACATATATTGCTTGTAGAATAATGTTAACAATTTCTGTAACCGTTGCCTTATCTGAATAGAAATTTTTTCGTAATTAAAATTGATCAAATCTTCTTTATGATTAGCAATGTCTTAAGAGAGATCAAATGAATTAGTATTATCATTTGAAAAGTAATTATTAAAACAAAGTAATTATAAAACAAACCTAATGACTTCACATCTAAAATAGCTAGAAAAGTAGATTTTAAATACAAGTTAAAAAAATAAAATATTAAGGCCCCTCTCTTAAAGTTTCGCTTTAGACCTCCAATGTTGTTGAGTCGGCCCTGCGCAAGAGTGATATGGATGCTTGAGTTAACTTGTAGTTGAATTTAAGATGACAGTTGCCCATGATCAACTTTTTGACTGAAAAAATTTGGATTAACAGTTAAACAGATTTTAGGGTGATTTTGGACTTGTGCACAAGTTTTGGTTAAATTACAATGAGTCTAGGACAAGTTTTGGTAGTGGTGTGCACGTATTTGATGTTTTGATGTCATTTTGAGCATAAAAGGTACCACATGAAACAAATAAGCTAAAAATTGTATATTTTGATTGAATCATTAGATTAGTATCGTGATTTATCAAATTTTGAAGAGAAAGTTGCGCACATTTTACCTTGAAGGGCTTTTGTTGAGTTTTGGTGGATCCGCAAATCCAGAGTTTTGACCACAAATGTGGATAAAAATGCGGCAACCTCGAGTATATAAAAGACTTCTATGTGCGCTTCAAACACCAGATGAGAAATAAAAAAAATTACAAAAAAGACATTTGAAATTTCTGTATATTCAACATTTTGAGAACTAACAAGTTCGAATTACAGTGACTTTCAATGCGTTTTCTCATATAAGTATTGGATATATGATATATATATATCTTTTTTCTGATTTTGTAAAAATATAACTTATTTTTCATGCTTTGATTTTCAAATTTTGATGTGCAAGTTTAGATTTTAGCACTAAAATAATTTGAAGGTCAGTTCAAAGTCGATTTTTTTTAGCTGAAATTTCTGACATGATTTTCTTGAGGAATAGACAACTCTATTTTGGAAAAAGTTAACGGTTTTGACTTTTGACTTTAGGGGCTCAAGTTAATTTTTTGGGTCTAAGATAAAAGTATAACAATATGAGTGTTTGCAAAATAGTTCGTTTATATTTGTAGATTGAACATATTGAAATCCTTCTGAGACTTTGAGAAACGGAAATACTATTTTGTACTCGTTTGGATATTGAATTGAAGACATGTTTAGACTTTATTGACTCTATTGGAGTGCTTATTTTGGTGACTTATTAACTAACTAATTGATGAGATTTGAATAATGAAGGTCTCATATAAGTGAGGCAACGAGCACATATTTACTCTTGTTCTTTGATACCTCATTCAATTGTTGTAAGAAATTGTTCTCTATACTATTTATGTGCCTATGCATGCATCATACTTTCATGCTTAAAAGGTATAATACATAAACATGACCCTCAATTTGGCGTCAACTGACAACCATGACATTTAACTTTGGGTGTGCACGAGTAAACACTTAAACTTGTATAAAATTGAACAAATAGACACATATATCCTACATGGCACGCTACATGACAATTTTATGTCCTACGTGTATTATGTCATTTAGGATATGTGTGTCTACTTCTTCAATTTTATACAAGCTTAAGTGTCTACTTGTGCAAACTCAAAGTTGGAAGGCATAGTTATTCGTTGAAGCCAAGTTAATGGTCATGTTTATGTATTATGTATGCTTAAAAATGTGATAACTTATGCATGTCATACTCGATGAATCTTCTTTGAGAGAATGAGTGGATTTCATATGTTCATATCCTCAATTGGAATTGGACTACATATTTGCATGTAAAGTCTTTCATTTTGAACAAATTGTGCTTAATTGTGCTTTGATTGAATGAGTTTTAGATTCTGATTAGACCTTCTAAGCAAATCTTAGTGTAACCCTGTCCAATTAGTGTTGTTAAGGCATTGAGTCTGCATGGTGTACGGTGAGTTGTTGTCGAACAAAAGTTTGAAGTATAAGATGGTTACTATGTTTTAGCTACATTTTGGGTATCATTTCACATATATTTTGAGTAAAAATGATACGGATAAGCTAATATACAAGTGTTTGGGCTGAAACAAACTACAGAGGTACTTGTGTTCCACTTAAGGATTTGAGGTCTTATGGTGATATTCTACTTACATAGGTTAAAAATGGTTATGCGGGGCGGAGCGGAGCGAGGGGGTTGGGGTGGGTTGGAAATGAAAAAATAATTGTTAATGCAAGGTGGAGCAGGGCGGGTTAAAATTATTGCGGGTTAAGTTTCAACCACCCGCCCCACCTCATGGCCATTTGATTTTCAGCATCTAGGATACCATAACTCTAGTTCTTCGTAGATTAAAAATCATTCTCAAATACTCCCAACAAACCCTATTTGAAATAGTGATCATAATATTTGACAGTGACTATTTTATACATAATTAAAAGGCATAATACATAAATATACCATTTAAATTGATTTCAAATCACATTTATGCCCTTCAACTTTGGGTGTGCACAGGTAGACACTTAAACTTGTATAAAGTTGAACAAATAGACACACATGTCCTACATGACATCCTTCATGTCATTTTTTGTCCTACTTGGTGTCATTGGTACTGTGCCACGTAGGACTCATGTATCTATTTGTTTAAGTTTACACAAATTTAAATGTCTACTTTGTACATACCCAAGGTTGAAGGGTATAAATATGAAATGAGGTCAAGTTAAAGTATGCATTTATGTATTATGCCTAATTAAAAGGTGTAATTTGGGCGACATCACTACACCATCCTTCCTTAATGCAATATGCATTCTTAGACATTATGTCTTCCACCATATGAAAGCTCATAAGAATATATATTTATGTCTCTAAAGAAGTCAATTTTGCGATCACCTTTAATTCCACAAGGTATTGCTATTCGCTTCCTCAAATCTTCAAGCTCAGGCCAACCATCAGAAAATTTACCATATGATTGCATATTGTAAATTTTCGATGGTTCATTTCACGAAACTTTTGATTCAATATCCACTTCACAATCGGTACATCATCAATGAAATCGATCTGCTTAATCTAAAAAATTAAAGCATTTGGTATGATGTTTAATCCAAAAAATTAAAGACATAATATATAAATACGACCCTTAACTTGGTTTCAATTGGCAACTATGACCTTTAACTTTGTGTGTGCACAAGTCGACACTTAAACTTGTATAAAATTAAACAAATAGACACATTCATCCTATATGACACTTTACATGGCAATTTTGAAAATTTAACTTCCGTCTATCATTTGGGGCACAGTGAAGTTCCAAAAAGAATTCGTATCTACTCTTAAGAAATAATTGTGGAGGGGACCGTAAGCGTGAAGAATCGAACTCTGACCAACCAAAGTAAATAGATAACGAAAAGATTATTTCAATGTAATTTCCCCTTTTTGTTGTTGTATTTCTTTCTCTAAAAGAAACAAATATTGAATCATGACAATACCAGATATCCAAAGAGTACTACTCATGAAGGATACCAAAAAATATAAATAAGATCCATAGTTATGAAAGAGCCTCTGTGTACTCTTATTTAGAAACCTTAGAGGTGCCTTGGTAACACAAGTGTATGGTTTCATGATCTAAATTGTACATGTCTTGATTGATTTGAACCGATATCATTTTCACCGTCTGATTCTGCATCATCGCTGCTCTGACTCGAAAAACCACTAAAACTTACAGTCTTGGACTTGGCGTTCTTTTGTTGTCGATGATTGTTATTGTCTTTTAAATTGAATGTGTCCTTCTTTTCAGTATCGTCGTTTGAGATGATACTTTCAGAGCGTTTTACCTTGCTTTTACGTCTTGAGGTTGAGAGTATGGCTCGAGAGGATGACTTTATCTTGCTTTTACGTTTTGATTCCGAACTCCATTTGACAGATTTTGTCGGTATCCCTCCTCCAGGTTCAAGACTTATGTCTTCTTTCTCATTCTCTGAAGATCCTGATGTACTTCCGTATCCGTAATCAGAACTTGCTCCATCATCCTCATCACTGTCGAAAACATTTTTATTAATGTCAATTTTTTTATTGTAATGAACATTTTCTTGATCATCCTCACTGCTCTCATCCTCATTCTTATTCGGTAAGGCTTCGTTATCTGAACTCTTCTGCTCGTATTCATCGGTATTGTCTTTTTCAGGAGACGGTGGAGACTCAGGAATCGGTTCATCCACGTTGAGGGTAGTGAGAGCAGCTACGACATCACTGATTAAGGGACGGACTGATGGCTCTTCTTGTAGACACATGGCTGCAACTCCAACTGCCTGATTCAAACTTCTCTCAGGAAACTTGTTCTTAAGAAGTGGATCTGCCATTTCTCTGAACCTTTTAGGATTCCTGAAAATCGGTTGTGCCTATTCAATCACATTTCACAATCAGTCTCAAAATGACACAAATTTAACCAGTCTGATCAAAATATTGAAATGAGACAACTGCTTTCTCACCCAAGCAACTAAGTTTTGCTCCTCTGTGGGCCTTGTAGTATCCACTGCACGGCGCCCTGTAATAATTTCAAGTAAAACAACTCCAAAACTATATACGTCTGACTTGAAAGAGAGTTCACCGGATCTTTCATACTCTGGAGCAGAGTAACCATACGTTCCCATTACCCTCGGTGATATATGTGACTTATTCCCTCCACCTGCAAGCTTGGCAAGGCCGTAATCCGAGAGCCTAGGAGTAAAATCTTCATCTAATAGTATATTGGTAGTTCTGAGATCACGATAAATGATTGGCGGGTTGGCCTTTTCGTGTAGATACTCAAGTCCTTCTGCTGCACCTGAGGCTATCTTCATTCTGTTTTGCCAATCTAATGGCTTTTGATCCTCCTTAATATCTGAATAATACAATCAATTTAAGTAATATTTAAGAAAGCATAGGTGTAACAACTATATATATATATATCATGAGCTGCATTTACCAATTAGATGATCAGCAAGACTGCCCATTGGTCTGTATTCATAGACTAAAATTCTTTGATCTCCATCAGCACAGTATCCAATGAGATTAACAAGATTTTGGTGGTTAAGTAGGCTTAGCAATAAGACTTCAACTTGAAAGTCCTTGTTTCCTTGTGTTCCTGTCCTGTCTAGTTGCTTTACTGCCACAACCTATTTATCAGCAGTGGCAGAGCCAGAAATTTTATTAAGGGTGTCCAAGTGAGTTATATCAGATGGTGATGAAAAACAAAGATAATATATATAGATAGATTACTAGTATTAGAATAAAATTAGTTACCTCTCCTCCTTGAAGTGTTCCCTTAAAGACTCTTCCGAATCCACCTTCCCCTATTAGGCATTCTTGTCGGAAGTTCTTTGTTGCGCTTGCTAGTTCACGGAATGTGAAAGTTTTCGCGTTGCTGCTATCTCCATTTTCAACAGGAGAGCTACCTTGATCAGCGCAAATGTTGTTATTATTACCATTCTCACATGATGCTTTGTAGTTTTTTTCTGTGAAACATACAAGAAAAAAGCAAACATTATCATGTGTTAGGAAAAGTACACAAAGTAATTTGTAAGTTATGTTTAAAAAAAAAAAGAGGAAGATACCAAAATGTGGTGAGGAGGAAGGATGATCATTAGCAGGGCGAGCAACCGGGACAAGCTTGTCCTGTACCGGTGGCTCGTTTGTTTTCTTAGACTGGAAACAGGGGAGGCAACTCATATCATTGATGCATTAGCCCATTCATATTCATATTTAGAAAAGAAAATATATGATATATATTTTCACCTTATGTTTGAAGAATGGAGCTAGGGGAAAAAAAAGATGTTTATATCCTTTGAATAAATAGTAGTGTCATGCATGAAATGTTCACATTGAAAAACAAATTACACCTAAAAATGGTGGCATGGCATTTGGGAAGAGGGTTTTCCAGGTTGAAAGTTGCAAATTATTGAAGGAAAACAAATCATTTGGAGCATTGGCTCTCATGAATTTCCATCAAGATTTCTCATTATTAGTGGGAGAGAATAAAATAAGGGAGATTTGGATGGTCACCTCTTCATTGACACTTTTAACACAAATATACTAATAATATTTGCAACATCTTTTTTCCTTCCTACTATTTCTATCTTTGCCGTTTTTATGATTTTATTTTTATACTATCAATCAATGTGTGTTGTGGCAAGAGGGGGCAGCCATAACTCATAACTTCAAATTCTAAATTTGTCTATAGTAATCTACCCATTTTGACTTTACTAATTTCATTTTTCTTGAATAATGATTCATAATTATTTTTTAAATAGCCTAATAATATAAAAAGAAAATCACACATTAGTGTGCAAAAGTTAAATTGTTTTGGCAAATTAATTTGCCTAGTCTTTGAAATCAAATTCAATCATATCAACTCATTATTTTCAAATTTAAATTTAAATTTTTAAATATTATAGGAAAATAACTATAAGTTACAATTAATCTCATATCAAAATATTTTTTAAAATATACGCAATTGATGATATTGGTTAAAGTTCATATGATTTAACTTTTGAAAAACAAAAAAATCACATAAATCAAAAATCAAGGAAATAATAATCTTGTTATATTGTATATAAAGCTTATATTTGGCAATCCATCACGACTTGTTTAATTTGTGAAGTACTCCAAATTTTCTACTTTTAATTATGGATTGATCCATTACCATTTGTAAAAAATGATAAGGAAAAGGATTTGCCATAAGTGGCAAAAGATAAACGTTTTTTTTTAACTTGCTCATCTTTCACTGGGGCTTAAATTCATCATTTTCTTTTCGGAAAATGCACAAGTACACCCTCAATCTATGCCCGAAATCATAGAAACACACTTGTACTATATTAAGGTCCTATTACCCCTGAACTTATTTTATAAGTAATTTTCTTTTACTTTTCGGCCTACGTGGCACTAACTTGAAAAAAAAAGTCAACTAACGTTGGACCCACAAGATAGTGCCATATAAACCAAAAAGGGTAGAAAATTATTAATAATTTAAGTTCATGAGGTAATAGGACTTTCATATATTATAAGTGTGTCTCTAAAATTTCAGATATAAGTTGAGAGGATACTAGTACATTATCTCTTTTCTTTTGCCATAATTGAAATGTGTAAATGAGTTTATCCAATGATAAAAACTTTTTTTTGGCATAACTGAAATAGTTAAATGAGTTTATTGAATGATAAAAACTTAAAAGTTTGGAATAGTTTGAAGTGTATGACATGAAGGCAAACAAGTAACAAATATTTGAAATCTTTAAAACTATTATTTTAATATGGTGAGACGTTACTACCACTACACCAATAGTATAAATAATATTTCACTAGAGACAAACAACGCATGAACATGTTCACAGATTTCCTCAAATAAATTATAGAACTTTGTTTAGTCCCAAGAAAAATATTTTCATGCCCAACAACAAAATTCCTACGTGTAACGAAAAAATAATTACTTCTCAGTATATTCCTTACATGAAGGACTATTTTCGTTGTTATTTCATTTATGAAAGTCACCCGGCTCGTTTTGAAGGTGAATTATGCATGTATTAAAAGTAGATATAAATTAAAATTATGTTTGATAGTATTGTAATTACAATAAGTATGGTGTTTGACTACCGACTTCCGATTCAGTAGCTAATTCACATATCAATTATAAGAGAATTATGTATTATTTAGAGAAAATGGTTTGAAAAATATTTTAATTTTGGTCGAAGTTGTTGTTATGATATCAAATTTTATACTGAACAGTTTATTCCTACACCATTTAATAGTGTATTTTAAAGGTATGTATGTGCTCACATAGACACATTACTATTTATAATTATGCAATATTTTTTATGTCCACGTGAACACATTTATACCTATAAAATACACTATTAAATAGTGCAGGGGATAACTATTAAATAGTGCAGGGGATAAAAAGTCATTTTCAAAATTTGGTATTGTTATAACAATTTCGATCAAAGTTCGAATATATTTCAGACTTTTCCCCCTATTATTTATGGTAGGAAAAATGTGAAATAACTAATACTTATATAAATAACCAAATTCTACATGATTAAAATTTACATAATTAATTCGTGCTTCAATTTTAGCAGCAACACAATATTAGATGAGCCTATCTAGGGATATAAATACTATAATAAAGTTATTTATACCTTTATTGTATACAAATTTGTCTCCCGTACCCTTCAATTGGATGAAGGACCCCAAATTAATAAAAATAATTCAATTTTATTTAAATTACCCAATTTAAATCCAATCCAATACATGTAATCATATAATCCACTTCTATTCATCTCCATCTTCTAAGCTTTTTCTCCTTTCCAAAAAACAATCATAGTCATGGCAAAATAAAGTCAATATATAAAACAAACATAATCTCCAAAGCAAACATAAAGATAATAACATATAGAAAACAGATAAAGAGGCAATATGTCATCAAACTTTGAGAAAAAATTTATTTATACTATATAATAAAATTTTGATTCATTTATATCATTTTCGTTTGAGAAAAAAGCTCATTCATGCCATTATTTGTTAACTAAAGGTATAGATAAGACAAGCTTAGCTTTTAATGGATGATATAATGTTTCCTCAAAGTTCGATGACATATTTTAACCTTTGAACCTTTTTCATTTTAAAAATTAATTTAATCAATGATGTGACCGAATCATAATTAATCAAGTGCATAAAATAGTTTTGCGAAACCAATAGCATTTTTAGTTTACAGATAGTGACATGGATGAGCCTTTTCTCAAATACTAATGACATAGATGTGTCAAACTTATAGCGGATGATATAAATGAGTCTTTTACTTAAAGTTTGATGATATATTTGAGTCTTTCCCGGAATGATAATAATAACAATAAAATAATAAGATACAACCCTACAATATAGGGGTGACAAACGGTTGAATTTGGATGAGTTTAAAATGTTAAACAAAAATGGATAACTATCCAATCCGCCCATATTCTATGTGGGTAAATATGATTTGGATAATTAATGAATGGATTGATTATGAGTTACCCATATTTTATCCACATTGGATGAAGAATTAAAAAATAAATTTATATGCTTTTAAGTTTTTAAAGTAATTTTTTATTCTACTCACTTTCACCCCTGCCTCCAATTCACCCACCCCTAATTTTATTTTAATTTATTTTTTCTAATCCCGCACTCCTTCTAACCCCCCCCCCTCCACCTCCATACCCACCCTCATCCCCTCTACCCTCACCAAAACCCACCCACCCACACTTTTCTTTCTTAAAAAAACTAC
>NC_028640.1:59926603-59979928 GCF_001406875.1 Solanum pennellii
AAAAAAAAAAAAAAAAACTGTCACCCCCTCCCTTCTCAGCCCCACCCAGCCTCCAATTTCTTTTGAAAAATAAATTAATATTAATTTTTTTTGTTAGCACAATTATGAATTTTGAATATAAGTGAGAAGCGAGTGATCTATTATGGATTTATACGAAATTTTATATTTTATCCATCTTATAATAGCTTGAATTTCATATTTACCTAATTAAAATAGAGAAAATATTATGTATAGCAAATATAAAATTACTAATTATATGCTATGACTATACTTTATGAAATTTCACTCCATAGCAAAGTTTTAATTTTCTATGGAGCTATCTTTCTATATTATGGTTAGCCGTTGAATTTTTTATATATACATTTTGATTTTTTTAAAAAATAAATATAGTCGATAATTTCTATTAGAAAAAAAAAAGAATAAAATCCTTGAAGTCGTGCACATTCCGTTTTATACGAATTGAATTTCTTCTTCGTCTTCTTCAGCAGTATGAACCCCATTGTAACTCAGTTCAGAAAATCGATTAAGCTATTGACGGTACTATACAAACAATCGAGATTATATTAATTTTAAATATAGAAACAAGAGGTAATTTCATGATGAAAACATACTCTGATTTTGTTTTTTCTGGTCGAAAATGGTGTTCAATGTGTATTCAAAATTAGATTTTCTTTTTACTTTCATCAATTTCAATTGAATGTATATCGAGAGGTGTATATTTTGTTCGTCATAGAGTTTAACAGTTATGATTTATATAGTTAATTTGAAATCTAGGAAAATTTATGATCGGGAATTTTTCTGGATGAAATTATTGCTTATTTTGAATTTGTGATCTGAGATTCGCTCAGTTCACAGTAATATTTGTGTATAGATTTGTATATTTGATGTTGAAACTATGAAATGGAGATGAATTTGTATTATCCTTTGATTAGAGTTTATACATATAGGTTTATAGATATGATTCAGTAAGATATGTATAATTCATGTATAGAACTATTATGTGTTCGTTTTATACAGTGCAGCTTCATCCTGATTTTGGATATTTGATTGTTATACAAATGCAAAAACTTGTACCATGTGAAAGTAACAATAACATGTATTGTGTGAAATTTTCTCAATTGTAAAATTGTGTATAAAGCTTTAATTTGCATATATAATCTTTTATATAAGTTTATATTCAAAATATTTATATAAATGAAAACATAAAGTACATGTACGTCATATACATATATACATTAGTTTATTGTTACATATGTAAGTATATGGAACTGTTGACTGTTTATTGAAATTTGTAAGTTATATACATATACCTATTAATGTTGTGAATCATACAAGTATATTAAATTGTTGACTGTTTATTCGAATTTGTATATTTATGCACTACATGTTATTTCTTATTTTGGATGTTTGTTTCTCTATATTTATTTATAATAAATATATATGTGTGTAAATCATTTTAGTTTTGTAAATTGTACATTTATATAAAGCTTAATTTGTGTATATAAACATTTATATGAGTATATAATATGAATATGCATATAAGTGAAAAATTGAAGTTGCTAGAATTTGTATAAATATGTTTAGTTTGTTGTTGAAATTCTTAGCGTATAAATGTATTTGTACATATGATTCAATTTTTTATACAGAAATTCTGAAAATGACTTCATTAGATATTTTGGTTATGCATTCTGGTAGATGGGACAATGACAATTGTTACATTGATTATACAATTGAGGTATGATTCTTAAAGAAAGTTTATCGTATAAGAAATTGTATAATTCTATTGCAATGCAACTCGGGATTGATATGAATGTGATTAAGCTAAAAATTGAGTATAAGGTTGAAGAAAGTAACAAACCAATGTTGATTCACAACGACACATCGGTGTTAGAGTGTATATCATGCTTAAAAAGGTTCTAAATTACTTCAACAAGTATCCGATTTGTATAAGCAAATTGGATAATAGTAGCAACATCACTGAATTGTGTCAAAGTTCAAATCAGGAGAATGATATGGTAACGTCAATTTGTAATGATGCTATTGCTAAATTTGAGACTAGGCAGTTGTCAATTGGTGAATTGGTAGAGCCACTTTGTGTTTTGGGGTCAGTGAGCTGCGATGGAGTCATTTCATATACTTGTAATAAGTACGTGGAGATTGACAAAGTGTATAAGAACAAAGCCACTTTGAAATTTGCGATGAAAAATTATGCAATTGAAAATAGATTTCAATATAGAACTGTAAGGTCAAATGGAATCAGGTAACTAGTTTACACATACAAATACATTATTGTATATGTTGTTTTATTTATTTGTATATTGATATGTTGTGTTGTATTTGCTGATATAGTTAGACGCTGAAATGTATTTATGATGAACGTGAGTGGTTAATGAAAGAATCAAATGTAAACAAGTCTTAAATGTTTATGATTCGACCATTTAATACAGATAATACTTGTCCTTTGAAGGATAAAGTGTATTCACAAAAACATGCCACAAGCATTCTGATTGGTGGGATTGTTAAACCTAAGCTTGTTGATCACGAGAGAAAATATACACCTTCTGATATGCAGAGTGATGTGAAAATATATCTGGGAGTTGATGCAAATTACTCGTTGTCTTGGAGGGCTAAAGAAAAGGCTCTGATTTTATTGAGGGGCACCTTAGTTGCATCCTACAACAAACTTCTAGCATACTTGTATATGATGGATATTACATATCCAGGATCGCATATACGTCTAAAGAAAAATAGACAAAAATGAGTTTTTGTATCTTTGTATTGCGGTGAATAGTTTTATACAAGGTTTTGATCATTGCAGGTCCATCATAGTTGTTGGAGAAAGTCACCTAAGAGGACCGTATAATGAAAGATTTGTGGCTGCAAGTACAATGGACGGAGCAGGTATGTTTCATTGTGTTTTTTGAATATATATTTTGATTTTATGTTAATTTGTATTTAAATAAAAATGTAGGACATATTTTCTCACTAGCATATAGTATCATAGATTTGAAAAATGCTGCAGCTTGATCTTGATTTTTTGTACAAGTAAGAGTGGCTTATGGGTAAAGGACTAATATGTGTGTAGTCTCATATGGAAATGAGAGCATCACAAAGGCATTCACAAAAGTGTATAAAAACGTGTCATATTATGCTTTTATGTGACACTTGTGGGGTAAAGTAGAGAAGAAATTTAGGAAGGCCTCCAAAGAGCTAAGTCATGTATTTTATACAATAGCAAGGACTTGCAATAAAGTTAAGCTTGATAGGGTGATGGATACTATAGAAAAGGTTGAAGTAGGTGTAAAAGAATATTTGTAGCTAGCTGGATATGATAAGTGGTCAAGGTTTCATGTAGAAACTCATCGGGGATGGGCTATAACGTCTAACATTATAGAGAGTATAAATGTTGCATTAGTGTCTGCACGTGAATTACCAATTTTTAATTTTCTGAAAAAGGTTAGACTAATTTTTGGGAGATGGAATCATGATAACAAACAAGAGGCAGCTTGCACGTTTACTACACTGATTGAAAAATTTCAGAATATACTGATCGAAAAATGGGAGTACGTTTTATGTATATGTATATACAATTGCATAGACTTTCACATAAATATATTTGTATGAAACAAGTTGTGCCGTCAATTGAATATATATAATGTGATTGATGATGGTAGGAATTTTATGTTCTGTTTAAAGAATAAAACATGCAGTTGTGGAAGGTTCAAATGCAAATAAATACCATGTGAACATGCTTGGGCTGTACTGAAGCGAAAAAATTTAGTAGCTGATGAATATTGCTTGAATTTGTATAAACCAATCATTGTTTTGAATATCTATGAGATACTGATTAATCCATTGCATGATGTAGTAGAATGGGTAATACATAATGTATGATGAAGTTCGGCCTCAAAAATTCAAAAGACCTCCAGGAAGGTCAAAAAATAATCTTTGTTCAAAAACAAAACGTGAATTGCTTGATCTCAAAGGGAAGAATACGTGTAGCACATGTGGAGTTGCAGGTCACAATAGGCGTTCATGTAGAAATAGACCTCAAGAAGTTTAATAAGTTCTTTTGATTATATTGGAGTGTAAAATTCAATTTTATACATACTTGAATGTTATTTTCAACTGGTTCTATACTTAAAGTGTATAAGTTGGGATGTTGATGGTGGAATAAATTTATTATGTCCTATTAATTGTGATCATTTTTGTTCTTCATTTTGTATGCATGCTCTTGTATATAGTATGAATCATCATAGGCGTATATATTATTATACGTCATGTACAGAAATTCTATATGTATAAGTTTAACTGAATATTTTATTATATTTGTATAAGTTGTCTATTGAAATAGTATATGTATAAGTTATATTGCACTATATATTGTATTCTATTTGTAAAGTTATATTGATTTTCCCTGTTTGAACAGAAAATGTATATTCATAATGAATTAAAGATTGCATAAACTGTCGAAAGTTATACAAATAATGTGTAAATATATGATGTTATTCAAGTGGCTTGTATATTTATACTTTAGGAACGATCTTATAAGCCTAATAACGTATATGTATATATTCAACATAAATGTACTCCCAAATTTATAATGTTAGTGTATAAGCATACATTGTATAAGTTAATTTGTATATTTAAACTTTATGAACGATTGTATAATTCTTATAATGTATATTTATATACTCTATATAAAACGTACTCGCGTGTGTGTGTGTGTGTGTGTGTGTGTGTGTGTGTGTGTGTGTGTGTGTGTGTGTGTGTGTGAGTGATTTGTATATTTATATTTTATTGATGATTGTATAAGCCTCACAATGTGTGTATACTTATACACAACATAAAAGATACACAAATTTATACAGATAATGTGTGTGTGTGTGTTGTGTATGTGTGTGTGTGTATATATATATATATATTGTATAATTTAGTTTGTATAATTATAAAAGTGTTAAGCTGCATATATAATGATATTAACATAAACAAAGAAGTAAATGACTTAATTAATCAAACGAGAATATTACAATAAAAAATTTGAAAAGTTCAAAACATTAAAGGTTGTTATGCATGTCATTTGCATATACAAAAAAAAAACAGAAATTTAATACCACTTTTCTAATTAATTGTGATCCTTTCACTACTTTCGCAATCCCTCTGTGTCCTGATTAGCCTTTCTAGTGCATTACTGTCACTAGTGACATCGATTTGGGCCTTTTGCATTTCATAGTTTCACAATAAAGAAGCATATTGGATACTTGTGAACTCTGAATCGAAGAAATTTGAAACCTCATTTTCATTACTGATATGGTCTGCATAAGCAACAACATATAGTCCGCAATCGCTTAAAATAAAACACATCCAATTTTATGGTCAGTATAAAATTAACAATAACAATTTGAATAAAAATAATCATAATAAGACTTACAGGCTTCCTTCATCTTGTTGTGATATATCATTGGTATAAATCATTTCAAAAGAGTCAAATTCAGAGTGGGACTTGTATTTTCGGTGTGAAGATATAGCAATGCATTTCTTTTCGTAAAAATCAGACTTAGATAGATACGTGAAAATGAGTTGTGCATATTTATTGATCTCATTTTCAAATCATGAATCATGTAGTGCGCCCTCCCTAAGAGAATCATAGATATGTATACATTTATCATTAAAGGATAGAATGATCAAAATCAGTGAAAGATGTGCTTGACGTTAACAGGAATGAGGATGTTATCAATTGTATGTCAAGGTACAGCAAAATGCAGTCTATATACACTAATGTATTCAATAATCGACTCCTTTGTACTATTCTTTTTTATATTAGCATCAAAATTATTATAAGCATCCCAGACATTGATAATCAAATTATTGAAATTGCAATCGACAGTGATAAAGCTAAATGCGTTGATGTCGGAGTACTTGGATCTTTTGTATATGTAATACAAAATGACATTTATGTGTTTAAAAATAAGTAGATATAAATTGTATAAAAAGTTCATTTATATAGAAAATGTAAATTGTATAATGAAATAAATAATATAAAGCTTACTGAGTTATGAAGCAATTGATTTTTGTATACAAGCCTATAGAACCAGTTCTTATTTTGGACAGTTAAATTTTCAAAATGAAATCACATTTATAAAACAGACTTGTTCTTTTTGTACCGCTCTTCTTTGTTATTCCTAACAAAGTCACAATAAAAAGACAACTTTATACAAATATAAACATATATAATTAAATTTTATATTTAATAATTTCTAAATGATTTACTTTGTGTTATGTCAAATGATTTATTTTATGTTATGCTTAATAAGCAACCTTCATTTAACTATTTTCATAAATGCATGTACAAAGTTGTAAGATTCACGTCCAACATTGCAACAAATGGATGTTTCAATTAAATGTGTAATGGAACCTTGATGAACTACCTGAAATATATAAAGACATAAATAATATTTATAAGACTTAACATTTATTGATATATATGTATTACTATGTATACAATAAATTGTGTTGTACCATCCCTTGAACCAAATATGTCACATAAGGCAATGTGTTGAATGGGCCTGAACTCCTTTCCCTATGAATTGATATTTCAGAAGCAACACTTGATTTAATCTCAACATTTTGCTCAATGCCTGTATAGGATGGAACATAAGCAGATTTTTTGGCTTGCTTCTTCAGAAGTGTTGACTTAGATCTTTTTGCAACATTCACACGTCGAGGAGACTTTCTTAAACAAGGTTGATTTGAAATGATCTTGGGTGGAGTCTTGTTCTTAATAAAAGTGATTGTTTCCCTTGATTTCTTCTTTGGAGGAGACGAACATGTATCAACTTTTTCTTTTTTTCCTTGTTATTTATTGGACGTGAAGGATCTTGAAAATCGCCGTCTGAATGATTTGTAGCTGAAGTTTCCGTTGGAGAATGATCTGATTGGACATACTAAGGAGGTTACTCAAGAATCTTAAGTTCCATTAGAGTTGGAGTTAGATTCTGAAAAACAACTTTCAAAATATAGACATGTTCATATTAACATATTCATAAAAAAAAAAACTTTACAGATATGATGTATGCATTTATATAATTTTGTTCACTTGTATATGTACTCCAGATGAACACTATATGAAATGTTTCCTTAATCAAATATATATATATATATATATATGTATATAGGTACTCCAGATGAACACTATATGAAATGTTTCCTTAATCAAATGTAATATATTAATATATACATATATATATATATATATATATATATATAGAGAGAGAGAGATAGAGAGAGAGAGAGAGAGAGAGACTTATATGTATAATTATACAGTTTATAAGTTTATATATACAAATAAGCAATGTTTATACAGTTCACATACTTATAGGTATAGTTATACAATGTTAAAAAATTGTATAACTAATAATACAATAAACACATTTATATATATATATTTTCTATAGCACAAACTGATACATGTATTTATACAATTACATATTTATACAGCTCTATATACTCCAATTATACAGATCACAATATTTTACATATATTTGTACAGTGTGTACCAGATTGTTGTCGTCTCTGAACATGCCCTTAGAAAATAGCTTAGACTAGGAAAATCTTTTTTTTGTGTTCTAGTTGAGTATCCTAAGGATGTGATCAAATACTTTAACAACAATTTCCTCATCAAAATTCAACCAACATTCATAAAATCACACTTGTAAAGCAAGTGGAAAACCATACAACCCGAAATACTTCCTATCGTGTTTGATTTTATTGTGCAAATGCAGAATCATATGTCAAAAGCCTTTTTACCCCATGGATAGTCAATGTATCTACCTTATTCAATTGAATCAAAGTCTTTTCTATCTATTTCAGTAGTGGTTGATTCTTCAGAAAGGATGAATGAATGTATGTAGAACAATACAACAAACTTCACAGTAGCAACATCATTATCCACCCAAACCTTTTTATTGAACTTTTCAACCAATTTGCTCTTGGTGATGGCTTTTCCGACTTCAAAATATTGAAGAATGATCATGTTTGGTTCTTCAGTATTAAAGACAAAATTCTTCTAATTGTCTGAACATTTTAACCAGTTATTATAGCAAAGTCATGAATGGTGTATCACAGAGTGGTGTCATTAACATGTATCAGGATTGCATCTTTTGAGCTACCCTCAATTTCTCTCATAAACATGCACTTAATAAGTTGTGCTTGAACATGACACCTACGAATGCTAGATAATTGGGCAAAACATGTAGTTCCACAAAATGGTTTATACTGTGAATCACTTTGTAACTAACACATTCATTACTTCAATATTTGTGTAACACTGCATGTGAGGTATACATGTTCGTTTTCTTTTGCCTAAAAATTTAACAGCTTGAGAAAAATGCATATACGATTTTACTAAAATAGATATTAAAATACAAACACAAAAATAGATACTAAGATAGATTTAAATGAAAATAATCTATACAAGTTTTACAAATAAAATGTACGTTATACACGGTGACTTTAATTGTATAAATGTTCATATAATCCATATAGATACATTGTCATACCACTAGTAAGACAATAACCATTGATATTATACTTATACAAACAAATTCAAATGTATAATTGTTACATAGTATGTATAGTGAAATACAAATAATTTATGTATGGTTAAAGGAACATTATACAATAAATAGTAATATTATTAAAGGAATATTATACAATAACATTTTATGTATGTGTATAAGCAGGGAAAAATTTATGTAGAAAATTTGGGTAACCAGAACCCGTGGTCATCCGACTAAACTCGATATATTACTTCTATAATTATTAAAAAATATGTTAAAATTAACATATGGGGAACCCGTTTACAAGATGGCTGGATGGTTCACTAGTACGAGTTCAAGATTTCAACACGAAGGTCATAGGTTCGATCCCACGCAACCCCAATTTGCTTCAATTTTTTTTTATTAATTAAAACACACGTTTTTCATCAAAAAAAAATTTAAATTCTGAAAATTGTGAAAGTCAAAGACTTCAAAAGTTTCCTTCTCCACCCACTTTTCAAGTTTCAATAATATTTTTCTTCTCTCTTCAAATTTGTGTTTTAATTTACTTTATGATTTGTCTTTTTAATAAACGAACTAACAGAATAACAAAAATAGAAATAGATATTACTTTTACTTTAGGGTTCGCATGTAAAAAAAAATCTTGTCATTACTTTTAATAGGAAATCACCAATAGCTAAAGAATTGATTATCTCAAACTTACATATTTTGGGAATGTAACTTCTACGGCATGTGTTTTATATTATATTATCTATTTTGAAGGGTGTGATCTTTCTTTTTTAATGTGAAAGGGGTGTGATTCGCTCATATTTTTAATGTGAAAGGGGTATGATTCCCTTGTTTTTTAAATGAGAAAGGGGTGTGATTCCTCTTCTTTTTATGAATATGTGATTTCGAATAAAAAGAGGTATAAGTCCTCTTTTATTATGAATGTGTGATTTTCTTATAGTTAATTGTGAAAGGGGTGTGATTCCTCTATTTTAGTGATTTTCTTATAGTTAAATGTGAAAGGGGTGTGATTCCTCTATTTTAGTTAGATTTACAACTTGAAGGGGATTAAAAATCTTGCTACGATGATGGCACAAACAAAATAGGATCAAACTTGGTCTCTTGATTATTTGCTTGTAAAGTTGGTTTTGATTTTGCCTGTTGCTAAGGCAAGTGTGGAAAGAGCATTCTCCTCAATGAAGCTCATCGAAAATGATCTACGTAATAGCATTGCTGAAGAATATTTGAATGGTTGTTTAGTTTGTAAGATAGAGCGGAATATATTTGAAAAATGTAAGTAATGATTCTATTATGGATCATTTTTAAAATATGAAGTCTCGTCGAGTACAATTATAAACCGATGACATTTTTTGTGGTGATTTAATTTTTATATACTGCTCGCTTAGTTATTGTTATTATAATTTTTTTTATCTTATCATTAAAGCAGATACACCCGTTTTCTTAAAATCCTAGATTCACCTCTGTGCATAAGTTTGAGCAAATATGTATGGTTAAAAGAACATTATACACTAACTAATAATATTATACATTTATACAACCAAAATTGTATAAGCAAACATTAGAAGACATAAATCAACACAAAAAATATAACATAAAATCGAAACATATACATTAATAATGATTATACATATACCTTATCAGACTCCAATGACCCAGAAACAGCAGCTTCAGTTTTATCATTGTGTATTGTATAAACGTCAATTTTGTCTTTTCTTTTCTTACTTGTCCCAACAACAACATTAATATGATTTTTCATGCCTCCATCCACAAATCTAATTGGGTCATTCCTCAATTTGGATCTTATCTCTTGCATTGTATTCGATTTGGACATTGAACCTGAAATCTCCCCAATTCCTGAGTTAGATCCAAGAAAAACGATGGGTGTTCAACATTATTTTCGATATGCAATGGTATATCTCTTGTGAATCTCTTTGATGGAGATTGTTGTTTGAACCAAAAATTCTATATGGATTATGAACTGAAGTGAAAAAGTAGTTTGAAAAAAGTGAAAAAATTAACCAAAATTGATAGAATCAGATGAATTTTTGGTAGTACCTGAAATTTTTGAAGTAATTTTGAAAACGACAAGGACTTGCTGGAGAAATTTTAAATTTGAAATTGAATTTGGGAAGAATATTTAAGAGAAATTGAATGAAATAGGAAAAGAAGTTGTATAAAAGGAAGGGAAAAGGAAAAAAACTTCCGTTTTATTTTTCTGAATAATTTATACAAATAAATGGGCCCCTATAAATAGCAAAGTGACGAAGACTTTGATTATTAAAGGAAACAACTTAAATTGCTGCATTTAATTTAAATTATTAATTTATCATTCTCTATAATATCCCACTAAAATATGAATGATCCAAGTCACAAAATATGAATTAAATGGACTCATTCCATTAGAATGAGCTTAAATTGTCACCCTTATTACAGCATGAAAAATAATGTGATAATGAGTATAAACACAAGAACAAAACAATAATTAATTAAATATAGATAATCAAAACATTTTTTTTAGTCAGATCTGATAATTTGTCAGAGTTATTGAAGCTTGGAGCTCTGGTTCGTCATTCTTTATTTGTTCCGATCTATCCGAGATGACGGCTGGACAGCGTTCACGATGTGGGTTTAGAGGAGGTCGAAAGGATTTCGATTGTTTTGGTGGTTGTTTATGTTAGGGTTTTGTTTACTTGTAGTTTTTGAATTGCTGGTTGGTAGTGACTCGTCGGAGATGGAGGTGAGTAGAAGTGAGGGTTGTGGTGTTTGTCTAGAGGTTGAATATGGGTGGGAGGGGGGTGGGGAGAGTGGTTGTTGTTTAGTTGCTGAAAGAGGAAGGGTGTTAGGCTGAAGCAATGGTGAAAAGAGTAAAAATGATGTTTTTTGGTGGTTTGAGGGGTAATTCTGGTGGTGCGTTGGTCGAAGAGGAGGATTTTAGGTGAGCAATTATGCTTTTTTTAAAATAAGTTTGGCTTACTCATAGAACTAATGTATCCTTGTTTGATTGAAGGTTAAGATATCTCTATTGTTAAAAGATGAAGATGAACAAAAATGATCGGGTTATATGATTAGGTGGGTCAGATCAGATTAAAGTTGAGTTATATAAGTAAAATTGAGTTATGTTTGTTGATTTGAAATTTTTCTATCAATTGAGACATACACGTGATAAGTTTATAGATGACGAGAATAAAAATAACTTGATATTAACAATAATGATAAAGTCAACCGACAAATAAAAGTTTAATGGTTATTTCTGACCCTTTCCCTATTTTTATGAAGGATAAAAGACCAAATATGCAACTTAAAAAATCACCCACACCCTAACCATTTTCCTAACTTGGACTGAGCTAACCCATTGAACTTTGATTAAATTCACTAGCAATATAGGTGTGAGGTAAAATCTCGGAAGAATGCACATCTTCCTCATTGCCCGATAAAACTGATAAAAAAGGGGAGAGAATTGTTGACACCTTTTTCATTTTTCTTAAAAAAATCTCTTGCCTTTTATGTTTCTCTTGAAGTATTATCGAGGCTACTCAATTACCTAGAAAGAAATCTCAAATATATATACTTCTCATCACTATTCCACTAATTTTCTGCTCAGACAGTGTAAAAATACTTTTTTTTTAAAAATCAGTTTTATTATTTGGGTGTTGGTAATAGGTATGCCAAGAATTCTAATTTATGTTTTGATAGTGTAAAAGCTCTTTTTTTTAAAAAAAAATTATTGAGAATATTTGTACGGGTTCAGTGGATCAAATTCAATTCAAATTAGAAAAACAAATAAAGTATGAGTGAGTTATTATTTTTAATGGGTGAGATTTCTAATGGAGTGATTTGATGATGAGGACCTCTTACAAGAGGCCATGTGACAAATTTGGTTTTATAAAACTTTCTTTAAAAAATAATGGTATAAATAAGCATTTTTGCAATGATAATGATATAAATATATCAAACTTTTAACGAATTATAAAAATGAGTTATTTGTCATGACTCGCCACCCTGATCTTCAAATTTTGTATAAAATAAGAAGGACGAATCTAGAGTTATGGATAGATTATTGGAAGACTCTAGAATTTCCTAGATCTTTCTTTTGAAGACTCTAGAATGCCTTAGAAAATATTTTAGAAAATTACGTAAAAAATTCTAGATGAGAGACTAGATATTTTCAGTAAGACTTTGAAATTCTCTAGAATTGGAGTGAACTCTAGAATAGAACTAAAGTGTAAATATAGTAGGGACTTATAAAGTAAATATTATTTACAATTAGGCCTCTAGGAAGCAGTATATATAGAGTGTTTCTCATTTGTAGAACCATCCAGTCTCTCTTGTCATTCTCTACGTTCTCTTAGCAATATTACGTTCAAAGGCTTATTTGAACATACAAAATCGTATAATTGTGAGTAAGTTATCAAGTGTCGTATGAAGCTTTTGTAAAACTCTCAATCCGAGACGCAATTCTAATAATTCAGCGACATATATGCTCTTCTATTGGATGAAAAACTCTTTAGAGGTACCATGGTCAAACATTCAGCCTTGTTGAACTCTTCATCCTTGTCTTCGTTTTCAGTACTTATAATATCTCTTGCTTTAAAATATTACTTGTAGCCCGACGTCAACATTTGATGCAATGACTGTTTCTACATTATTTTGACCCTAAATTATTTGTTATTGTCTATCATGTGAATAGTTGTAAGTTTGTGCAAAGTTGACCTCAAATCACCTAATAGAAATCTTACTAGTTTTTTTATTGAGAAAATTGTATATAATAGCAAACTAATAATCTAAAATAAATGGAGTAGTTAGGGTTTGATTTAATTGTGCTCTATAGCAAACGTTAGCCA
Organism: Solanum pennellii; assembly: GCF_001406875.1. Lineage (NCBI taxonomy): Eukaryota > Viridiplantae > Streptophyta > Magnoliopsida > Solanales > Solanaceae > Solanum > Solanum pennellii. The sequence continues at coordinate 59,940,012 of NC_028640.1, forward strand.
AAGTTTGTCAGGCGCCTCTTACCCAAAAATTTCGCTCGCCACTCTCCCATTCTCGCTTGCCACTCTCCCTCTACTCGCCTCTCTCGCTTTATACACAGAAGTGTATAAATTCTGTTTTTGTTTTGTATAAAGCGAGAGAAAATTGTATATACACATGCAAAAACATATATCTTCGTGTTATACACTTAATTATATAATTTACAAACATTTACTTCAATTCAATTGTAGACGAATGCAAATTTTATACAAATATTGCAGAGAAAAAGGCCAACGAATTATACAATTGCTGTGAAATACAATTTTCTCTAGCTTTATACAACAGAAGTGTATATATTGTGTTTCTGTTTTTGTATAAAGCGAGAGAAAAACATATATCTTCTTGCTATACACTTATAATTATGCAATATACATACATTTTAATTCGATTCAATTGTATGCAAAGCAAATTTTATAAAAATATTGCAGCGAAATAGGCAGCGAATTATGCAATTGTGCATTATACAATTGCAGTGAAATAGGATAGTGAATTATACAATTGCAGCGAAATAGGCCAGCGAATTATACAATTTAGGCCAACGAATTATACAATTGTATACGTATAGCGAATTATACAGTTTTATGTTTGTTATGAAGCGCAATCATGCAAACTTTGCTATAGCATACAAATATAAATTTTTTATTTGCTATATGTGAAAGTTGCCCTTTTTTATACTAGAAATGAGATTATATTAAAATAATAATTTAATATAAAAATCTAGTATTAACTGTAGACATTAAATTAAAAAACAAAATTCTATATTTAGTCAATGACCAATAATAAAAAGGATGGCACGTTATTCCTCTATGAGATCTTCATAAGATATTTCAACCTCAATCTTATCAAAATGTCATAATAATCCTACTTCATTTTATACCTATCCCATCACACAAAACCAAATAAAAAGAGGAAAAAATCAATGTAAATTATTGATGTAAAAATTATTAAGACTATCAATTCTTTATAAGTTAATTATATATATAATTTACGAGAAAACATTAACTCTACCATAATAAGAATTATAAGTGGTGTATAATTACTTACTTGTTTTAGGCAAGAAATCTAGATGAATTTTCTTTGACTCTTTTTAGATAAGTGCATTATTTGACTTCATTTTATATAATTTCATCTTAGTTTTTTTCTTTTTCGCAAACACTTCATGTTGGACTTTATTCATATGTAAGGCTAACCTTTTAATTCCTTTTTCTCTCTCTATCATTGACTAGTTATAGGATTTTTTCTAGATCCAAATTGAAACGACCCGTTTATCTTCTTTATCATATATTTTTATTACTCCATTTTTATTATTATGATATTTTTTAAAAAAAAATGTGCTATGCATCTTTAATCACGTAGAATAATTATTAACGTATGCACATTGTTATCGTTAAGAACTTTTGTTAGGTTATTAGCATTTTAATATTAATATTTAACATATTAAATTGCTTTATTTTTTGGAGTTATAAGAATGAACATTGGAATGGATGACTTCTACATCATCCATTAGCATTGGTTATCCATCAATGTATTTCATTCTTAATTCCTCCATTACTCTTTGTAACCTATGTAACTCCCATTGTAACCTATGTAACCTATGTAACTCCCATTGTAACTTATGTAACCTATGTAACTCCCATTGTAACCTATAAAACTCCTAAGACCATTATTTTCACTATTTACTACCTCCATTATCTTCCTATTCATTGCTAGGAAGACTTCTTGTAGTATAAATAGTGGTAGTCTTCATTTGGTTTTAGAGACACACAAAAACATAAGACAAAACAAAAAGTGAAAGACTTAGTCTAAAATAGAGTTCTTATTAGTTGAAGGGAGGTGTTCTTTTTTGTGGAGCTTTGGACTCAACTCTTGTCCAGAGTTGTTGAGTTATACTTTGTGAAGGCTGTTGTATCCTGGAGGGGACAAGTCAAAGAGGACTACTGCTGGACCGGTGAAAACATTTGCTGCAGTGGGCTTGAATCTCCTTAAAGAGAGCGAGATATCCGCGCCTCAGCCTGAAGAGATTACTTTCTTCATTTTATTTTCAATTGTAATCTTGCAATTTTATTATCTTGTAAGTTTTTTCACTAACAATTTTAAGGAGATTCAAAGATGGCTACAATTGAAAAAACCGCGGATGTCAAGATGGGAGATCTTAACAAGCCATTTCGGTTCAATGGTAACCATTTCAAGAGATGGAAGGGTAAAGTACTTTTCTACTTAAGTCTTCTCAATGTTTCTTATGTATTAACCGAGAAGAATCCAAATAAAGAAGACATCACCACTATGAATGATGATGAAACTATTTCTCATCTAGAGAAAGTGGAAAAGTACGATGGTGATTCCTATAAGTGTCGGTATTATCTTCTTAATTGTCTATCTGATAATTTTTATGATTATTATGATAGAACTTACTCTAGTGCAAAGAAAATTTGGAAGGCATTGCAGAGTAAGTATGATACCGAAGAGGCTGGAGCGAAAAAATATGCAGCTAGTAGATTTTTTCGTTTCCAAATGGTGGACAACAAATCAGTGGTAGATCAAGCTCAAGACTTCATCATGATTGTTGGAGAGCTTAGGTCCGAAGAGGTTAAAATTGGAGATAACCTTATTGTTTGTGGCATAGTGGATAAACTTCCACCTTCTTGGAAGGAATTTCAAAAAACTATGCGCCACAAACAAAAGGAAACCTCTCTTGAAACCTTGATAATGAAAATCCGCATGGAAGAAGAAGCAAGGGGCCAAGATGCACTTTTACAAACAGAAGAGAACAACATCACATCGAAGGTAAATTTAATTACTTCGAATAATGTTACTCCTGAAACTCACAAAAATACTTCTTTAAAGCCTAAGAAGAAAAAATTCAAGAAAAATAATGGTAGACCTCCCAAGAAAAATAATGGTGAAAATCACCAAGCACAAAATCAACAAGTTCAAGAAAAGGGATCATGCTTTGTTTGTGGCAAGAGTGGGCATATTGCTCGATTTTGCAGATTCCGGAAACGTGGTCCTAACCCTCAGGCAAACGTTACCGAAGAACCTTTTGTGGCGGTGATTACCGACATAAACATGGTTGAGAATGTTGATGGATGGTGGGCTGATTCTGGTGCAAACCGTCATGTCTGTTATGACAAAGACTGGTTTAAAAAATATACTCATTTTGAGGAGCCCAAAACCATCATGCTTGGTGATGCTCACACTACTCAAGTGCTTGGAAAGGGAGATGTTGAATTGTGTTTTACTTCTGGAAGGATATTAACATTGAAAGATGTACTTTATACTCCTTCTATGAGAAAAAATTTGATGTCTAGTTTTCTTCTTAATAAAGCAGGCTTTAAACAGATTATTGAATCTGATCAATATGTAATAGTGAAGAAAGGTATTTTTGTGGGGAAGGGGTATGCATGTGATGGGATGTTTAAGTTGAATGTTGAAATGAATAAAACTTCTACTTCTGTTTATATGCTTTCTTCTACTAATTTTTGGCATGCTCGTTTGTGTCATATTAATGATCGTTATGTTGGAATCATGAGTAGTTTAGGATTAATCCCAATGGTTAAAAAGAATTTTGAAAAGTGTGAGGCTTGTAGTAAAGCCAAGATCACTAAAAGGCCTCATTTTCAAGTTGAAAGAAAAACTGATTTGTTAGAATTAGTTCATACTGATATTTGTGAACTTGGTGGAATTCTAACTCGTGGAGGTAATAGATATTTTATCACTTTCATTGATGATTTTTCTAAGTTTACATATGTTTACTTGATGAAAAATAAAAGTGATGCTTTTGAAAAATTCAAAACTTATCTCAATGAGGTTGAAAATCAGTTTGGAAGAAAAATAAAAAGAATTAGAAGTGATAGAGGCCGTGAATATGAATCAAATGAGTTTAATTCTTTTGTTAGATCATTGGGAATAATTCATGAAACTACTCCTCCTTACTCTCCTTCGTCTAATGGAGTAGCAGAAAGGAAAAATAGAACTTTGGTTGAATTGACTAATGTCATGCTTATTGAGTCACATGCACCTTTAAATTTTTGGGGTGAAGCTATCTTAACTGCTTGTTATGTGTTGAATCGTGTGCCTCATAAAAAGTCTAAATTGACACCTTTTGAATTGTGGAAAGGTTACAAGCCAAGTTTGGGATATCTAAGAGTTTGGGGTTGTCTAGCCTTTGTGAGGCTAATGGATCCCAAGATTACAAAGTTGGGTAAGAAAGTTACTACTTGTGCTTTTCTTGGTTATGCTTCAAATAGTACAGCCTATAGATTTTTTAATCTTGAAGATAATATTGTAATAGAATATGGTTATGCTATTTTTCATGAAAATAAATTTCCTTTTGATACTAAAAATAGTGTGGGTCAAAGGATTGAACAAAATATTTTGTCACTACCTAGTTCTTCTACTTCAACTTTGAAAAATAAAGAAGTTGTTGATTTTGAGTTACGAAGAAGTAAAAGAGCTAGAGTAGAAAAAGATTTTGGTCCTGATTTTTATGTGTTTAATGTTGAAAATGACCCTCTAACTTTGAAAGAAGCATTATCTTCACATGATTCTATTTTTTTGGAAAGAGGCTGTAAATGATGAAATGGAATCTCTAATTTCTAATAAAACTTGGAAGTTAGTTGATTTACCACCGGCTTGTAAAACTATTGGTTGTAAATGGGTCTTACGGAAAAAGTTGAAACCGGATGGATCTATTGATAAATACAAAGCTAGGCTAGTTGCAAAAGGTTTTAAACAACTAGAAGGCCTAGATTTTTTTGATACTTTTTCTGCGGTAACAAGAATTACATCCATTAGACTTTTAGTTGCTATGGCTGCAATTTTTGATTTGCAAATTCATCAAATGGATGTAAAAACTGCTTTTCTAAATGGAGACCTAAATGAAGAAATTTATATGGACCAACCCGAGTGTTTTGTTGAAGCAGGCCAAGAAAGCAAAGTATGTAAACTTACTAAATCCCTATATGGCTTGAAACAGGCACCAAAGCAATGGCATGAAAAGTTTGATTCCTGCATGATTGAAAATGGTTTTAAAACAAATGAGTGTGATAAGTGCATATATCATAAGTCTTGGAATAATTCTCATGTGATTATTTGCCTATATGTTGATGATTTGTTGATCTTTGGCTCTAACATGAATGTTATTGATGAAGCTAAAAATGTTCTTAGAAGCCATTTTGATATGAAAGATCTTGGTGAGGCAAATTTTATTCTTGGAATAAAAATAACAAGAACATGTGAGGGGATTTTCCTTGACCAGTCACATTATGTTGAGAAAATTTTGAAAAAATATAACTTTCATGATTGCAAGCATGTTGCTACTCCTTTTGATTCAAGTGTTCACTTATTTCCTGTTGAAAGTGAAAATGATGTAATAAATCAAAAGGAATATGCTAGTATAATCGGAAGTTTGAGATATGTGACTGATTGCACTAGGCCTGATATTGCATATGCAGTAGGAGTACTTGGCAGGTTTACAAGCAAGCCAGGTAATGAACATTGGCATGCTATAACAAGAGTTATGAGATATTTAATTGGAACGAAAAATTGTGGTTTGTTCTATAAAAAATATCCTGCTGTACTTGAAGGCTTTTGTGATGCGGATTGGAACACTTTGTCAGGTGATTCCTGTTCTACCACTGGTTATGTCTTTACTTTAGGTGGTGGTGCTGTTTGTTGGAGATCAAAAAAGCAAACTATAATTGCTAACTCTACCATGGAGGCTGAACTAATTGCTTTAGCTTCAGCTAGTGAGGAAGCGAATTGGTTAAGAGATTTATTGTTTCAAATTCCTTATTTTGAAAAACCAATTCCTCCTATTTTAATTCATTGTGATAGCACCGCTGCAATTGGTAGAGTTCAAAACCGTTATTACAACGGTAAATCCAGACCTATAAGGAGGAAACACAGTAATGTAAGATCGTATTTGACAAATGGTACCATTAATGTTGATTATGTCAAATCTTGTGATAATCTTGCAGATCCTCTTACGAAGGCCTTAACAAGAGAAAAGGTCTGGAGCACATCGAGGGGGATGGGATTGAAGCCTACAAATCCTTGAGTCATATATGAGGAAACCCAACCTGGGGACTAGAGATCCTATAACCAGGTTCAAAGGGAAAAACTAATCATATGATGACTTGTTGTGAAAAATGCACTATTTTTTTTCCTCCCTATGATGTGAGTGCATTATTTCCTGTAGTTTGTGAAGGTTGAGTTGATAAAACTCTTAATGAATATCTGTAGCCCGTATGGGTGGAGTGTTAATCTTACAGGAGCACTCTCGACAGATTTCACCTATGTGATGTGTGGAAGTAGGTCGCTTCCTATGAGAATGGGGCTTATTCTCAAATGCACTCATGAAACCGGGATAGCACATGGCCATAACGTGCTGGCTGTTAAAGCTCATGTCAACACCTTGATTATTATGTGTGAGCAGTGATATTTTATTTCCCTTAAGCAGTCATAGTTCAAGTCTGAGACCACTACGACTCTGGAGTAAAAGTTACTGTTTCACTAAGTGGAGGTTCAATGCAGAGCACACCTTCATTATGCATAGTAGTCTTCCTTCAACTGATATACTCTCTTATCTAAATATTAAAATGAGTGGGGGATTGTTAGGTTATTAGCATTTTAATATTAATATTTAACATATTAAATTGCTTTATTTTGGAGTTATAAGAATGAACATTGGAATGGATGACTTCTACATCATCCATTAGCATTGGTTATCCATCAATGTATTTCATTCTTAATTCCTCCATTACTCTTTGTAACCTATGTAACCTATGTAACTCCCATTGTAACCTATGTAACTCCCATTGTAACCTATGTAACTCCTAAGGCCATTATCTTCACTATTTACTACCTCCATTATCTTCCTATTCATTGCTAGGAAGACTTCTTGTAGTATAAATAGTGGTAGTCTTCATTTGGTTTTAGAGACACACAATTCATAAGAGAAAACAAAGAGTGAAAGAGTTAGTCTAAAAGAGAGTTCTTATTAGTTGAAGGGAGGTGTTCTTTTTTGTGGAGCTTTGGACTCAACTCTTGTCCAGAGTTGTTGAGTTATACTTTGTGAAGGCTGTTGTATCCTGGAGGGGACAAGTCAAAGAGGACTACTGCTGGACCGGTGAAAACATTTGCTGCAGTGGGCTTGAATCTCCTTAAAGAGAGCGAGATATCCGCGCCTCAGCCTGAAGAGATTACTTTCTTCATTTTATTTTCAATTGTAATCTTGCAATTTTATTATCTTGTACGTTTTTTCACTAACAACTTCTTTTTCCTAAAAAATCCTCCTTGTCTACTTTCTCACTTTTGAACCCATCTCTCACCAAGATTAAGGTCCTATGGACTATTTTAATACTCAATGTAGATTGATTTGAAATCTAATTCAAAATCCAATATAGTATCTATATATGGTATTGGGTATGTAGCAAAAATTGATGGAAAATAGAGGGAAGGAGAGAAATTTGAAAAGTTGAGAACTTGATGAGTTGAAAACTTCAAAAGTCCTCTTATTCTTTAATGAAAAAGACAATTGTCCCTCATCGGTAATGGAAAGGAAAATAGGAGAGTTTAAATACATAAACACTCCTATTAATTGTTAATAGGGTTGGAAAGAGGGACCCCCCTCGCGCCGCCGTCGTCGCTCTCTTCGGCTTTGGCAAATGATTGAGAGATTATTTTTTGGACAAAATTTATTTTAATTATTTATTTAATTAATTAAATGGACAAATAATATTTTCAATTAATTAGTTGATAACTCGGATCCGCGCGCGTGACCCATTTTATTTTCCGTTCCTTCTTCTTCTAAACACATTTTTCTTCGTGTACTTTCCTGTTGTGGATTGATTCGCTGACAGTAGAGCTTTTGGTATCTATACTCTACTGATTAAGATCATTTTACCCTGGGAGGTTATATTCCAAATCAAACCTCGGATACTAGAGGGGAATAATTTTCTTAAGGGGACACTGTAAGTTCAATTGACTTGATCTTCTTCCAAACTAAAAGATTGTTTCAATTTCTGGTACGTTTGTTTTAAGTATTTTCTGAAATAAATTTATGTTCATCTTGCTTACTGAGTCTATAAATTTCAGTTACTTCGTGTTTCTGAATAATTTATTACAATCAATAATTTCTGATTTTAATAACACAGTTTGTTAAACAATCTTAAGGAACTTATTTTTATTAAATCTGTGTTTCTGGTGGAGACAAAAATCTTCGTGATTTTATACTCCTTTATGTCTGCAATTATAGTTTATTGCTTACTTAGATTGTATCAAATTTTGTTTCAGATTCTGATTCTGAAATGGCAAACACTGGTGTTACAGTGGCTGTTGCTGCTAACCCGAACTCTTTTACCACAAGCAGAGAAACCGGGTAAATTCACAGGTGTGAATTTCAAAGGATGGCACCAACGAGTATTTTTCTGGCTTACCACTCTTGGTCTGCAGAAATTTACAAGTGAAGATACTTCAGTTCCTGCTGATGATATGCCAGATAGGGAGAAATTCATGATTATTGAAGCATGAAAACAGTCAGACTTCTTTGTAAAGGCTATATTTTGAGTGCTTTAGAAGATGACTTATATAATGTCTATAGTGCAATAACAACTTCAAAAGAGTTGTGAGATGTACTTGAGAAGAAATATAAGACAGAAGATGCATGCATGAAAAAGTTTGTGGTCGCAAAGTTTTTAAACTATAAAATGGTAGATAGTAAAACTGTTGGATCACAAGTGCAAGAACTTCAACTTATTCTCCATGATCTGATTGCTGAAAATATGGTAGTAAATGAAGCTTTTCAAGTGGCTGCAATGATTGAGAAGTTGCCTCCTTCGTGGAACGATTTCAAGAATTATCTAAAGCACAAGCGTAAAGAAATGAAGCTTGAAGATCTTGTGATTCGGCTCAAGATTGAGGAAGATAACAAAAACGCCGAAAAGAAGTCACGTAAGAGTTAAACAATCATTGGATTAATATTGTTGAAGAAGCTCCTACCAAAGACAAAAAGAGAAAGAAGTCCAACGGGCAGAAGTCAGAACAGGCCAAGAAGAAATTCAAAGGCAACTGTTACAATTGTGGCAAGGCTGGTCATAGGTCTTCTGATTGTCATGCTCTAAGAAAGGACAAAAACAAGGCAGAGGCAAAAGTCGAGCAAACATCGTGGAAAAGATGGAAGATGCAGATGACTTGTGTGCAATGATATTGGAGTGTAACTTAGTTGGAAATCTCAAGGAGTGGTTTCTCGACTCAGGTGCCACTGGACATATTTGCTCTGCGAAAGAAGCCTTTGCAACGTACACTCCTGCTGAGTACAATGAAGATTTATTCATGGGAAACACAGCAACAGCAAGGATTGCAGGAACTGGGAAAGTAATGTTGAAAATGACATCCGGCAAGGTGTTGACTTTGAACAATGTTCTGCATGTCCCTACTATTAGGAAGAATTTAGTTTCTGCTGCACTACTCGTTAGGAACGGGTTTAAGTGTGTCCTAGTTAGTGATAAAGTTGTAATAAGTAAGAATGAAATGTTCATAGGAAAGGGCTACCTCAATGAGGGTCTTTTCAAACTAAATGTAATGGTTGTTGACAGTATTAATAAAAATTCTGCTTCTGTTTACTTATTGGATTTAAGTGATTTATGGCATGTCCGTTTGGGACATGTAAATTATAAAGCCTTGCGAAAATTGGTTAATCTAAAAGTATTGTCTGATTTTAAATGCGATAAGTCGAAATGCGAAATTTGTGTGGAAAGTAAGTTTATTAAATATTCTTACAAGTCTGTTGAAAGAAATTCTAAAACTTTAGACTTAATTCACACAGATATATACGATATGAAGTCAACACCATCTCGTTGTGGAAAAAAGTATTTTATAACTTTTATTGATGACTGCACTCGATTTTGTTATGTATATTTGCTTAATAGTAAGGATGAAGCAATTGATGCATTTAAGCAATACAAAAATGAAGTGGAAAACCAATTGAATCTAAAGATAAAAATGATTCGGAGTGATAGGGGTGGAGAATATGAATCTCCTTTTGCAGAGATATGTTTGGAATATGGTATTATTCATCAAACTACTGCACCTTATACACCACAGTCAAATGGTTTGGCAGAACGGAAGAACAGAACATTAAAGGAAATGATGAATGCCTTAATGATCAATTCTGGTTCACCGCAAAATCTTTGGGGGGAAGCCATCCTTACAGCTAATAAAATACTCAATAGAGTACCCCATCGAAAAACACAATCAATTCCATATGAGTAGTAGAAAGGAAGAAAAGCCAACTTGAAATATTTCAAAGTGTGGGGGTGTTTAGCCATGGTAGAGGTTCCTTTACCGAAGAGGGTTAAATTGGACCCAAAACAATAGATTGTGTCTTTATTGGGTATGCTGTGAATAGTAAAGCCCGTCGATTTTTGGTTCACAGATCTGATAATCCTGAGATTCATATTAATATGATAACTGAATCAGATAGTGCAAAGTTTTTTGAAAACATTTATCCGTATAAAACTGAAAGTGAGTCAACAAGTGAAAGACCTAACGACCACGAGAAGAATCAATAGAAAATATTCTAACTAGTGAGGAACCTAGGCGTAGTACTCGACAACGAAAATCTGCTTCTTTCGGACAAGATTTTGTAGAACTATTGCTTGAAAATGAGCCTCAAACATTTAAATCAGCTATGTCTTCGTCAGAGTCAACTTATTGGAAAGAAGCAGTCAACAGTGAGATTGAATCAATTTTAAGCAATCACACTTGGGAATTGGCTGATCTTCCTCTAGGAAATAAACCTTTAGGATAAAAGTGGATCTTTAAAAGGAAAATGAAACCTGATGGGACTATTGACAAATATAATGCTAGACTAATAGTCAAAGGTTTCATACAAAAGGAAGGTCTGGATTACTTTGACACATACTCTCCAGTAACAAGGATAACATTGATTAGGATGTTAATAGCACTAGCAGCAATGCATGATCTTAAAATCCACCAAATGCATGTAAAGACAACCTTCTTAAATGGAGAATTGGAGGAAGAAATTTACATGGAACAACCTGAAGGGTTTATAGTTCCTGGTAAAGAAAAGAAAGTGTGCAGACTTGTGAAGTCACTTTATGGACTCAAGCTAGCACCCAAACAATGGCATGCTAAATTTGACCAAACAATGTTGGCAAATGGATTCAAGATTAACGAATTTGATAAATGTATTTACATTAAAAATGCTATGAATCATGAAGTCATTGTTTGTTTGTATGTTGATGACATGTTAATAATGAGTAAAGAAATTGACGATATAAATGTTACTAAGTGCATGTTGTCCAGCAAGTTCGATATGAAAAACTTAGGAGTTGTTGATTTGATCTTAGGGGTCAGGATTATCAAAACTCCCCAGGGACTAGAATTATCTCAATCTCATTATATTGAAAAAATACTGGATAAGTTCAAATACTTGAATTTCAATGTTGTCAAAACTCCAATTGATTTAAGTTGTACATTTAAAAAGGATGAAGATCAAAGTGACTCTCAATTGGAATATGCCAGAGTGTTGGGAAGTTTGATGTATATTATGAATTGCACGCGACCAGATATAGCATGTGCTATTAGTAAACTGAGTCGGTACACCAATAATCTGAATCAAACTCACTGGATGGCTATGAAACGTGTGTTGGGTTATCTAAAATATACACAACATTATGCTTTGCATTATAATAAATATCCTGCTGTGATTGAAAGATATAGTGATGCTAATTGGATCACCGGGTCAAATGATGTAAAATCCACGAGTGGTTATGTATTCATACTTGGTGGAGGAGCAGTCTCTTGGAAATCGTCCAAACAGACATGTATTGCTCGCTCCACAATGGAATCTGAATCATTGCTTTGGATAAGGTTGGTGAAGAAGCGGAATGGCTCCGAAATTTCCTAGAGGATATTCCATTCTGGCCCAAACCTGTTGGACCAATTTGCATACATTGCGATAGTCAAGAAGCAATAGGTAGGGCAGGAAGCGTTATGTTCAACGGAAAGTCTCGTCATATACGACGGAGACATAACACCGTAAGACAACTGCTCTCTAGTGGAATTATCACAATTGACTATGTGAAGTCAAACGATAATGTGTCAGATCCACTAACGAAAGGCCTAGTGAGAGAGGCAGTTGAAAGATCATCTAAGGGAATGGGTTTACGGCTTAGGACAAGTCAGCATGACGGTAACTCTATCTAGCAGACTGGAGATCCCTAAGAGTTAGATTCAAGGAGAAAAAAAAAGTTGTGGCTGACGGTTCGACATTGTCAATCAACTCAATCCATTCTCATGATGAAGACAAATGTTCAGGAAAAGGTTGAGACTTTAAGGCTTGTTAATGAGGTAATAAAGCTTAAAGTTTTTAATGATTTGCTAAGTTTGGTAGATTTGACCAAATAGTGTATCTACGAGATGACACGGTTAGAAATAACCTATGTGAGTGTGAAGTGGAAGCCTCTTCAAAGAGAATTTTATGTCAAAAGCATATTCTCTATACACTCATGAAATCAGGAGGTGTTCATGGCTGAAACGAACACAACCGTAAGAATCATAAATAGTAAAGGGTTAATTGTGTGACATATGGTTGTCTAGGTATACACCAAAGCTCGACGGTTCAAAGATATCACATCTACCGATTGACCGAGTATATCCGACATATGTTCACTACGGAAAGTCCAAGGGAAAACCTACTTATCCAGATGCAATTAATCCTTGCTTGTAAAGTACACAATTGTTTGTGCATTCCTATGTTATAACCATTTCCCATCAATGTGGGGATTGTTGGGTATGTAGCAAGAATTGATGGGAAATAGAGGGAAGGAGAGGAATTTGAAAAGTTGAGAACTTGAAAAGTTGGAAACTTCAAAAGTCCTGTTATGCTTTAATGAAAAAGTCAATTGTCCCTCATCGGTAATGGAAAGGAAAATAGGAGAGTTTAAATACATAAACACTCCTATTAATTGTTAAAAGGGTTGGAAAGAGGGACCCCCTGGCGGCGGCGGCGTCGCTCGCTCGCTTCGGCTTCGCCTTTTGATCGATCGAGAGATTATTTTTTGGAAAAAATTTATTTTAATTATTTATTTAATTAATCAACTTTTTAGTTAACCCGATCCGACTCGGATCCGCGCGCGTGACCCGTTTTATTTTCTGTTTTATTTAAAATTCCCACCATGACTGTTCTGAAAGGTTGCAACTTTCAGGAACAGTCAATACCATTTGAAAGGTTGCAAACTTTCATTAATGGTCGTGTCAATTCTGAAAGGGTTGCAACCTTTCAGAACATATTCTTCTTGCCTATAAATACCACTCAGTCTTCAGAATATTTTCCAGCGAATTTTCTGATCTTCCTTCTTCTTCTAAACACATTTTTCTTCATGTACTTTCCTGCTGTGTATTGATTCGCTGACAGTAGAGTTGTTGGTATCTACACTACTGATTAAGATCATTTTACCCTGGGAGGTTATATTCCAAATCAAACCTCGGATACTAGAGGGGAATAATTTTCTTAAGGGGACACTGTGAGTTCAGTGGACTTGATCTTCTTCCAAACTAAAAGATTATTTCAGTTTCTGGTACGTTTGTTTTAAGTATTTTCTGAAATAAATTTCTGTTCATCTTGCTTACTGATTCTATAAATTTCAGTTACTTCGTGTTTCTGAATAATTTATTACAATCAGTTTTTTCTGGTTTTAATAACACAGTTTGTTAAACATATGGTACATAATTAAATGTATTAAATCGACTTTTTTTTATGCATAGATTTGAACGTCTGCTTTGGTTAAAGTAAAAAGGCTGGCAATCTTGTATCAAGAGTGAACTTCTAACTATTTGGTGTTGACATCTTTTTCACTTGCTAATTATATATATATATGTATATATATATATGTGTGTTCTCCTAACCAGGCGAGGTAAGCCTTCTCTCATAGATCTACTTTGTCCTTGCATCATCAACACTCAAACTCTTATTAATTTTACGTATGCTTAAAACATTTTTAAAGGTAAAACGTCATTTCATTCTTTTGAAAGTAATTTTATGATGTAATGGAGGAGAATAAATTTAAAGGGGCGCAAACATTTTTTTTCATACTTTTTATAAATAAAAAATTCACCCTAATTATTTGGTATGATTATTGATTTATATATATGTAATTTTAATTTTAAAAATCTAAAATTTGATTTGATATGATTTAATTTAATTCAATCGTTTATCAAAAGATAATTGCACCTTGTGATAAGTATCTGAAAGCGATACTCAAAAATCAATGTGTTTTGTACCTAAGACACATAAAAAAAGTTTCCAGTTTACATATGAAACTCATTAGTAATGAGATCTTTATTTGGCTAGTGAGTTTTAAAAGATAGAAAAGAAAGAAAGAAAAACTCTATTCATTGATTAAAATGAAAGGCGTGCATATGTGTACAACTTAAACCATAGATAGGTACATATATAGAGTTAGATGTAATTTAAACGATAGTAAATTTATTATTTTAGACACGTAATATAAAAAAAAATCAGTAAAATTATAATAAAATAATAATTATGAACTCATAATGTTAAAACACAATGATTTTGAAGCTCAAAATTTTAAAAGGTAAATGTTTTTTAATTAAGTTTTGAATTTACCCCTAAATTAAACACATAAGTTGTACTGAGATTTATTCTATCTGTACATCTTTATTTATGTTTGGACATGTATTTTAACTATTTTGTGTCTTATTTGAATTCATCATAAATATCAAACGGAAGAATTTGTTGTAAAACGAGAGGAAAATACAAGTATACACAAACAATATTGGTAGGCAAATGTTGATGGAAGTATAGAGTGGAGAATACTATTTCAATTCTTCAAGTGTATTCCATAAGGGTGAAAAGACTACCCTTTTATAGGATTTAGAAAACACCCTTTTATATCCTTTAACCAAATACATTTGCACAACATTCAGTCTTACATTAAATAGGTTCATTACGTTATGTTTTTTATGAAAAGAAATATCCACAATTCAATAGTTTTATAACACTCCTCCTTGAATGTTTATAGATAATATGCCTCGTTAAAACTTTACTAGGAAAAACCTTGTGGGGAAAAGTCTAGTGAAGGAAAAAGAGTACACACATCTTGTTATACGCCTTGAGTGCTGCCTCATTAAAAACCTTACCAGGAAAACTCAATTGGACAAAACCATGGCTAAGGAAAAAGAGTACAACGCGTTTTTGCTCCCCCTGATGAAAAACTTAATTGAAAATTTGGAGACGACGCATCCCAATCTTGTATCTTAGCTTCTCAAATGTTGTCATTGGCAATGCCTTAGTGAATAAATCTGCAAGATTATCACTCGAACGAATCTGTTGAACATTTATCTCACCATTTTGTTGATCATGTGTGAAAAAGAATTTAGGTGAAATATGCTTTGTTCGATCTCCTTTGATATATCCGCCGTTTAATTACCTATGCAAGCAGCATTATCTTCATACAATTTTGTTGAAGTCTTTGTTTGCACAGAAAGACCGCATAATTGCAGAATGTGTTGAGTCATTGATCTCAACCATACACACTCTCGACTGGCTTAGTAAACGGCTATTATCTCTGCATGATTTGAAGACGTAGCAACTATTGTTTGCTTCATTGAACGCCATGATATAGTTGTACCTCCATATGTCAATACATAGCCTGTCTGAGGCCGGGCTTTATGTGGGTCAGACAAATAGCCAGCATCTGCATAACCAATCAATTTTGACTTGGATGCATTAGAATACAATAATCACATATCAATTGTTCCTTGAAGATATCTGAATATATGTTTAACACCTTTCCAATGTCTTCTTTTTGGACATAAGTTGAATCTCGCCAATAAACTTACTGCGAAATAAATATCTGGTCGAATATTGTTGGCAAGGTACATTAGTGCCCCAATAGCACTAAAATATGGTGTTTCATCACCAAAAACCTTTTCATCCTTTTCTTGAGGTCGGAATGGATCTTTATTTATATCAAGAGATCTCACAACCATCGGGGTACTCAATGGGTGTGATATATCCATGTAAAATCTTTTCAAAACCTTTTCAGTATATGTTGATTGATGGATAAATATTCCATTTGTCAAATGTTCAATCTGTAGGCCAAGATAAAATTTTGTCTTATCAAAATCTTTTATTTCAAATTCTTTCTTCAAACACTCAACTGCTTTTGAAAGCTCTTTAGGAGTTCCAATAATGTTCAAGACATCAACATAAGCAGATATTATTACAAATTCAGATTTTAACCTTTGTATGAAAATACAAGGACAAATAAGGTCCTTCTTGTACCCTTCTTTTAGCAAATATTTGCTAAGACAATTATACCACATTTGCCCTGATTGTTTTAATCCATATAAGGATTTTTGAAGTTTTATTGAACAACTTTCTTTTGAATCTTTATATGCTTCAGAAACTTTGAGTGCTTCAGGGATTTTCATAAAAATATTGTGGTCTAGCGAACCATACAAATAATCCGTGACAACATCCATTAAACTCATTTCAACCTTTTCATGAACTGTCATATTTATTAGATACCTGAATTGCATCTACCATAGGAGAATAAGTCTCCTCATAATTAATGTCAGGCCTTTGTGAACATTTTTGTGCCACAAGAGTCGTGTTTTATATCTTACGACTTTACCATTTCATTGCATTTTCGCACAAAAACTCATTTATGCCTCACTGACTTGACACCTTCAGGTGTTCGGACTATTGGTCCAAAAACTTCATGTTTTCAAGTGAAGTCAATTCTGTTTGAATTGCTTCCTTCTATTTTGGCCAATCATTTCTCTGGCTACACTCGTTGACAGATCTTGGTCCCAAATCTTCATATTGTTGCATTATTTCAACTGCAACATTATAGACAAAAATATTATCCACCACAATAATATTTCAATTTCACCTTTTTCTCATCGAGACATAATTTATAGAGATTTCCTCATTCTCATTACTTCAGGTACATGGACCTCTTTGTGGTGTCATCATTTATTATGTCTCGGAGCTCTTCATGAGCAATTGCCTTTATATTATGATCATCATCTTGATCATTTATTCCTTTCCTTTTTCGAGGATTTTTATCCTTGGAACTAATTGGTCTACCACGTTTTAAGCGTGGTCCAGACTCATTTGTCTTAACATTTTGTCCTATAGGGACACCAACTCGAACTTGAGAATTAGCAGCTGAGATGTATGATTTAATAACCCGTGGAAGGTTACTAAATGCATCCGGGAGTTGATTTGCAATATTCTGCAAATAAATTATCTTTTGAACTTCTTGCTCACATTGATTTGTTCGAGGATCTAAATGAGACAGTGAAAGTGAATTTCAGTCTATCTCATTTCCCAACTGCTTTTGTTCTCCCCCTAATGTTGGGTATAGTGATTCATTAAAATGACAATCAGCAAACCTTGCCGTAATTAAATCTCCAGTTCTAGGTTTCAAATATTTTATAATAGAACGAGATTCATACCCAACATATATCCCCAATTTTTTGGGGACCCATCTTTGTGCGTTGTGCTGGAGAAATTGAAACATATACCGCACAACCAAAGATTCTAAGATGGGAAATTTTTGGCTTCTGACCAAAAATCAATTGTAATGGGGAGATGTCATGATAATTGGTTGGTCTTATGCGCACATGTGTTGCTGCATGCAAAATAGCATGCCCCCAAATTGAAAAGAACAACTTTGTTCTCATCAACAAAGGGTCTAGCTAGCTAGCAGTTGAAGACGTTTAATCAATGACTCCACTAAACCATTTTGAGTATGAACATGTGCAACAAGATGTTCAACTGTTATTCCAGTGGACAAACAATAATCATTAAATGCGTGAGATGTAAACTTACCAGCATTATCAAGACGAATTGTTTTTATTGCATAATTTGGAGATTGTGCTTTTAGCCTTATTATTTGAGTCAATAACCTCGCAAAAGTCATATTGCGAGTTGATAATAAGCATACATGAGACCATATTGTAGATGCATCTATCAAGACCATATAATATTTAAATGGTCAACATGCAGGGGAATAGGTCCACATATATCACCCTGTATCCGTTCCAGAATGTAGGGAATTCCACCCCAACATTAGCCACTGATGGTTTGTTAACCAACTTTCCTTGTGAACAAGCAGCACAAGAGAATTCCTTTGATTGAAGAACATTTTGGCTCTTCAAAGTATGCCCATGTGAATTCTCAATTATTTTGTGCATCATATTATAACCAGAATGGCCCAACCGGTCATGTCAAATGATAAAATCATTAGAATCAGTTAACCTTTTGTTTACTACGACATGTGATTCAATTGAACCAATATTTGTATGGTACAACCCAGAAGAAAGTGTTGACAATTTTTCATGCACAGATTTCTTATCCGCACTTATTGTAGTTATATAAAGGTATTCCACTTTTCCTTCATTCTCAGTCTCAACATGATAGCCATTTTGGCGAATAACCTTGAAATTTAACAAGCTATGAGACTTACTACAATACAATGCATTGTTAGTTACAATTAATGTTCCTCCAGGTAGTAATAAGGTTGCTCTTCCAGAGCCCTCAATCAATTTTGTACTATCGGATATTGTATCAACATATGCATTTTTCATTATCAAAGAAGAGAAATATTTCTTCTGTTAGTATCGTATGAGTTGTGGAACTGTCTAGAAGACACACATCTCCACTACTCATCTTGGATCCAACTGAAGACTGAAAATTTTTATTCATCTTCATAACAATAAAAATACATAGTAAAAAGTACGAAATTTAACAAAATAACTGTTAAGCACAAAAACTTTAATTAAGACATCAAAAATACATAAAAACATTATTCATTTTCTAGCTCAATTATCAATCTCAGTTGTGATCCCTAAAGAAGTCCTCAGCTTCTAGATGAGTAATATCATCGAACCCATCAAAAGCATCATCTTTCAATGCTAAGTTTGCCTCAACATTCTCATTATATTTTTGAGAAGATCCTGCCTGAACATCATCTTTGAGATTCAAATGTGACTCTACTCAAGCTTTAGAAGAGGAGGCGTCACCTTTATTTCCTTTTCTTTTAAAGGAATTTTGATACAACCTGACAAAATGCTCAGGTGTCCGACATTCATTTTTCAAGTGACCTTTAAGGCAACAACGATGACAATGATCGCCCTTTCATTTAGAAGGATTATTTTGAGAACCTGTATTGTTCTCACTTTTGTTATGACCACCACCTCGACGATTATTATATCGTCTTTTGCCTTTGTTACGCCCGCGCACATTGTCATGGCCTCGATTATTTTGTCTTATTTCAGACTGATCATGTGCTTCAACCGCGTGTGTCTCCGGTAATGGAGCACTTCCAACGGGACGGGTTTCGTGATTTTTCATAAGAAGGTCATTATGCTGCTCAGCCACCAGAAGTCATGAGATCAGTTCAGAGTATTTCTGAAAAAATCTTTTTCACGATGTTGTTGCTGTAATATCATATTAGAGGCATGGAAAGTAGTTAGTGTCTTTTTTAACATGTCCTCATCTTTTATTGTTTTCCCACATAATTTCAATTCGGAAGATATTCTAAATGCAGCAGAATTATACTCAATTACGATTTTATAATCTTGGAACCGTAATTGCATCCAGTCATAACGAGCCCTTGGCAATACCGTTCCCTTGAGGTGGTCATACGTCCCTTTCAAACCTATCCACAATTCAAGTGGATCTTTCACAGTTAGGTATTCAACCTTCAGGCTTTCATCAAGATAATGAAGAAGGATAATCATAGCTTTCGCTTTATCCTGACTTGATATCGTATTTTCTTCAATAATAATATCACCAAGACCCTTAGTGGTATGGTGATTTCAGCATCAAGTACCCATGACAAATAATTCTTTTCAGAAATGTCAAGTGCCATAAATTCAAGTTTTGACAAATTCGATATGTTGAAAACTATCATAAAATAATTTTGAGTTAATATTATGATGTTGATTTGTTTATTATAAATGACAAATTAATACTTTAAATAATAAAGTAAATGGTGAGTATAAAATACATTATATGTCTGAACATTAATGTTAGATTAAAAATATAAACTCATGAAACATTGAAACGGTAAGAGTCAAAATGTATTTCCTACTTGTTTAAAGTATTTGTTACTAGTTTCAAATTAATATCAAAGTTTAGTAACAACTTCAAGTTGTATTTAGTACAATATTATATTCTTTATGACACATAAAATGTATAACAAGAAATTACTTACGTGTATTCTAACTATCGTGCTATCATATTGCTTAGTATTAAATTTAGAGTCATAAATTAGTAGCATAAATAACATAACAATATAAACTTGAAACCTATAGATTATTATGCCTAGTGAAATATTATAATAATACCTAAAGCAAGTTATATATGCAGTAATAAAAATACGGATCAAAGATTTATGCAAGTTTTGTTAGATATGTTATAAACATATAAGTGTATACCTGAGTCTAAAAGAAAAATGATTAACGTTTAGGGAAAAAAAGTTAATTCCAAATTAAGTAGGCCTTAATTGGTTAGAGACTCGTGCTGATAACGTGTTGTAAAATGAGAGCAATACAAGAATACACAAACTATAGTGGTAGTCGAATGTTGATGGAAGTATAGAGTTGAGAATACTATTTCAATTCTTCAAGTATATTCCATAAGGGTGAAAAGACCACCCTTTTATAGGATTTAAAAAACACCCTTTTACATCCTTTAAGCAAATACCACTACAAAAGAAGGCTCAATTTCTGAGAGTTAAAATTATATATTGTGACGGTCAATAACCCCCGCAATTTAGTGTTACGGGGGTTGAATAAACTCCTCCAATTTGAGTGTCATAATTAAGTCGCGGAAGTTTCTTGGCAACTCCTGGTACCATTAGCAGGGGATAACTAGCGGGGGTTTTGAACCCTAATCGCATTTTAAACTAGGAGTCGAAACCCCAACGATTTGTGAACTCAGGGGAGTCAAAACCCCCCGCAATTAATGATTTTTACATTAAAATTAATAGGAGCTTGGACCGCTGCGATTTATGAAATATAACTTTTTGTAGCATTTGCCAGGAATATTCAATTTTAGATACTAATAATAAATTAATTAACTAACATGTGCAGTATTATCAAAGGACATCAGTATTAAGAAATAATACAATATTCAACACAAAAGTATATCATGAAGTGAACAAAAACATATCATTTGTTTCAACCATTACGATTACAAGAAACTTCATATCACTAAAAAAATTTGCTTTAACTTCAAATCACTACAAAACTTGCTTAAACTTCAAATCAATATCACCCAAACTCAAGATAGGATCGGTTTATGGAACTTCAACTAGTTTCACTACAATTATTGTCACTAACATCAGCTGGCTGCAAAGGAGAATACATAATAAGTGACTATCCAAACTCAAAATCATGGCTGAATGTAGTAAAACCCAAAGTTTATTATAATTTCCATTAATTATCATATACTACACAACAACAAACTTAAAACAATAGAAAAGGATTAAACCATTTACACAAGCAATGATTCTAAACCATTTTAAAAAGACAACATACTATTCTACTGAACAAGACACTATCAAACTGATTTGAACAAATATTAGCAATAGTTAAAACATGAACAAAGAATCTCAGGTTTCTTGTCAGTAGAAAAGAGACAGACTAGGAACTACAGTGCTATTTTTCTTATAAGAGACAATTAATATTTACTTCTTTATATTTTGACTATAAGTTGATTGGTTATAATGTTTACGAGGTTGTATATAATTCGATGTTCAATGATATGAATTTCCTACTGACTGAAATGCTTGAACGGAAACAGTATATCTAGATTAGAAATGAGGACGAATCACCTTTAGAGGCACGGGTAATGGAAGCATAACTCCTTGATAAAGGTTGTTAGCCCACTGCAAGTGTGAACAAAAACATATCATTTGTTTCAACCATTACGATTACAAGAAACTTCATATCACTATAAAAATTTGCTTTAACTTCAAATCACTACAAAACTTGCTTAAACTTCAAATCAATAGCACCCAAACTCAAGATAGGATCGGTTTATGGAACTTCAACTAGTTTCACTACAATTATTGTCACTAACATCAGCTGGCTGCAAAGGAGAATACATAATAAGTGACTTTATCCAAACTCAAAATCATGGCTGAATGTAGTAAAACCCAAAGTTTATAATAATTTCCATTAATTATCATATACTACACAACAACAAACTTAAAACAATAGAAAAGGATTAAACCTTTCACACAAGCAATGATTCTAAACCATTTTAAAAAGACAACATGCTATACTACTAAACAAGACACTATCAAACTGATTTGAACAAATATTAGCAATAGTTAAAACATGAACAAAGAATCTCAGGTTTCTTGTCAGTAGAAAAGAGACAGACTAGGAACTACAGTGCTATTTTTCTTATAAGAGACAATTAATGTTTACTTTTTTATATTTTGACTATAAGTTGATTGGTTATAATGTTTACGAGGTTGTATATAATCCGATGTTCAATGATATGAATTTCCTACTGACTGAAATGCTTGAACGGAAACAGTATATCTAGATTAGAAATGAGGACGAATTACCTTTAGAGGCACGGGTAATGAAAGCATAACTCCTTGATAAAGGTTGTTAGCCCACTGCAAGTCACAAAACAAAACATCCGTAATATTAGCATACTAAGGTTGTAAGCATTAAACGACAACAACTATGCCTCAATCCCAAATAAGTTGGAGTCGGCTATATAAACACTCACAATTTTGATTTATAGACAAAGATACTAGTAGAAATGACGTCTTTCCTTTCTATGTTAACACTTGGACAGAGAATTTGCATATTAAAGACTTACAACAACAGAAAAAGAGTTAAAATCATTTAATCGAGCAAGGATTTCAAATCATTTCAAAACGACAGCACAATATACTCAATCTTTCAACGGAAACAACTGGTTGGACAACAGTGTTATTTGTAACTCCAATGAACAACACTGCAAAGTACATGTATCTCATTGCACTAAATAAATCCCGTTGGAGTAACATATCAATAGTTAGGAACAATATGATCACGACAAAGGATTGTAAGTACCACAGGACAAGTCATGCTTGCATGAAAAACAGATATGTAAAGAACCAAAATCCTGCTGCTGAAATAAGCAGTTATGATTATCCGAAAATCATGAATGCACATGCACTTGAGTTTGTTCCAAGAAAAACACAGCCAACTACTGTTGCAAGTGAAGATTCAAAAGTGACTATGGATGTTAATTCTTCCACAAGGTTGAATAATTCTGTCACAATAGGATTTAAGACGAAGAAGAAACAGGCGACAATTTTGAAAGCACAGGCCTTCTTATGCAACTATGAGCTGATATGTTATTCATATTCTTTACTCGTAAAAATAGTTGATACTAAAGAATGCAAATCCAAGTCCTGCTGAATAGGCGCCAGGTGACTGGTTGCTGTTAATAATTTCTAGAAACTTACAAGGTCTTAGAAATAAAGTGCACCCACAAATAAACAAGCATATGAAAAATACTGCATTGCACCCACAAATAAACAAGCTGAACAAATTTGAGGAGCAGTAGGGGCACACCTTCAACTAGAAAATAATAAGCTTCTTCCGATATTGCTCACAAAGATTGTACAAATCTTTGGGAATCAAATACATATATGAAGCACGGAATAGAAGGTAAAAGATACGCAACATCTAAACTTCTAATTATCCCCTCTAGCCTCTGAAGACTACATTATCTTTACTAGCTTAAAGAAGGCTTTATCAAGGGGGGGAAACAATCTTTTTTGCCGCCCGACGAGGGACAAAGAAACCAACACGAGTGACTAAAGCAGTGAGTTTGGCAGAACATGTTAATCCTATCAAATAGCAATGCTAAAAAAGAGTAAAATTACCTTGACAATACTTGTAGTTGTCGTATTTGTCAAATTTTACCTAAACAAACAAAGTTTAAGCAGCTAGCCGCGCATCTGCCTATAAAACACATACGAAAATCAACTGGCGACTACACAAAAAATAAATATTCTACACAAAGTAAGGAAAACTACACGAGCAAAAATTTTAACTTACATGTACCTAATTTTCTATAAACTGACCTTGAGTTAGTACACAATATCATTTTCATTCTTTAGCAGCGAAATCAACTGTCAATATACCGATGTCAACGCATATCGCGGAGTTGATGACGTCAAATGATTCATTTCTTGATGAAGAATGTGCCAAACCTTGTGAACTAGATGATGAGTATATGAGTTGCGTAAGTTATCGTAATGCTTCAGCTTCGGCATATCTGCTAACCATAAAAGTAGATGAAACTATGATCTTTGGTCAAGATAATTTGGATCAAGACGTGAAATGAGTCATATTTCTATTTTTCTAATGATTGCAGGTGAATTTGTTCACCATTAACAAGGTATTACCTCTTTGAGTATCAATGTACTAAGTTAGTAGCTTCACAGGTAGTCCAACTAGTAAGAAAAAATAAAAATCTCCCAGTAGTAAAAACAACATTCATTGTACAAATAAGTGTTGACTATTACTCCATTGATTGTTGCAAATATACATTTATTTTACCTGTTGCAGAAACTTGCTACATTACTGATATTGTAAAAGATACAAATATAATAGCACACCGTGTACTTGACTCGACATACCCATCTGGAATGGAAAGTTCAATAAGCTTGCTGAACATAGCGAGACTGAGAGAGAATATGAATCTNTAGCAAGACTGAGAGAGAATATGAATCTTTGTACCTATCGGACAACTAATCACACACCTTACACACATTTGTATTGCTTTTGCATTATGATTGCTCATGATATTATGGTATAAGAGAGTTGGTTATGTTGCTTCACCATGGATGAACATATGTGTGGCCTGGGAAGAGTACATCGGACTCACCAAAGCTCGACAAAATATCCTCACAACGATTTTGGTACTCAGTCACGTAGGTTACCTGTTCGAGATTGGCGCTTCACTCTGTCGCAGACTCATATCATTTCTGTTTAAATCGAATTTTCATCTTATCAGCAAAATGCAACCAATCACTTAATTGATTATTCCTAAATAACCACGGGTACCATTGTAATGCTTCACCATTAAGGTAGAGCGACACCACATTAAGCTTTTGATCTTCCTCAATTTTATAGAAATCGAAATAATGTATAGCTTGAACTATCCAAGTCTCCTGATTCTCTCCTCGGAACTGTCATAGTTTGGCAACTATAATTGTGTTTCTAGGTTCAGAAGATATCCGAGCCTTTCCCCCCGAATCGAATCATCAACGAAATTTTCAGTTAAGAATTGATTTTATTCATCAATTTGATTTTTTATATAAGCATAAATTCAATTAAAATTAGAAGTTCATTCTAGCACTTGCCAAACATTCTCTGTTTGAAATGTATGCAACTGTACTTGTGCAATCCTAGTATTGTTCTGAAGAAAATATCATCACCAACACTAAGAACGTCCACTGAGAGTAAATGTCTATTTATCTCTATTTAGTACTATTATAGTTGATTTTAAGCATAAGCATCAGGCGAACTTGAGGCTTCAACTATTTCCATAGGGGCCTAACCACTGAGAAATTATAGTGATCTAAGCAAATGAAAGAGTACCTCAACTTTTTTTATCCCCGAAGATCTAGAAGCTCTCCTGTTAATTTCAGTTCCAAATAAGAATATAATGTATTAATACAAGTATAGAGAGATAAGTGAAGATTGAGGGCACATTTAACAGCTAAAGAAGAATTAATTAACAAACAAAGGGGGAAATTATACAGACCTTACTCCAGCATAAACAAAAGGATTCACGGAGACGACAACTCCAAATTTTAAGAAGAAACAAGGCACTTGTTAGCGACACCATTTCAGACAAAGTGGCTCCAAAAAATCTGTAGACACAGAATGTCTCGAAGAATCTGTAGAATCACCAAAATTATAACAAAATAAACCTAATTCTACCACAAAATACATGACCAAATTTGATATTTTGAATTTTCATCCATGAAGAATATAACAAAATTAACCTACTTCTACCTCCATGCATCAATACAAACAGACAAAAAATAAACTTACCTAGTAAATACAACCAATAATTTGTACAATTTATGAAGATTCATATGAGAAAATCTAAAAATGTGAGGTAGATTCATTATTCAAAGAGGTGAGAAGTGGAAAACATTACCTTAGAACACCTATAAAATTTTGAATTTGGTCAGTAGCTGAAGTTTACAGAGTTGTGAGGAGACGTGCCGTTGTAGAGAAGTGCCGACGTAGACGGCGGAGAAGTGCGTCGTAGACGGTGGAGAAGTGCTGTTGTAGAGAAGTGTGGCGGTGAGAAAAGTGTGACAGTGAGAGAGTAATTTGGAAGTTTCCAAAAGCTGTGTTTTTTTTGTATTTCGTAGTTAAGTTAAAAATAGTTATTTATTAAATTATCTATTGTGAGTGTTTTGTATTTCATGAATTAAAAATATATATTTATATTTTGAAATAAGTTCCGCTATTTAATTAAATTTTTTGGGGGATTTTAAATTTAATTATGTAATTTTATTTTTCGTGAGTTATCAAATGTCCGTCGTTAGAGTAATTTGTGGGGGTTATAATTAACCTCCGCTTTAAAAATCCCATGATTAAAATATTTTTTTATAGTGTACATTAGCACAACATTAAGTCTTACATTAAATAGGTTCATTTCATTATGTTTTTTATGAAAAAAACATCCACAATTCAGTAATTTTATAACAGAATTAATATTAATTCAGTAATTTTATAACAGAATTAATATTTAATATTTAATAATTTCATGAATTCTTCAAATCTAATTTATATATTCATATTAATAATAGTTTTTTAAATATATTTGTCTAGGTGAATGTGTTAATTTGTCATAACTGATAACTCAGGTCATTTAGGTACTTACTTGGTATTTCAAGGATAATTATGACAAACGTATCCACTTAGATAAATGTTTAAAACAGTTATTACAAAAATATATTACATTTATGAGATAATGTTTCTTAGATTTTTTTAAAGAGTTATTATAATAAACATAAGTGTCAATTTACCTATCTAACCTATTAAGACCCACATAAATTTTTTATGCGTTTTTAATTTGAACATTAACCATTAAATATTAAATTAATTTTTCAAAGATCTATCTTAATTATGTTGGAAATAGATTTCTGATTTTTAATTTATTTTTGAACACATACTTGACAACTTTGTATGTCTTATTCAAGTAATATCATCAATTTCAAATTAAAGAGTAAATACTTCGATGAAATCTTCAAATCTAATTTATATATTTGTAATAACTATTTTTTAAAACATTTACGTAGGTGAATATGTATGTTCCTGATTGTCAATAATTAGGTACTTACCTAGACTATTAAGATGCACATATATAAATATTAATAAGGTAAAGTCTTGATCCAGTCATATCAGTTGCATAATTTTACAACTTAAAATATTAATTAGAGTCTACAAGACTCATTTGAAACCTCAAATTACTATTCGTTATTCTCTTCAACCATCTAATTATCATCATTAATAACCATCACCTTATGTTTTTCAGAATCTCAACCTAATCATAAATAAAATTCATCCATATCTAATTATATACATTCATACACAATAAATACGTTACGGGTGTTAAAATACTTTTTTGAAGCTCAGTTCTAACCCCACTTTGATACATTTTTTGGAGAATTATGAATTATAAGAAATTGTAGAAATTCTACAATTAGGACAAGCATAATGAATTATAGTTACTCAAGATTATCAAAAACATAATACCTCAATCATTAGAGTTGGTTACTGTCTTCTTGAGCCAAACCTCTTTCAAACTTGAAAATTTGATGCGCTAACTTTAAAAAAAAAATCATATGTTTCTATCTCTTGTCTATCTCTTATTTATAGTTCAAAAAGAACCCTAGTGACTCGCTCTTGATGTGAGCCTTGGGTTCTGATCAAGTTGGCCTTTTCATGATCGACTTGTTATTTGAGGCCTATTGACATGCCTAAGTGAGCTTTTCAAGATATCCTTGTGATTGATAATGTATTTTTCTCATGCTCTCTTGCCTAAGTTTTTTCCTTTTCACAATAGTCTTACAATACAACTACACATATCCTGAAATATCCAACCTTACCAATTTTAAAAGACTCGTGATGTACTGATCATATTGCAAGTAGATAAAATTCTCCAAAAGAGTTAAGGACATGAAAAACTACAATATGGATAATCAGGAAAATATCTTGAAAGACTCATCTAGCTAGGCATGTCAGTTGGCCTCACAATGAAAAATTCATCAAGAGAAGATAAACTTGGTCAGGTTTCAATTAGGGCTCGCATCGGGAGGGAATTACTAGGGTTTTTTGTTCTATAAATAAGAGAGATTCAATGATAGAAATAAATGAAAGAATGTGAGTTAGCGTATCAATTTCTGAACTTTGAAAGAGTTTTGGCCCAAGAAAGCGAGAATCAACCATACTAACTGTTGTTTATGATAATTTGAAAACATTAGAATTTATGCTAGCCCTACTCCTAGAATTTCTACAATCTTTTTGGAAAACACAATTTTGCTCTCCAAAAATTTATATATCAAAGTGATGAAAGATAAAATTAATCTTCACAAAGATACCCCAAAACTTATTTTTTGTGCATAAATGTATAGGTATATACAATTAGATATGTATGCATTTTATTTTTGATTGGGTTATTCCTGACAATAATTTGATAGTTGGAGATTAATGACAATAATTTGATAGTTGGAGACGACAATGAATTGTAGTTTGGTGTATAATTAAATATGGTAGATCTAATTAACACTAGGTAGGAGTTGCCCGAGCACGGGCTCAACATTTTTTGTAGTATATTTTGTACTATTTTTGTTTATCAAAAATGTCAAACCAAAAGGTCAACATGTTATTAAATTGGGAAAATGTACAAGTACCCCCTTAATCTATGCCCGAAATTTCAGAGACACACTTATACTATACTAAGGTTCTATTATTCCTCTGAACTTATTTTATAAGAAACTTTCTACCCCTTTTCGGCCTACGTGGCACTAGTTTGAAAAAAAGTAAACCATTGTTGGGCCCACAAGATAGTGACACGTAGGCCGAAAAGGGGTAGAAAATTATTAATAAATTAAGTTCAGGGGGGTAATAAGACATTGGTATAGTATAAGTGTGTCTCTGAGATTTCGGGCATAGATTGAGGAAATACTTGTGCATTATCCCTAATAAATTTAATAAAAGATGATTAAATATATCGATAAGATTCAATCCCTAATAATTATGTTATATCTTATATTTATGAATTTGGCACACATACAACGTAGAGATGTGATACAACTAGTATAAGCTTTTTAAGTTTCCTCTCAATTTTATGAGAAATTAAATTATGCAACAACAAATTAGCTAACAGGTGATAACTTTCCTTTTACAGAAGAGATAAGTGTCAAAAACACAACTAAACTATTATTCCTTTTTTTATAAGTTTTATATCTAAACTATCATTTTTTAGTTTGAAAAGCAAACCTCTCTCTTTTATACCACTCTCTTCATTTGGTATAAAGAGAGGGTTGTGTTTCTCAAACTAAAAAAATAATAGTTCAAGTATGACACTCACACTCCCAATTGTTTCGATATGAAATTCAAAAAAGGATATAGTTTAAGTGTGTTTTTGAAACTTATCTTTTTACATAATAAACAATTGAATCCTGACTTTGTATATCTCTTTCATTTGGGTTTTCCAACGCTAAAAAAAAATCTCAAGTAGATACTTGCTAAGATGACAAGACATTCTAAAATGAAGTGGTCTATATCGAAGAACCTAATTGTGTACAACTTCACTCTTGCTAAGAAGTCGATTCAAGTGCAAACTAATGTAGTAAATAGAAACATTTTTTGTTTCTATAGAAGAGGAAGGTGAAACAGAAGTATATAATTTTATTAAACACATTTATATGATCAACATGGATGTGTAAGCTCATATTTTTCAAAAACATAGAAAAAATGAACCATCTTTTTTTCTCAATGGAAGCATATCCGGTGGTGTAAAAATCAAATACTCAGTATGTAATAGTGGCGGATCCAGGATTTAAAGGTTGTGGGTGCTCACTTCCTTTAACATAAACCTTTTAGCAATTACATAGTATAAACTATACTAACTGAAACTCTTTTTAAAAAAAAGCCCTTAATTAGGAAAAAAAAGTGTAAGGAAAAAAAAGAAAAAAAAGATTAAAAAAAAGCCCTTAATTAGATAGAAAAAGAAAAAAAATAAAAAAGAAAAGAAAAAAAGTGTGCAAAATTCGCTGCAAAAAGCAAAAAAGGAAAAAGTGTAAGAAAAGAAAAGAAAAAATGGTTAAAAAAAGAAGCCCTTAATTGGATAGAAAAAGAAAAAAAATAAAAAAGAAAAGAAAAAAAGGGTGCAAAATTCGCGGCAAAAAGAAAAGAAAAAAGAATGGGGCGGGTGGGATTCAAACCCTGCCAGTGTGCTTTGAGGGCCTCTTGTTTCCAAGTGTAAACCAACGCGCCCATGACTGCTTTCATACTATGGGTGCTCATTTAATTTTTAATCACGGATTATTATATTTTCTATATATATGTATGTATACAAAAAAAATCGGAGTCAATGGGTGCTCAAGCACCCGAAACTCACTTACTAGGTCCATATCTGATATGTAATATAGTAACTTTCCAATCAATTTCTGATAGATATTATTAACATCACATAATAGCTCATCTCATGTAGTGTTAGTTGCACCATCATACTCCTTATTAGGAAAAACTCGAGAGTATTGATATGCCCCTCCGTTATGATTCCACTCGAATACTTTTTTCAACTCATAATAAACTTACTTGTATTCAAGTACTTCAACTTACATTAAAAAAAAAAATTAAACTTGCATGTTTAAAAGTGTGAGTTGCTAAGTATTTCAAATGGTATTCCAAAAAGACAATTTGCCTTAGGGGTCATGTACTACAATCTTGCACCTAAGATCAAAGTTAATGATGGGCTTTATATGTGCATATTCATGGGAATCAAAGTATGAGAAAGTTTTCTATAATATCAAGTTCTGTAATCACATTTCACTTAAATACTTTTCCGGATATTGGGTCAAGGATAGAGTTCAAACTCCCTTCTATGATCCTACTTATCCCACTTAAATACTTTTCCCGACTTTGGATCAAGGACATAGTTCAAACTCGTGATGTGCATATCTCTCACTGTAATTTTTCTATTGGTTCTCCAACTGGTAAAATGAATTTTACTCAAATATTAGGATAATTTAAATTATAGAGGTTAGAAGACTTATCCTAGATTTACTGATAGATCAATAGGTCAATTACTCTTATTACTAATCCTTAACTTCATACAAGTGAAAACAATTTCAAAACGACAATTCAATAAGGTGAAGAAACTCCAGGCTAAACCCACAACAGTCCAAAAAATTGATTCGGATGGAAAACCAGTATATAAAATTAAAAAAATTAACTAAAATAAAGAAACCCACAAAGTTAATTCCAACAGGAAAAGACCACATTAATTACTTTAAGTGAGAAAAACTCAACAAAAATCTAAAATAGGAATAACCAAGGATGTAGTTTCTGGTAATCCAAAATAGAACACGGAAAACATAATCACCCAATCAAAATTTAAATTGCAACGATTAAAATTATTGGGACTTTCAAAGCACAAGGAAATATGAACCATCAAAAATAAACCCAAATTGAAAAAGAAGCAAATATTGACACATGACCCGGATCAAATTTGGTCAAAGAAAGATAAAATCGAGAGATTTTTGAACTTCAATTTTCAGGATATCAAAGATAATACAAAAAAGGTGAATGAAAACATGGAAAAACCTTTACCTGGATAGAATGTTGAAGAAACGAGAAGAATTGTGATGTGCAAAGAACAATGGAGTATAAACTGATGAAGGCAAAATTGAAAACATAGGAATAAGAAACATCATAATATTAGGGAATTGTCAAGACGAAAATACTCTTTAGAGCAGGGAAGCATGAAAACATGGAAGAGCCCTTACATGGATATAATATTGAAGAAAGGAGAATAATTGTGATGTACAAGAACAATGGAGCATAAATTGATGAAGACAAGTGATGTGTAAATTCAAACACAAGAGTAAGACAACTAGTTATAATAGGAAACTGAAAAGACGAAATACCCTCTAGAGCAATAAAGCATAAAAACGTGGAAGAGCCCTTCCTTGGATAGAATCCTGAAGAAGAGAGAAGAAATGTGATGTGCAAAGAACGGTGAAGTATAAACTGATGTAGACAAGTAATGTGTAAATTGAAAATACAAGAGAAAGACAAGTAGTAGTAATAGGAAACTGTAAATAAAAAAATACCCTTTGGGGCAGTGAAGCATGAAGACATGAAAGAGACCTTACCCGGATAAAATGCTGAAGAAAGGAGCAGAATTATGATTGCAAAGAACGATGAAGTTTAAAATAATGAATACATGTGATCTATAAATTGTAAAAGCAAGAGGAAGACACTTAGTTATAATAGGGAATTGAAAAGATGAAAATGCCCTTTAGAGCAGTGAAACATGAAAACTGTCACACCCGGATTTTGGAATTCGAACGCAACCCGCGTCGTTAACCTCTCAGAGGCCTGAGACAAGCCTCTTCTTAGCTTTCATCACAATCATATAGTTAAATTTACGGAAAATTTAAAACTATTTAATACTTAATGAAGTGTACATAGACTTCATATTATTCCTATATAGAATAATATTCTAATAAGATCAAACTAAACAACCATCTATAATCAATCAAACAATTCAAATGAAAGAATCAATATATATCGTAATAGTTTGCCAAAAGGACTTAATACAAAGCTTTGAATAAAATGTCTGAAATGAAACGCTAAGGACAACATCCACTAGCTATGTCTAAAGTTTTAAGCTAGAATGATAGATGTAGCATCCTCGAATTAAAGAGGACCTACCAAAGTCTGGAGATGGCTAATCCAAACCGCTTCAATGAGTCTTCAATCTGCTCTCTGACCTGTGCCTATAAAAATAGTAATAGTATAGGGTTAGTACACACTTGTACTAAGTATGGGTGTATGCACATATACACGTAAGGACTATGCATGATCAAGGAAAGTTCTTCCTACAACAGCATGTCATTTTTGAAAAGTGAAGTCACTAGACTTTCTTAATTCGTTATTTGTGAATCATGGTATGAATATGACATATTTTAATGCATTCAAAAAAAAACAACTCATTTCCTATATGAATATAAGACCTTGGAATCATATACATAATTTTAGAACACCTCAAATGAAAAATTATAAATTTGCTCCTCCCAAACCCGGGAGCTCTTCCGTAGAACTTAGTTTATTTTTCAGTCTTTTTTTTCTTGTTGTTGTGTAGTTCAATGATATACTTAATACTACGTCTTACATACAAGTTCAATGATTCACTATAGTCCTATACCTACAATAAATCAGGCAAGTAATCCAAAAGATTAGGGAAATGATTTGGCAACCCTTACTACAAGTTATTCTTTCCATTCTTGTTAAATTGGGCATGAAGTCTTTATATGTCAATCTTTATTGGCTAGGCAACTTATTTCATCATTTTCATATTATGAAGATTATGGGGCATTAATTAGTCATTATGTTTTACTACCCTTTATTGGCATAATATAAGAAGTCATTATAAGCCAATTTTTATTTGGCTATGCCCATTATTTGATCATTTGCATAATGTAAAGATATTGGAGCATATATCTTGATTTGGCACAAGCCAATAACTTGTTAAAACTTCATTCTTATCAACCAAAGATGATTTGACATACTTAAGCTCTTGCTTTCTTCGCTCACTTTAAATTACATTTCTTCTTCTTTCTTTCTTAATTTCTTTAAGAAATCTTTAGCATTAAGATCATGCGAGCTAACATGAAATCAAGTCTCTGCCCCACACCGAAAAGGGGTGGTTCACCGATCAATGTGAACCTATATCATGTGATCTAAATATGAAATCCAGTGTCTGCCCCACACCAAAAAGGGGTGGTTCACCGGCTAAAGTGAAACAAAGTACAATGTCTTCCCCACACCGAAAAGAGGTGGTTCATGGCTAAAGTGAACCGAATACTTTCTTAAGCATTTAATCGAAATAGATCATGTGAGATAAACATGAAATTCAGTGTCTGCCCCACACCGAAAAGTTGTGGTTCCACCGGCCAAAGTAAAACAACATCATACCTAGCTCTCTTAGGTGGAATCGACTAGCTAGTTCCTATGGTGGCAACATAGTTCGATGACTAGGAGATTTTCGGAGACTCTTACTCGGTGGAGCCTCATCTCATGAGGCTTAAATGTGCTGGCACAAGCTCATTGCTAGTTTATCGGTGCTTTGCTCAACTTCTTTTTCTTTATAACTTTTAGAGTTGACTCAAACATTATGGAAGCTTGCTCTTAATTATGAGGTTTACTTAACTCTTTGGATAACCGGTCATCCCTTTCTTTACTTGATGAAATGTGAATTTAACCTTACATTATCATCTTGGTGTTAATGAGACTTGTCTCACGATTACTTACACCCTCTTATATGAGTATCTTCAACATAATTGTCTTGGTGTGAATGAGAATTGTCTCACTTCCTTTGACACCTCATTTTGGTCACTTTCATAATTCTTAAACTTTTAATTATGTTATTACTCACCTTATCTCGTTCAATGACATTTGGTAGCTTTATACCATTCTTTATGAACCTTATAAACTTTGTTCAATGTTACGTATGTTCATAGTTCATTTGGAAAGGGTATGTTGGGACTTGTCCCAATGATTGACATACCCTTGGTTATGAATTCATTGAGTTACATTGGTCATGCTTAATTTGGAATAACTTAGTTATTAGCCAATTTTATATCATATTTTAGAAATAACATTGTAAGTCAATTTTATTCAACTTTTTGGACAATATATTGCTAGCCAATTTGTTGTTATAAATCAAACTATGATATTATTACTAGCCAAGTCAATTAATTTCATGAATAAACTATAGTGATTTCATCATTCTAAGTAAGTCGACATTTAACAGTGAACTAAACTTCACGAATGATTCATAACAACTTCATCTTCTCGAAAACAATTAGGCATTACAACTTATTTAACTCATGTAACTATTACTCTAATCATATGGATCAAATATATAGGCCTCATTAGACATTAACAGATCAAGAAACCTACACATAATAATCAACTAGCACCAGATACCAACAACATGCTCGAGATTACATCTACGTACTATTAGAATAAAAAACAAGAATAACTAAGGAGATGGAAATTCAACAACGTTATTAGGAACAACCCTAGTTTCGATGATCTTGAATTCATAAAACGTTTGAAAAGCCTCTTGGGGAAAGGAAACCAAGAGAGAAAACTCATACCTTACGTAGAATTGTATCTACGAAGATCACCTTGCACTTTTTCACGAAAACTTTGAAGAAATTCTTGAAATTGCCTAAGGAGAACTTTTGTTTTTCTTGCGTTTCTTTACTGCTTTCAATTTGTGTGTTTCTTAGTGAATGATCGTGAGTCTAGGTCTAGGAACTGAATATTTAGTAATTTAACTTAGACTAATTAACTTAATTAATAAATCAATTAGCTAATTTACTAAAATGCCCCTCCTAAATTGACTAGAAGTAGAAGAACACTTGACTTAACTGAAATCTGGAATTGCTTAGTGGTTTCGGTTTTGACCAATTAAATTAATTAATTAAGTTTCTAATTTAATTAATTAGGTAACCTAGGGTAATTGCTAAAGTACCCTTAAGTTGTTAGGACCATAATCAACCCATTGGACCATTCTAGATTAGGTACTAGGATGTTTCTTAGTTAATTACTTGTCTAGTGTAAGGATTTCGGTTTGACCATTTAAATTAATTAATTAAGTTGTTAATTTAATTAATTAAGTGACCTGGGATAATTACTAAAGTATCTTTAAGTCACTAGGATCATAACCAACCCTTTTGGACCATTCTAGGTTAGGTACTAGGATGTTTCTTAGTTAGTTACTAGGTTAGTGCCACCCCGTTAGGTCTTAGGTTGTTCGGTGCACTAGTTAATTTATTTGGTTAGTCCTAGGTTAGTTAGATAGTTAGGTAAGTTATTTAGAGCCTAGAGTTTTTTAGGAAGCTCAGCCCCACATGGCTTGACCCCCACATGTGCGTCTGCCCCTAACCGCCCTAACCACCCTAACCGAATTCTTGGACATGTGCTTGCACATGGGTTGCTGCTCATTTCTTGTTGTCCCAAGGATCCTCACTACATCCTTGGACACTGCTTATTCTACTTGATCATTTTAAATGATTATGTGTTATGGTACGTAGGCTTGACACTTGGATGCCTCGTACATAATGTTGTAAGCTATGAAATCTATATTTTAGCTTAGGGTTTTCATTGCAGGTAAAATTTCTAAACAAGCTTGAATTATATTTAAATTACTTGTGTATACATAGAAAATTGGCTAACACCTTAAGCCAATATTCTCCAACATGCCCAATATTACTAAATATTGGACATTGGATGCTTATGTACCCCCAATACATATTCTTAAAATCTAATAGACTCTTCATTAGGCATGAACATTTTCTAGAATGTTACAAAAACATGGAAGAGCCCTTACTTGGATAGAATGATGAAGAAAAGAGAAGAAATGACATGTGTTAAGAATGGCAAAGTATAAACTGATGAATATAAGGGATGTGTAAATTTAAAACACGTGAGGAAGACACGGTTATAATAGAGAACTAAAAATACGAAAATACCCTTTATAACTAGTGAAGCATAAAAACTATAGGAAAACCTTTACTTGAATAAAATGCTGAAGAAATGAGAAAAAATACGATGTGCAAAGAAATGATGAATACAAGTGATGTGTAAATTGAAAACGCTGGTAGAAGACATATAGTTGTAATAGGGAACTGAAAAAAGAAAAATATCTTTTAGAGCACTAAAGCATGAAAACATGGAAGAGCCCTTCCCTGGATATAATGTTGAAGAAAGGAGAAGAATGGTGGATTATAAACTAATCAAGAAAGATTGAAAACACAAGAGGAAGACACATAATTACAATAGGAAATTGAAAAGGCAAAAATACCTTTTAGAGCAGTGAAACATCAAAACATGAAAAAGCCCTTACCTATATATAATGTTAAAGAAAGAAAAAAAATTGTGATGTGCAAAGAACAATGGAGTATAAATTGATGAAGACAAGTGATGTGTAAATTGATAACATAGGAGAAAGACACATATATAGTAATAATAAGGAACTTAAAGGACGAAAATACCATTTAGATCAGTGAAGCATGAAAACATAGAAGATCCCTTACCCGGATAGAATGATGAAGAAAGGAGAAGAGATGTGTTGGGCAAAGTGTAGTGGAGTATAAACTGATGAAGACAAGTGAAAAGAAAATTGAAAACACGTGAGGAAGACATAGTTATAATAGAGAACTGAAAATACGAAATTACCCTTTATAAGCATTGAATCATAGAAACTATAGGAAAACCCTTACTTGAATAAAATGTTGAAGAAATGAGAAAAAATGTAATGTGCAAAGAACTGATGAAGACAAGTGGTGTGTAAATTGAAAACACTGGTAGCAGACATGTAGTTGTAATAGGGAACTGAAAAGAGAAAAATATCTTATAGAGCACTAAAACATGAAAACATGGAAGAGCCCTTACCAGGATATAATGCTGAAGAAAGGAGAAGAATGGTGAATTATAAAAATCAAAGGCAAGATTGAAAACACAGGAGGAAAACACATAATTACAATAGGGAATTGAAAAGGCGAAAACACCCTTTAGAGCAGTGAAACAACATATCATGAAAGATCCATTACCTGTATAGAATGCTGAAGAAAGGAGAAAAATTATGATGTACAAAGAACACTGGAGTATAAATTGATGAAGACAAGTGATGTGTAAATTAAAAAAAAAAAGGAGAAAGACACATAGTAATAATAGGGAACTTAAAAGACGAAAATACCCTTTAGATCAATGAAGCATGAAAGCACAGAAGAGCCCTTACCTGGATAGAATGTTGAAGAAAAATGTGATGTGCAAAGTATAGTAAAGTATAAACTATCAAAGACAAATAAAGTGTAAATTGAAAACACGGGAGGAAGGCACATAGTTATAATTGGAAACTGAAAAAATGAAAATATCCTTTAGAGCAGTGAAGTATGAAAACATGAAAGAACCCTTACCTGGATAGTATGGATAGACAGAAAACTGAAGAAAGGAGAAGAATTGTGATGTGCAAAGAAGACTGGAGTATAAATTGATTGAGACAAGTGATGTGTCGCAAACAACATGCACAATCACAGTCACAACAAAAACCACACTTAAGGCTACAAATAAATCAAATAGGTACATTCCATGAGATTATTAACATAATGTCATTTTACATTCATCCCTTATGTTTTCCCACTAATTTCGAGATGATGGCCACATTATTACAAAAAGGTGGATGCAACTTGTAAAATGTAAATTTGATCGATTTGATACACACGAAAATTTTGAAAGATTAAAGCTATATAATATTTGACAACAACTTAGATATGTGTTAGCCAATTTTAGCTAGCGTTTGGCCATAGATATTCAAATATTTTTGGCAAATATTATTTGGATGAAAATTTGGGTGAAATTTTACCATGTGTTTGGTCATAGAATTTGAGAAACATATTTCATTTTTTTAAGAAATATGATTTATACCCATAAGTTTTTAAAACTATCAAACTAACCATAAATTTGTATTACACAGCACAATAGAAATCTCACGTAACAAGATTTATGACTTCCGCAACAAATCAACAAGAATCATTACAGTAAATATTCGTATAGTGAAAAGGTCTTGGTACAAATCATGATAATGAAAATACAACTAATATAAATTCGAGAAAAAAAAAGAGAAGAAAACAAAAGGAAATAAATATTGCAATCACTGAAGAACCTATGCTTTCTCATCTGAAAGAGTTCAACCTATTCATTAATATAATCTTCCCACATTTTATGAACAATCTCTTCTCGATGAGCTTGCATTTCCGAATCAGATGATCGAGAAGATGAAGCGATGTTGTTACCCTGAGCCAATAGTTCGTCACTTTCATCAACAACCATATCATCATTTTCATATTCATTGAATATTCCATCACTACTTTGGTGTTCACGTAAAAAATTATGCAATACAGCGCAAGCAATTACTATTTTCACTTGCATGTCACATTCATAGTTGTTCATGCTTTGTCTTAGTATTCTGAATCTACTTTTTCACGCACCAAAAGTTCTTTCAAATACATTGCGCAGAGAAGCATGTCTATAGTTAAATAGCTCTTTTCTATTCTTAGGCTCTCTTTCACTTCCTCGGTAGTCCTGCAAATGATAGCGCATTCCTTTGAATGGAGCTAAAAATCCTCTTGTGTTCCGTAGACCAGCATCAACAACGTAATATTTATCTACCAAAATAAAATAAATGCAATTCATGTTTTATTTAGTAGCTAGTTCATTAAGACTAACTGTAACAAAGGAATGTATGAAATCAAAAGAATGCATGTAGAAGGAAACATTGTGCTAATTGAATTGGTTGGTGTCAATAAATATATTATTTTTGTAAAATAAAAAGTTAAGGGTAAAAATTGAATTTCTAAAACTTTCCAAATAATGAAATTTGGCCCAAATACTAGTTTTTTCTAGTATTTGGGAATTTGAAAAATTTGCCAAAAAAATTTGCCAAATAATAAAAAAGTGTATG
>NC_028640.1:59980041-59987943 GCF_001406875.1 Solanum pennellii
TTAATATAATCTTCCCACATTTTATGAACAATCTCTTCTCGATGAGCTTGCATTTCCGAATCAGATGATCGAGAAGATGAAGCGATGTTGTTACCCTGAGCCAATAGTTCGTCACTTTCATCAACAACCATATCATCATTTTCATATTCATTGAATATTCCATCACTACTTTGGTGTTCACGTAAAAAATTATGCAATACAGCGCAAGCAATTACTATTTTCACTTGCATGTCACATTCATAGTTGTTCATGCTTTGTCTTAGTATTCTGAATCTACTTTTTCACGCACCAAAAGTTCTTTCAAATACATTGCGCAGAGAAGCATGTCTATAGTTAAATAGCTCTTTTCTATTCTTAGGCTCTCTTTCACTTCCTCGGTAGTCCTGCAAATGATAGCGCATTCCTTTGAATGGAGCTAAAAATCCTCTTGTGTTCCGTAGACCAGCATCAACAACGTAATATTTATCTACCAAAATAAAATAAATGCAATTCATGTTTTATTTAGTAGCTAGTTCATTAAGACTAACTGTAACAAAGGAATGTATGAAATCAAAAGAATGCATGTAGAAGGAAACATTGTGCTAATTGAATTGGTTGGTGTCAATAAATATATTATTTTTGTAAAATAAAAAGTTAAGGGTAAAAATTGAATTTCTAAAACTTTCCAAATAATGAAATTTGGCCCAAATACTAGTTTTTTCTAGTATTTGGGAATTTGAAAAATTTGCCAAAAAAATTTGCCAAATAATAAAAAAGTGTATGGACAAACAAAATTTGCCAAGTTTTTTCCCAAGTTTTACTTGCAAAATTTATGGCCAAACGGGCCCTTAGAATTTCTTTTACACAGATAGATGTAAGATTCAAATTTCTAACCTCACTTAGAGAGGTATACACAATCATTGCATTATATACTTCGAACGTTCGAGTAGCTCGTGATGCCATTCGGTAAGGCACGAACCACATTTTGCATTTTTATGAATAATTATGGGTTCACACATTTATATTTAAAAATCTTTTCAAATGTAACACTACTTTATATAATTTAAGGAGGAAAACATTGGTTTACTTGAACCCGGTAATCCTCAATTCTGATGGATTGAAATAGCTTGAGCTAAATAAGTCGGAACAAATTGAATGGGTTGAATTTCTTTCTGCCATCCTAGATATGGACTACAAAAATTCACGATTTAGCAGCATTCGATCAAAGATATAAAGTTGAAATAAATTAATATATTACTAGCCAAACAATGGAAGGGACGCATTACATCAAACATTAAACGCCAAAGGCACTATACATACATCAGTAGGTGCACGCAAGCTAGCTGTGGTACTACCGTTATAAAGCAAACAAATGTACTCGAGACGAGAAGGGCGAAAAATTGAGCACTTCCTTCTATAGGTCTCAGCCACGAGTGTGTCGCTTCAAGAATTATACTGGGAGATCTTAACCCTCTACTAGCAGGTTCCTCATTTTATTTTAGATGGAATAACAACCTCTCTACCTTCAAGAGGTATTGGTAACGTATGTGTACACTCTATCTTCCTCAGACCCTACTGTGTGGAATTAATTTCACTGGATATGTTGTTTCCCTCCTTACTCCTTAGGCCTGATATCAATCCCTTCAATAATTAAGCCAGCTTTCCTGTCACCTCCCTTTACCTCTGTTAAACTAATCTCTACTTCAGCTTCTTGTCCCCTCTTGACAAAGAATTCTCCCAACTCTATTTCCATCCACCC
The DNA here is from genome assembly GCF_001406875.1 of Solanum pennellii. Taxonomy (NCBI): domain Eukaryota; kingdom Viridiplantae; phylum Streptophyta; class Magnoliopsida; order Solanales; family Solanaceae; genus Solanum; species Solanum pennellii. Next base: position 59,981,780 of record NC_028640.1, read on the forward strand.
ATCACTTCTCTGCTTAGGACGACACCCTTTTGGTGCATCTTCCGTTTCCTCTCTCAATATGCGAGCCATGTGGTGGGTGAATATTCCTAACCGTCTCGGGACTACTTGGTATCTGTACTGTCTCCTTCCTCCCTGAGGGTTCAAATAAAATGTATGTGTATATCTTTCATGCCCAGCAATCCCTACTGAACTTTCTGCAGGTTGGTTTTCAAATCCACAGGTCCTGGTTTTTGTCGTGAACACAAGGTAAGCGCCATATGTAGTGTCAGGGGAGAGCATATTTGTGTTTATTTTGCCAGATATGTCAAACCAGCAGACATCAAGAAGCTCGGCAACTTCTGAAAACCTATTAATTACCACACAAAATCAATCAAACATCAAATGAAAAAATGTGGCCTGTGCCCTCCTTACTTCTCTTAACCAATCATCAAAAGTTGTGTATATGTGTGAAATATATACCTCGACTCAGGAAGGGAAATCCATCTCCAATGCCTAGGCGTATCGACCCAAACAATTTGCAACGACCTTGCAGCTAACATGTAACATTTCTTTCCACTCCCTTTCTCCAATGAGAAGCTCTAATTTAATTTGCATCAACAGTGCTATGTCAGTCAGATGGATACTTCGCAAGTAAGCAACTAACAAAATGAAGCATGAATATAGTGTGGGTCAAAGCATAGAAAGCAAGAGGAAACTGAGTTATTATATCATATATGGACCAAAATTCAAAAGCAAAAAAGATAAAGAATGTCACTTTCATATACTTAAAACTTGATGGTGGAGCCACACTATCTATTCGTGGGGCCAAACAGGTCCCATTAGTTATATTTGTTTTTCTTCAATTTCCTTTACTACTACTCAACAGTCAAAGGACAAAATAGACAGGGAAAAAGGGATAACGGTGACAGGGAAAGGCTATGGTTTATGCAACCTGAAATGGAAACCATAAGTTTATAACTGATTTGAAAGCTACTAATTTGATATCCATGCAAAACAAAAGTACAACAAACACTAGAAACTCATTTTTCACATTGATAGACTATCATTTTCACACACATGATGTATTATAGATATATCATCAAACTGCTCGTTTATAACGACTATATGCTTGAAATAATCTTCCAGTCGACTTAAGACCTAGAGCAAGATTTCAGTAGAGACTTCAACGACTTTGTTATGTTTACTGGACCAATTCAATCTATGAAATAACAATTCTAGAAACAAATTTGGATCATTATCATTTACCCGTCAATTTATGTTTTCATATGTACACTGTATTATCTGTAGTAAAAAATGCAAAAAAGTGTTAATAGGGAAATCAATACATAGGTATACGCCATAAATATAGATTTATCTCTAATGCAACACGGATAATTTCCATTGAATTATCAAACAGATCTTTTTCCCAATTCACTCTGCTTATTTATTCATAACTTGTCAAATAGTTAAGAGAACAATCTTTCAACAACTGAAACCTGAGCGACGTAGAATCTTCTTTTATGGTACATAATTAACTTGCACACATTTCATATTTGAAAGTCACCCAATAAGGTAAATTAAAGCATGAAGTAATGCTTAATCGATTGATCAATGTTCTAGGCTTTTAGTTCAGAACAAAATGTATGATCGATGCGACCTACCAAGAATACACATACTCCCAACTCGTTCAACTTAAATAGCATATTAGCCATTTGCATCTCCTTTGAGTTATTTTACCAATTCATCATTATTATTTTTTTTATCTTTTGATATTATTTATAATCTCTCTCCACACATATGGTGGAAAAGGATGATGCCCTCTTAACCAGAAGTCTCCATTCGAGATTATTAGATATGAAAAAATCTTGATAGGTGTTTCGTGCAAATGAAGCCTACACAGTGCAAATCTAGATTAGTACTACTCACACTATCCATGCTAATTACTAAGGGTAAAATTGGAAAAAAAATTTACTAGTTCTTTTGTTGATTTTATGGATAAATAGTGGCATGCATTTAGTTCAAGAATGTGACATTAATTAATTAGCAACAACAAAAATTGAATATTGAATAAAATTAATAATCAGCAAAAAAGTTAATTATAATTAATTATAAGTTACTAACCTTGGTACCACCGTCGATGAGAATAGGATTATCACATAGGTATAAGTAAAGGTCTTTCTTTGAACCGAAATCAAGTGAATCTGGACCGTCAATGGACCGGGAAATGATATCATAATAATCCGGCGGCAGAAACCGTTCCCAAACGGCGTCGGATTCAGCTGCTGACCGGAAAGTTGAAGCCACCAGCGCCAGCCGGCAGGCGTCCTTGGGACTCGTTAACGACAGTGCCGTAGCTATACAACCTTCCGGCAGTTCGTCGCCGCAGGCGAATCTCTCCACCGCCATTCACTGTATTTAGTAGACAGCAAAATCTATATAGTTGTATGTATTTGGATGAATTATAGAGAAGATCGTTATAAATCATGCCGGGTGAGTAGGAATCTTGGCCTATTTATAGCACACTTATTATTCTTTAAAACAAGGCAAAAGGCCTAAATTACTTGTTTATTCTCTCCGTATACTTTTTAATCAGGCTGTTCATGGTTATTGGCAAAAAAAATTAAATTGAATCTCAATTCAAACCGAATCAATTTAAAAAAATTGATATTGGTTAAGTTTGATTTTAAATTTTAAAAATTAATATTACTTGATTTGGTTTGAATTTTATTAAAAAAAATCGTAAAAATAATCAAACTGCACCGATAAATTAGATATTTAAATTTTATAATTATTTATATATTATTCATAAATAAAATATAAATATATAGTTATTTAATTTTACAATTTTCTCTATCCCAAAACTCTAGCCGTATTAACAATTCTAAGTTCAAGTTCACATAAAATAGTCACACTTTCTCGCAATTAAAACACTTTATTTGTGTAATGATAACTTTTAGTATTGCTTAATTCAATCGACAATAGCTTTTCTGTCGATTGTTCATGTGCTAGATGTTTGTATCTATCGAAGTAAATAATAATCAAATTAACCGACGTTTATTTTTTTGTTTGGTTTGGTTTTAGAAATTTAAAAAATCAATTAAATTGGTTTGATTTGATTTTAGTTAATAATCGATCCAAATCGAACCATGAACACCCCTACTTTGATTGTCATGATTTGTTTTTAAAATCAAATTATAAGAATTTTGATTAATATTTTACAATGTAACTTTTTATTATATTGATATGTCAAAATTGCAATTTATAGTACTTTTCCTATAATTTTGAATATCTATTTTTTTTAAACATATTGAATTAATATAATCTAAGTTAACTTTGAGAATTAATCAAATTGACTTTCAAAAAACGTAACATGACAATTAAAACTGGACAGAGGGAATAACTACATGCTTAAACTATCACAATCTATAAGACATACTCCACTCATCCCTTTTTAATTGTCATGTTTCATTTTTACAAAATCAATTTAACTAATTTTCAAAATTAAATTAGATCACATTAATATGATGTTTTAAATTTAAAAAAATCATATTATTAAAAAAGTTATACAAAAGATACTATAAATTACAATCTTTTACATATTAACATGATGAAAAAGATATATCATAAAATGTTAATTAATTTTTTTATTATTTAACTCTAAGAAAAGAAATGATAACAATAATAAAATATTTGGGTTCAAAACAAAGAGACTTATAATTTCCAATTTCACAAAATTTCTATTTGAAAAATATTAAACACCGTTATGTTCAACGAACAAACTAAAGGAAAAAATCGATTAATAAAATATTAATATTAACAAATAAGTTTAGTCCAAAAAATTTACCAATCTATTGACCAAATTTAAAGTGAAGTTGAGTCGAGTGACGAAAAAGAAAAAACTCTCTTCTCAATTTTTTAGAAATCAAGAAAAATATATTCTATAAATAAACACAATAATTTTGCTTTCTCTCACTATAATAATGAGGGAAAAAGTCTCTTTCCAAAAATTAAAGAAACTTTTCTTTTCCCTCTATTTTTGAATTTTCCATTTCCCTCCCTTTTGAATTCTTATGTTTCCCATTTATAGTAATCCAAATCCAACAAGTTGATCAGCCGCTCATGGTTTTTTATTTTTAATTTTTAATTTTCAATTTATATCCTAGACAGTGTCTAACAATATTTTATTGATAATATAATTAAAGAAAACAAACCTCAATAGAGATGAGTACGGCTCATGAATCACGATTCCTTTGAATCATTGTTAACCGTTGTTTCAAACTATATTGTATTATATTGTAATCTATTATATATAGATGTAATGTTTGGCTAGATTGTATTGTTTGTTGTTATTTAATAACATTTTAATTGTTTTGGTTTGATAATATCGTACTGTATTGTAATTTATAAATTTACTAAAAATATCCTTAATTATTCTAGGGTAGGAGATTTGACTAAATATAAATAATTAAGATAAAGGGTTAAATAGTATTTTTAAATATTCGATAAAGATATAATTGGAAAAAGAAATCAAATAACAATGGAAACACACCAAATCGGTTGTTCCATAAAATATGTATTTTTATTATTACGTAACAACGAAATTTAACAATACAATACAATATATTTTAAGTAACAATTAAAACAAACATTGTATTTATAGTAACGAAACGATACAATACAATAATAAGAAACGATGATGCTCTTTTGTCATATTTGTTCACCTAATTTAGTACCTTACCAATACTGCAATATATAATGTTAGAGGTTATATTGATAATGTGCATTAGAAAAATAATGCACAACCTATTTTTATATATATCGTTAATATCTTATATATAATACACCCTTTCAATTTATGTAGAATAAATGTAAATATTTGATATAAAATTTATTTTGTATTAAGGTATGTATCACTAATACATAGAAATTTATGTTATTAATTATTAATATTAATGTATGCATCAAAATATTTAAAGATATACATGCCTCTCATGAAAACTTTTTCCATATTTTTTTTATCGTATGTGTGGCGGGTATTTTTATAAATAAAATAATATATTTAAAATTATATAACGCAACGCATACTAGTTTTAATAGACCAAGTCAAACATGATATGGAAAATTATCTTGACATATCTTATGTGAATATAACTAATAAAACATTACTAATATACAATATTCATTACTATTTTTATACACCCTCTCAAAAGATTCTTTAATGTTTATCTACACAATAAGTTAAATTGTGTTTACAAACTATAAAGTAATTAAAAATTATGCATGATTATTTTTATTACATAAATATAACTTAATTTTCGACGCTCTAACGTAAAATCATAAAATTTTGTTGTCATATTAAAATTTTATTTTCATCCACTATAGTTACTAATTATAAACCTTTATCCATATATTAATAGTATAGTTATGGGAATATTTTGTCCAAATAATAATGTATATATTTTGATTTTACTGTTATACTTGGTAAAATTTAATAATTTTATTGTTTATAAGTAAAGTTCAGTTGTAATAAATAAAAATTTATATGGCTAACTATGTGTTAATATTTTCCATAGTAATAACAGATAGTGTTAAATAATAGTATTAAATAATATTAGTATTTACTGTGTACTAATCCTAGTCCTATTAGGATTATTACTCCTTAATTCTAGTCCTATTAGGATTAGTACTCCTTAATTCTAGTCCTATTAGGATTAGTACTCCTTCCTATATCTCTTATATATATCTCTCATGTATTCCCTCATTAGGTTAACACTTCAATACAATCAATATTCCTTCATGGTATCAAGAGCCAGAAAACCTAGATCTTCTTTTCTCTAGGTTTTTTTTTTCTCTCTTTAGGGCACCGATCGTTCCCTCTCTTCTCTTGGGCGGCGGCAGCCATGACAACCGAGGTGGATCCTCTCGATTCACTTCCTTCTGGCGTTAAAATCCTTCTCAGGCATCTTCATGCCCTGATTCCCGCAAAATTATCAGACATAAATTACCCTACATGGAAAATCACCGTTCTTACAGCCCTTGAGGCCAATTCCCTTCTCAAATACATCGATGGAAGCACAGAACCGCCGCCGGCAGTCATCACCGCCACGGACAAATCAGAACAAACCAATCCGACCCATGACGCCTGGAAAGCCGTGGATGGCCAGATCCGATCATGTTTGATTGCG
>NC_028640.1:59990994-60135731 GCF_001406875.1 Solanum pennellii
CGTCCTACACACCAGAATGAAGCATGTTGATACCGATTGTCTCTTTGTTCGCGATGAAGTTCAGGCCGGCACCATGACTGTGCAGTATGTACCCACTGAAGAACAACCGGCTGATATTCTCACCAAGCCTCTCCCGAGCCGACAGCACGATTACCTCAGTTCCAAGCTTCCGTTCTCTTCAGCTCAGCTCAGTTTGAGGGGGGATAATAACAGATAGTGTTAAATAATAGTATTAAATAATATTAGTATTTACTGTGTACTAATTCTAGTCCTATTAGGATTAGTACTCCTTAATTCTAAACCTATTAGGATTAGTACTCCTTCCTATATCTCCTATATATATCTCTCATGTATTCCCTTATTAGGTTAACACTTCAATACAATCAATATTCCTTCATGGACAAAAAATAATATTTACTTATTTTCTAGTGTGAGCGTAAGCAAAAAATATTATCACTATAATATTTATACATTTATAATTTAAATAAATTTTATAATAGTGAAATAGACCGATGAAAATGGAGTACGGCGAGCAGCCGCAAGAGATAAAAGGAAGGGATGAGAAACTCGTTCTTTTTGTTACTTTTAACTAAAAATCATTTTCCTTATTTAAAAAAAAAATTATTTTATTTTATTTTTAAAAAAGAATTAAAACATTTCCCTGCATAACAAACATTATAAAAGTAAAAATCAGGAATGTATCCTTGAGATTTGTTGTATGCCTCTTCTCTCACAGAAAAAAAAAGTATTTTTGATTATTAGGCATCTGAACTTTTTACTTTTTCAGAGATTAATAAGAACCTTCTTCTTGAAGAAATTGTTAAAGCATAGAATAAAGTTTTATTCATTTTAGTTTCATTGGAGAGTGGGCAAGTACTGGATAAGAAAAATGCCATAAGAATCGAACATTGCATCTTGGTCGAAAATGTAAATAACACATAATTCCGCTACCACCCAATTTTTAATGCTGAATTTAGTGTCCTAATTAATCACACATCAAACATTTGGATCTAATAAGGCAAATATTCATAAATATATAAGTGAGTGGTAAATTATCACACCTAGTCTAGAGAATAATAGCAAATCCTTATCATTTGTCACTGTAACAAAAATCATCTTTTAGCAGCAATATATATATATATAAATAAATAAAGTTTTTATTAAGATTAATTGACTGTCATTGAACTTAATGTTACTATAAACTGTAGAACATTTTGCAAAGAGTGTTAATCATCTGTAAAAAAAATAAAATTATTTAACAGTAATTATGTTATTATAATTAATTAATTACTGATAAAGATTATTTTTGCTGTAACGTGTAAAGAAACAAAAAAATATATACAAAGATTATTTTTGCTGTAACGTGTAAAGAAACAAAAAGATATATACTCTAATTTTATTTTATTTTGGAATGTGAATTTACAGTCACTGAATAAAATGAGGGCAATGTTAATGTTTTCTTTTTTAAAATTCAAATTTAGATAATTTTAAAAAATAAAAAGAAAAAGAAGAAAAGCTAGTTGTTAAACTAGCATATAGCATGTAGAATGTAAAAATAAAAATAAAAAAAGGAGTGTTAAAAGTATGGAATAAATGCTGTGGTTGAATCCTTAGCCATTAAGACAAAGCTTTGAGAACATGCATATTCCCCTTTTATATACTATGGTTTTTATTTTGTAATATATAATGGCCCCTTTTATATTCTTTCTTTAACTTTTATTTTGTGGGATATAAAGATTAAAGAAAAATTAAGAAAAAGTCGACCTTTTCTGAGTATGAAAGAGAAGCAAACTAAAGAAAAAGGTTCAAAAGCTTAGGCCTTCAAATCTGACCTCACTTGTGTGCAAGACACGTCGACATCCCATACTTGTTACTCCCTTGTCGCAATTTATAAAAAAAGTATTACTCTATAATGTTTTATTATTTCAATCTTTGAGTTAAATATGTGAAAGTATTACGAGTCCGGAGTATAAAGGGTATAAAATGTTAATAAAATTTCCAAAATGGTATATGAATATTTATTTTAACCAAAAGGGCAAAATCGTTGGAAGGGCAGCGACTTTGCTTGCCGAAAAAAGTAAAATCGCTGCCTTGGCAGCGATTTCAAAAATATTTTTTTTAAATATTTTTTTAATAAATCGCTCCCTAAGGAGCGATTTTCTTAATTTTTTATTTGAAATTAAAAAAAAATTTAAAAAAATAGGAGCAAATCGCTGCAAGTGCAGCGATTTGTCTCCAATTTTCTTTTATATTTTTTAAAATCAATTTTTTAGAAAAATTTTGATTGCTACTTATTTTTAAAAATTATAAAAAAAATATTATTTTGGAATAAGTAGTAGAAAAATTTAAAATTAAAATTTCTTTAAAAAATTTAAAATTTAATTTTAAAAATTGTAAAAAAAAAATTAAAAAAATTGATTGGAAAAATAAAAATAAAAATTAAAAAAATTGATTGGAAAAAATTGAAAAAAATTTGGAGACAAACTAAGAGCAAATCGCTGCAAGGGCAAGGGCAGCGATTTGTCTCCAATTTTTTTTTATTTTTTCCAATCCATTTTTTTATTTTTCCAATCAATTTTTTTAATTTTTTTTTTTTACAATTTTTAAAATTAAATTTTAAATTTTTTAAAGAAATTTTAATTTTAAATTTTTCTACTACTTATTCCAAAATAATTTTTTTTAATAATTTTTTAAAATAAGTAGCAATCAAATTTTTTCTAAAAAATTGATTTAAAAAAATATAAAAGAAAATTGGAGACAAATCGCTGCACTTGCAGCGATTTGCTCCTTTTTTTTATTTTTTTTTAATTTCAAATAAAAAATTAAGAAAATCGCTCCTTAGGGAGCGATTTATTAAAAAATTATTTTTTTAAAAAATATTTTAGAAATCGCTGCCAAGGCAGCGATTTTACTTTTTCCGGCACGCAAAGTCGCTGCCCTTCCAGCGATTTTGCCCTTTTGGTTAAAATAAATATTCATATACCATTTTGGAAATTTTATTAACATTTTATACCCTTTAGGCTCCGGACTCAAAGTATTACTCTATAATGTTTTATTATTTCAATCTTTGAGTTAAATATGTGACTTTTTTAATAAATATTTTAAGATGTATTTTTATTATAATAATTGATATTATATTGCAGTTCTTTTGTACAATTTTTATATATCTGATCTTTTAGTTTTTAATGTGAAATTAAACAGAATCAATTAATCTAGATTAAAAATTTAATCAAATTAATTTTCTAGAAAGAAAAATGACAAATGTTATGAGACGGACGGGGTCATTCGGTGTGCATTGATACACATAAATTATATCTATCAATGGATATAAAGTAATCGTTGTTCAAATATAAAAGCCAGTAAGGTTGGAGTCGAATTTCACAGAATATGATAAAAAATTTACTGATATGTGTAATGAGAACATACTATCTTTATTTCTAAAATGATTTTCGACAATTTAAGTTTCAAAGACATTGATTTTGTTATTGCTTAGTTACTAAATACTTAGTTGTTTATCAATGAGAATGCGAAACTAAGAATGTGGACTCTCTTTCTAGGTCGCAATTTCGATCCATTTACTTTTACGAAACTCTAATTAAATAATTTTAGATCTAAAATGATCTTCTAAAGTATAACTAGAGTCCTTCCTCATCTAAAAGATATTACCCTAAGTCCTCACAACACTTAAGCATTGCTTTAACAATTGTTAATCTAAGTCTCAAATATATTATTACTGTTAGGTCCCAAATCATTTGATAAAACCCCAGTCCCAATATTTTCATGCTTATGTCATGCTCCGGGTCTACTCCCTAAACGTGGTTGGCACTCGAGAATCATTGCTGGTTTCCAAGCGAACCCTTGATCTGACTGACTATTTAGCGAAAGACTTAATTAAGCGGTAAAAGGCTTAAAACAAAAGTTTGTAAACAATTAAACTCAAAGTAAATACCCAACTTAAACTGATTGTAAAATACTCAATTACATAAGTATAATAGTTTGCAAAAACATCTCAAGAAAACGTAAATACTAAAAGACTCCTAAACTCTATCTATTGATGACTCGATTAATGAAGATTGATGTCGGGACAAGACCCATGACATCTCAAGACTCTGATTAGAAAATAAACGTGAAGTCCCCTGGAATGCAAAGAGGCTCACCCAGGCTATTTGAAGTGCAAAGTACTGCCAAAGAAACACTTGTTGATGACCCTGAAAACCTGTATCTGCATCATAATTGATGCAAGTTGAATAACATCAGCATTAAATGTACGAATATGTAAGGAAAGATGAATGAATAAATAACTGAATTGATGAGATTGGACGAATAATCACCTCAACTTAACTCCAATACAAAAACAATAATAAGAGATGCAGTGGTTAAAACTTCATAAATAGAAGATATTAACTCAAGGATGAATAAAAAAATATAGTAAATTATTTTGTACTCTTATTTGGGAGTTTCTCTAACCGACAACCATCACTATGAGCTATGTGATGATATAGTGTCTCGCCCACGCTACCAAAACTGTCATATACCTTGCCGGGTTAGAAAACATCTCAACTAAGTGAATCCACTAAGGAATAAGAATTTATCTGAAAAGTATGATCCCTTACCCATGCTGACATACATGGTTTATGAGGATTTTGAGTTGTCTGAACTCATCGAACGGTGCTCAATACTACTCATAATAATATATACTCATGCTCAAGTGTATAATACGTATTCTTTCTCTAGTTTGAAATAATTGCTCAAACTATTTTCTTAAAAGATGTAACATCTCTGAAATACCTCTGAACTCATAAATCCGTTTAGAGATCAAAGTTTCTTTTTTCTCAAAATAATACGCTCTTTTTTCATGTAAAAATGAAACATGTGGGAAATATTTAGTTCCTTATACTCTTTCTCAAACTCTTCTTTACTTCCTCAAAAACAGAGTTTAAAACACAAATGTTGACTTTAAAAAATTCTCAAAATTTATAATTCAAATAGGGTCCATTATGAAATATAGAAATGAATGAATGAACTTAAGGATCTCAATAATAATATAGAAAACTCAACACTCGAAACTCAAGAACTCAGAATTCAACGATATCACTCATATCAAGAACATTCAATTCATAGGGTTTATGCTAATATATAGACATGAACAACTCAATACAAGAATCTCAATAACAAGAAAGAAAACTCGATACACGAAATAAAATTTAAAAAAGAATCAGTAACTCAAGAACTCAAAATCAACTCATCTTTGATTTCTTAGAAAATTAGTTTAAGATCATTGTTGGTTCAAAGGGATTCTCAATAATAACTCAATGAAAGCTTTCGAACTTTTCTCTTAAACTCGCTTTAGTTTTCAACATGCATTAATACATGTGATTAGGATATGTCGAAATATTCAAAGGTAATTGAAGCCTATAGGAGCTTATACATAGAAGGGAAACGTGGCCACAACTTAAAGGAACACATATATGACGATACAAGGTGAGATTGACTAGCGGCCCCTGGCGTACGGCTGGCGCAGAGCGCCAGTCCTTGAAATTTAGAAGTCAGGCCTGGGCGAACTACTAGTGCGCCACCCTATCCCCCTGTCCAACATCCCAATGAATTCTCAAGCTTAAATTAGGACCCCAAATTAGTTTAGAATTGAGAAATCGTTCCTAAACTTTTCTTGTTTTTCAAACCTGAAACTAATACATGAGAAATTTCATAAAATTCCTTTAGAGAACATAACTTAACTAAATATACAGGTGTTCATGTGATACTAAGCATGAACAACACTAAAAGATTCACAAAATAAAAGAATCAAAAACCTCAATTGTTAAAGAATTGAATTCAATATCAAGAACTACGAATGAATTCTTTAGATGTATCAATATATTGACTTAAAATTGAGATGTAGGGCGTGAGGACAAACAAATACAACATTATAAGAAACTTTTCATACCTGGAAAGAACAAAGATTCTTGCCGAAAATTGATGGAACCTTGAGGACGCTTGAAACCTAGATTTTTTTCCTTTTGGAACCTTATTGTAATTCCTCTAAGCATTAAAGAACATGAAAAGATTTTGTAACACTGATTACACTCTTAATTATGTGAAGAAACAATGTGGCTAGACTTAGAAGGGACGAGAAAAGACCAAACTACCCCTCAAAAACGATTGAGGTGCCTTAAAAGAGAGGCTTCACTAAGACGAGCATATCTTTTGAGTGTGAGATTGAAACGAGGCAAACTTGGAGGAGTTGGAAGGATGACTCAAAAACCTTTAATCTAATAGGTCATGGACTACCTAATTCTTTATGTGCTAAGAGATATGATTGTTTGGAATTGACCCAAGTAAAATCTCATATTGAAACTCAATAGGTAAAAAAACATTTAACTCAACTTTGTGCGAGGAAATTCTAGTGACCTTAGTTCATATACAAAATCATTCCTACACTAGAGAATTGACCTCAACACCTAAAAATAATTAAGAACTTTAGGTACATTGTTATTCACAAATGAATAATGGTTCAAGTCTTAACTTAGAAATTTTCAGAATGTTACAACCTAGTTGTTTTATCTAATCTTAACTTCTTTTTTCAATTAAGTAAAGAATATATACATGTTCTGATGCATGCCTTCACTAGCATTCATAGAAAATGAAAGAACTAATCATATAACAAAAATTATCGTCTATAATTTCTATATTCACAACTATTTTATTGGTACTCTCCTTTAGGGGTCCACAACCTCAGCCAGTTGCGTAGCCAAAGATATCGTCAAGGATGTTCAAACATTAAAAGAGTGAATTCTTTTTCTTGCAGAGTGGGTGCACAATACATTTTTTTTACTGATGAGTGGGTGCACCAAAAGTTAAAATTAAATTACATATCATTTAACTAAATCATACGAAAACTTAAAATTATAAAAAAGGCATAATATATAAATATGCCTTTTAAATTTACCTCATTTTACATTTATGCCCTCCAACTTTAAGTATGCAGAAGTAGGCACTAAAACATGTATAAAATTGAATAAATACACACACGTCCTACGTGACATTCTACATGACAATTTTTGTCCTACCTGGTGTCCGATGTGTATTATGCCACATAGCGCTCATGTTTCTACTTGTTCAACTTTATACAAGTTTAAGTGCCTACTTATGCATACTCAAAGTTGGAGGGTGTAAATGTTAAATGAGGTCAAGTTAAAGGACATTTTTATGCATCATGCCTTATAAAAATATTAATGGTATATATCAAAACTAACGGAGAAAAGTCAAGAAAAAACAATTTTAACTCTTAGTTGATTCACCCCCTTTAGTTCATATTAAGTGAATTCTTGAGATTTTTCATAATTCAAAATAAGTGATTATTTTTTTAAAGTTCAAGAGAATTGTTGATACTTTATCTTCTCTCTTTTAATAAGATTTTTAACTATTTTACCTGTTCTAAAAGAATAGTTTAGTAATAATACAAAGAATAACAATTGAAAGTACTTTAATTTTATTTTCAACATGACTTTAGAAGACTATATTATACTCTAACAATTCACTTAATATGAATTAAATATATAAAGAAAACTATTTTATACTCTAACAATCCACTTAAATAGGATTGAAAATATTTAGAAACAAATTTTTTTTTATAATTAGGTCAATAATTCATTGAATAATCTGTAACATAATTTAAGGCTAGAAATAAAAAGATAAAAAAATGTGTTGAAATATAGCAATCTAGGGTCAAACCTAGGACCTCAAAGACACAAATGAGTACACTTACCACCAGACTAAAAGTCTGTTATTTTTAATCATGTTCATTTATTAAGATATCTAGTTAATAAAAAATATTTTACTTATATCCATGGTCGAATTTTTTGACAAAAGATGTTCGGCTGTGTAACACCCCCGAAAATTCAACCTCAAATCAGACCTTGAAAAGTTTCTGCAGTCTGGTGCCACGAAAGGCATCTACGGCCCGTAGATATATCTACAAACCATATACAGGTTCGTGGAACCATGCTCTACATATTGGTTCTCAGGTCTAAGGTTCACGAGATGATTTACGGGTCGTAGAAAGGCATTGTGGTAACCAAGTCCTGAAACACTCCACTAAATTTTCTATGGATGAGCAAGATGATCCATCAAAGTTTTTACGGAACAAAGAAAGGGTCTTTGAGAGGGACTATGGCCTGTGGATCTTTGTACAGACCTTCTGTAGATGGCTTTTGTCAATTTTTAAGAGGAGTTATTTTAAGTATTTTCCTAACGTTTAAAAATCTAAACCCCTTAATTTTTACACCTAATTAAGGTTACTAAAATCGCCTAGAATAAAGTTGAGTTGAAAGTTTTCTTATCGATTGAGTTTCATTATAAGATTCTACTTAGGTCAATAGCTATAAATAATAAGATGACCCATGAGCTATCAAATTAAAATCAATGAATCTTCTTTCAAATGCCACCAAGTTTGCCTCATTTTGAGTTTGGAGTAAGACTATATGCCTGTTTTAGTAAAGCCCTGCCAGGCAGTCATTGAACTACAACTGGACCTATGACCGATAGATATTTCGACGATTGCTAAACCCTTCCGCGAAGGATTTCTGCAATATTTTTTCAACAACTTCCTGCACACGTATGGTTATTTTGGTCCCTTCCCAAGCTTTTTAATCCTATTCTAAGTCGTTTTTGAGTGTTTTAACGATGTATATAATTCAAATAACAAGTTTTTATCTCCAAATCATTAATCTAAAACTTCAACTATTTAACATTCTCTTAAAACTCATCTAGGGTTCCTCTTCTCCATCAAGAACCTTAAGATTTCTTACCCGAAATTCAAGATGCAAAGAGAAGCCTTCTACCCAACATTTTCCCAAGTTCTTCCACTCTAAGAACTTCATAAAATAGTTTATTCTTTCAAGATCAATCCCTAGGATTTCAAGCTCAAGATAAATGAAGTCTCTACCTAAGTTTTCGTTCTAAAAGCTTCATAATCAGGTATGTAAAGCTATCATAGTGATAGATTGAGTTCGTTCTCACACCCTACATTTATTTAAATTCAGTAAACGAGTAAACTAGGGTTTTACCCTTAATTTTGAGTATTCTTGATTTGAATAGCATCATTGAGTTTTGAGTTATTGATTTATGAGTACTGAGTTTTCTATGTGTTATTTATACATTAGCATGTTATTGAGTTTTAATTTTTGAGAATCTTTCAAAGCAAATATTCTTGTCTTAAACTGATATCCTGAGAAGCAAAGATGAGTTTTGACAAAGAATTTAAACATGATTTGAGTAAGAGTATAACGGGACTAAGTATTTCCAAATGTATCACTTTTTACATTGAGGAAAGAGAAACTTTGATTTCTAAAAAGAGTTCATGACTTAGGAAATATTTCTGGCGATTAGAGAATCTCCCGAATAGAGTTAAAAGTGTATTTTTATCATATCACTTAATATGTTGAGTTCAAAGATGAGTAAGTGTTACGTACAGTTTCAATGATTTCACTTCTTTATTTCTTTATATTCGATTGAGTATATATTTATATATGTTGCAATCCTTTCATTTAGTTGTTTTATTAAACTATATAACATATTTGTAAGTTCAATGTAGTGATGTGATTCGACCAACATCTTTTAATGATATAAATACAAGTTCTTAGGATCCTCAACAAGTGTCTGTTGAAATCACTTCATCCGCTCGTTAGCTTTTGCGTGAGACCTCGTTGCTTTCGACGGACTCCGGTGTTATGAGATGTTAGTAGTAGCTCTCTTGAGGAGTCGTGGGTCTTATCCCAAAACTCATCTTTGTACAATACCTGCTTCATAGATAGACAATTTTGGAGAGTCTTTTAGTTTCTGAAGGTTTATTCAAAAACTTATGTTTCAGAGAGTTTTGAGATTTATTACACTATCGATTTAACATTTCTTTCACTTTGATGCTTGTGTATGCATGAGTTAGTCTTCCACTTGTAGTCTGCCAGGATGAATGTGTTGGCATTTTTGTTAATGCTGATATGGTCTGCATTACATGAGTCCATTATCCCATTTCATTGACCCATTATCCCACTAACGAAAAGGTAATTAACTATCCATTATCCCATTAATGGGAAGGTAGTTAACTATCCATTATCCCATTAATGGGAAAGTGGTTAATTGCTCATTATCTCACTATAGGATAATGGTTAACTACCCATTATCCCACTACATGGATCCACTACCTTACTACTCTAGTGGTTGGTAACTTCCCATAACCTCTTAACCGTTCTTGATGGAAGAACGATTATAAATATGTCATTTGGTTCAAAGGTCCTAAGCACATTACTTCTAAAAATTCCATGCCATCTAAGAGTGAGGTTTTGAGTGCTTAGAAGATCTTTGAAGAAAAGAAGAATTGTAGACTCCAACTATATCGCTAACAATGACTGGAGGTATGTCGATCACTCTATATTTCCGCTGCTTCATTGCTCTGCAATGTCTTACATTTGTTATCAGAGCAGTTGAATTTCCTTTCCTTTTTTAATTATCAGAATTCTCTAAATCGCTCTAAATGGTTCTTAAAAATTCATATTTTGTTTTAAAATTTTTGAACACGTTTTCTAATAATAAAAGGCAAAGAGATTGTTGTTTTGTTGCATAATGTTCAACTCAAAATCTTGTATATGATTTTGAGTTAATATTTAATGATTCATATAATTTTATTTGATTGAGATTTAACCACAACAATATTAATGAAATGATATTATATATTATATTTTGGATCACTTAAATAAATAAATGTCTAAGTGATCTAGAATTTATTTGATTGAAGTTTAGCCACAACATCTTTAATTGAATAAAATTTTAAAAGTTAAGGATCACATAAAGAAAATTTTAGACATTAGAATTGTAATAATTATGCATGATATGATAACTTAATTTCTTTATAATTAAGTTGCATAATTAATTAAGATGAAATATTAAATATTTTTCATAATTACCCACATGAATTATGAATGACAGTTAATAGTTTTGTCACAAAGATAGAATATCATGCTACTAAATTGATAATTTTATCATAAATATGAATCTAATTGAATTAATAATTTAGCCCACCGGCAATTTTTATGTCAGTAGATTCAACTTTTATATTACTTGCCTCAAATTTATGTTAAGTATGTATGCATATTTTTTGCAGTTATGCAACATGCAAATTTATCTGATATTTGTGATATTCCCGAACTGAATGGTGAGAACTATAAGATTTGGAAGGAGAGAATTCTCCTTCACTTAGAGTGTATGGATATTAATTATGCTATCAGGAAAGACGAGCCACCTATTAATGAAATAAGCACTCAAGATGAGATTTTTCTTCATGAACAATGGGAACGCTCTAACCGTTTGAGTGTTATGTTCATTTAGACCAAAATCTCTGCTGGTATTCGTAGTTCTGTTGAACAGTATAACAATGTCAAGGTATTACTGAAGGCTATTGATGAACAATTTGAGACTTCAGATAATGCACTTACCAGCACCTTAATTATGAAATTCTCATCAATGAGGCTCAGTAATGTGAGAAATGTGCATGAGCACATTATGAAAATGCGAGACTTAGCGGCTCAACTAAAGATTCTTGAAGTTGAAATGTCTGAAACTTTTCTTGTGCACTATATCCTGAATACTCTGCCTGCACAATATGGTCCCTTTAAGATCTCTTATAATACACATAAAGATAAATGGTCTATTAATAAACTCATGGCCATGTGTGTTCAAGAGAAAGGTCGACTACTACTGGAAACAAAAGAAAGTGCATTCATGACTACTCAAGGAAAAAAGACAAATTAAGACAACAAGAGGTATAAAGGAATGGCACCACTTGAAACTGACATAAAAAAGGAAGCCAAGTGTCGCTTCTATAGAAAGAAGGGGCACATAAGGGAGGATTGTGTCAAGTTTCAACAATGGCTTGTTAAGAAAGACACTTCTATCTCTCTTGTTTGTTATGAAGCTAATATGATTGATGTTAATCATAACACGTGGTGTATTCATTCTGCTTCTACAATCCATATTACGAATTCCTTGTAGGATTTAAGAAACCTGCGGAAGCCAGTGGGAGCTAAGCGAAGCATCTATTCTGGAAACAAGATATTGTTGCATGTGGAAGCCATTGGATATGCAATTTAGCTCTTAGTAGTGATTTTATTTTAGAGTTGGAAAAGAATTTTTATGTTCCTATTTTTTCTAGGATTTAATTTCAGTATCAAGACTTGTACCGTTGAGATATTCCTTCTTTCTAGAAGGTGATTCCAAACTATTTTATAAATCTAAACTTATAGGATATGATACATTGTCTGATGGTCTTTTCTCTATTAATCTACAAAATGATTCCACTCATACTATTATGCATGTATAAACTGTCACTAAAAGATGTGTTATAAATGAAGATTCCTCTATCTTATGGCATCGGAGATTGTGACATATCTCCATCGATAGAATTAAGAGATTAGTAAATGATGGAGTACTTAGTACTTTAAATTTTACTGATTTTGATACTTGTACGGATTGCATTAATGGCAAGCAGATCAACAAGTCAAACAAAGGTGACAAGAGGAGTTCAACAGTATTAGAAATCATACATTCATATATATGTTGTCCAAACATGGACGCATATGGTCAGAAATACTTTATCACTTTTATAGATGATTACTCACGATATATGTATCTCTACATGCTTCATAATACGAGAGAATCATTAGAAGCCTTTGAAGTTTTCAAGGCTGAAGTAGAGATACAATGCGAAAAGCAAATTAAGATTGTGAGAAGTGATAGAGGTGGTGAATATTATGGTAGATATACAGAAGATGGACAAGAACAAGGTCCGTTTGCGAAGTTTCTTCAACAAAATGGGATTGTTGCCCAATATACTATGCTTGGTTCTCCGGATCAGAATGGTGTAGAAGAAAGAAGAAATCGAACATTATTGGACATGGTGGTAGTATGTTGAGTAGATCTAAGCTACCTAAGTCCTTGTGGATTGAATCTCTTAAGACAACAACGTATATATTAAGCCAAGTTCCAACCAAGGCTGTTCTAAAGACGCCTTTTGATTTATTCAAAGGTTGGAAACCTAGTTTGACACATATACGTGTATGGGAATTCCTGTCTAAAGTTAGAATTTACAATCCACAAGAAAAGAAACTAGATCCTAGGACCAATAGCGCATATTTCATTGGATATGTTGAAAGGTCTAATGGATACATATTATATTGGCCATCTAACAGTACTAGGATTGTGGAATCAAAAAATGCAAAATTTCTAGAAAATGACTTAATTAGTGGGAGTGATCAATTTCGGAATACAATTTTATAAGAGATCAACCTTCCACTTCAAGTCAAAGATACATAATACCCCTCAAGTTCAATAAGGCGTTGAGCAATCACTCAATCAGATTCCACAAGATGCTAAAAACATGCATATAGATCAAGTTGTTCAAGTAATTCCTGAAATTATTGAACAACCAGTTGAACAACATAATCCACAGAAAAATGTTAGTGCAACATTGAGAAGATCTACTAGAGCAAGAAAATCATCGATTCTTAGTGACTTTGTTGTATATATGCAAGAATCTGACATTGGAGTTGAAAATGATCCTGAGTCTTTTTCAGAAGCCATGAATTTTAAAGAGTCTGAATTGTGGTACAATGCCGTGAAAGAAGAGATGAATTCTATGAAAAGTAACGAGGTCTGGGATCTTGTCGATTTTCCTAGTGGTGTTAAAACCATTGGATGTAAATGGGTTTTTACGACTAAAAAGGACTCATCAGGAAACAGAGAAAGATATAAAGCAAGACTTTTTGTTAAAGGATTCACTTTAAAGGAAGGAATTGATTACAAAGAGACATTTTCTCCTATGTCTAAAAAGGATTCCTTGCGCATAATATTGACATTAGTAGCACAGTTTGACTTATATTTGCAACAGATGAATGTGAAAATCACATTTCTCAATGGTGATCTAGAGGAAGAGGTTTATATGAAACAACCTGAAGGATTCTCCTCTAGTAATGGTGAGCACTTAGTGGTATGCAAGTTAAAGAAATCCATATATGGACTAAAACAAGCTTCCCGTCAATTGTGTTTGAAATTTTATAATTGTATCTCTTCATTCGACTTTGTTGAGAACATTATGGATCAATGTATATACCAAAAGATTAGTGGGAGTAAAATATGTTTCTTAGTTCTATATGTGGATGATATGTTACTTGCATCCAATGATAAGGGAATAATACATGAGGTGAAACAATTTCTCTCTAAAAGTTTTGATATGAAAGACATGGGTGATACATTTTATGTTATTGGTATTAAGATTCATCGAGATAGAGATCAAGGTACCTTAGGTTTATCTCAAGAATCCTATATCAATAAAATTTTAGAGAGGTTCCGAATGAAAGATTGTTCACCAAGTGTAGCTCCTATCGTGAAGAGTGACAAATTCAACTTGAATCAGTGCCCGAAGAACGATCTTGAGAGGGAACAAATGAAGGACTTTCCTTACACTTTTACTGTCGGAAGCTTGATGTATGCTCAGGTTTGTACAAGACCTGACATATCATTTGTTGTTGGAATGTTAGGAAGATATCAGAGTAATCCAGGTCTTGACCACTAGAAAGCTGCAAAGGAAGTCTTAAGATATCTTCAAGGAACAAAAGACAACATGCTTATGTACAAACGATCAGATTATTTGGAAGTCATTGGCTACTCTGATTCAGACTTTGGTGGCTGTGTTGATTCACAGAAATCAACCTCATGATACATATTTATGTTAACCGGTGGAGCTATATCTTGGAGAAGTTCCAAACAGACTCTAGTTACTACTTCCATTATGGAGGTTGAGTTCGTTTCTTGTATCGAGGCTACCTCACATGGTGTATGGTTAAAGAGTTTTATTTCTGGACTTAGAATTGTCGACTCTATATCTAAGACATTAAGGTTATATTGTGACAATTCAGTTGTTGTCTTTATGGCTAAGAATAATAAAAGTGGTAGTCGAAGCAAGCATGTCGACATAAAAAATCTAGCCATAAGAGAACGTGTTAAAGACAAGAAAGTGGTCATTGAATACGTTAGCATTGAATTAATGTTAGATGATCCTTTAACTAAAGGTATGCTACCACAAAAAATTAAGGATCATGTAGTCACAATGGGACATAGTCCCACTATGTAAAATTTTATTGTAACAATGAATATTTATGAAACTCTATTTTATATGATATTTCTCATTAACTATGTGCACATTCAGTTTTATTTTTAGAAATGTCACTAAAGTATGGACTTTGAATAAATATTGAGTTTATTCATTAATTATATAGGTTAAATTTTAGAGATATCGTGCATTGTGATACATGGAAGATACTACTCACTGCAAGAGAAACTATCTCCATGATTCGTGTATTATATTTCATTAATTGGATTAGAATATACAGACCAAGTGGGAGAATGTTAGCAGTTTTTTTTAATATTGATATGGTATGTATTACATGAGTCCATTATCCCACTTCATGGATCCATTATCCCACTAATGGGAAGGTACTTAACTACCCATTAACCCATTAATTGGATAATGGGTAGTTAATTATCTTCTCAAACTCCATCCCATCTAAGAGTGAGGTTTTGAGTGCTTAGAAGATCTTTGAAGAAAAGAAGAATTGTAGACTCTAACTATATCGCTAACAATGGCTGGAGGTATGTCGATCACTCTATATTTCTGCTACTCATTTCTTTGTAATGTCTTACAGAAGGTTCTCTTGGGGGCCAACAATGATTCTCGAGTGCCAACCACGTTCACGATGTAGACACGGATCGTGACAGACTGACCACCCTTACGAAGTTATATTCTACTCCTAACCTTAGTTATGTGGTTAGTTACCCATAAAAAAATGTAGACAACCCTAATTATAGGGTCAGTTGCCTATAGAAAGTGCAGAAAGTGAAATACAAGTAAAAGAAGACTAGCTTAAATGATCAAGAGGAGAGAACTTGATATTCAAGAAGTTATACTAGAATTTTAAAACAAGATATTTATATAATTTTTACAAAATACATAATAAAATTTGAAATAATTAGGCTTCACACATGCAATCTCCTCTGCTACGATCGTTTTACGATTATCGCATCAGATAACACGATAATTTGGTAAACTAAGACCTCATTTGTTTGCTCTTAATAAGGGTCTGAATCTTAATCATTCAGATTCGGCCTATTAATTGTATTTGATATTTAGGTCCGAATCTTAATCATTAAGATTCATTCCATTAAGTCCATTTATTTCTTATTTTAAAAACCTCTTAATAGGTCTTAATGAGTGAATGAATCATATCTATAATAGAGTCTTAGACCTCATGTGTTTCCATTAAGATTAAGACGTCCAAATCTGAATACATATCTGAATATTAAAATATGCATTGAGATCTAGATGTGTAAATCGGAATAATCATTTGAACATAAAGATGTTTCTGAATCTGTACATAGATGTTTGTTTTCAATGTCTGAATGTACATATGAAATTGAACATTATATCAATAAAATATTATAAAAACCTCATTTTAGTAAAATGGTTTGTTTATAGAAAATAATATTTTGAACATTCTTATCGTAACAAGGTAATATGATTTATCTATTAAGAATTTAACATTAAGTTACATCATTACTATGACTGTTCTTTGCACTCAAAAACTTTGAGAATATAATATAATGAAATGTAAAATAGTTTATATAGAGTAGTAATATAATGTTTTTGAAAACATTTATTTTATAATGGACATTGGTTAGTGTTATCAATCAAATAATTAATACTTTTTTTTAAACCGTGCTAAACATTATATCATAAAGTGTTTATCAATTTAAATATATTGATTAATTTATGAAAGTAAAAGATGTATATTAAGTTGGCAAGAAAAAAAGAAATTATAATGGTAAGCATGTAATTGACATTAAATTAAACAAGAATTTTTTTTATGTTGTTGTGATGTAGTTGTATTAAGATAGGAGTGTTTTTTTGAGTCTGAATGGTTTAAAAGTGTGTTACAAATTTGGTTCAGTCAGATATATTCAGACCCATTAAGAGGCTTATAAGAAAATAAAACAATCAAACTTAATGAACTAAATTTGAATAATTAAAATTCAATCATAAAAAACAAGCACACTGAATGAGGCGTATATGATTGACTAAGATTCAGACTCCTATTAAGTGCAAACAAATAAAGCCTTAATATCATTCAGACTCTATTAAAATTCTAAGCGTTCTTTTCATAAACAAATCAGTTACTTCTTTACTTCTTTCTGAACAAGTTTCAACTCCTTCCTCTTCTTTTCCAACCATGTACCATATTTTTTTTCTTTTGAATAAGTAAGTTTTCATAATCTTTTACAAGTATTTATTTAGTATTTCTAATATATAAAATATTCTTGGGTGAATTGATATTTATGAAGAACTCTTCTTGTCACAATTCGTTTGTTGTCAAAACTTCTTTGGAACAAGTTATCATTGTTTCTTGAGAAAAAAAATAAATCATCTTTTTTCTGGGGTGAGTTATAATCTTATTTTTGAAACTATTGTTTGGAAGAAGTTTTCTTGGTTTGGATTACAACTTTTATTGATATATTGTTTAATTTCTAATTTAAAAAATTATTATGCACATTCAGATTTTAAAAACAAATAATCTTAATGATTTAGTTTCAGACTTAAAAACTACATCTTAATATTCAGACAAGTAATCAAATTTTGACCTCTTAATCTTAATGCTAATCTTAATATTCAGATGTGTATTCAAATTTAGACCTCTTAATTTTAATGAAAATAAATGACCTAAGATAGTTTACCAATCAGCATAAAACTAATTTGTTCAGTATTAATTATTGTAATACTGAACATTTAATATATATTGAACTATTTAAACTTTGAAGTCTCAGTATGATGTAATTATTCTTTTGTCAAAACTCATTAATTAAGTTTTTTGTAAATATTTCTTCTACATTACTAATATAACATAGACGTTAGATTAACTCTATTATAGTCAGATTTCATCTTACATTAAATGAGATAGATGATGTATTCGTTTTTTCCCCAAGTTTATACCACCAGACAATGTCTAGCGCCTTTTACTATTAATATAATTAAAAGAAAATCTCAACAGAGATAAGTACAAACAAGGGGAGCTAGACCTTATCTTATCATTATAATGAGGTATATAATATTTCTACTAATTAATCCGCATGAAGAAAAATAAAAGCTAGAGAGCACTAAATATAGATGATGTATTTGTTTCATCTTACTGAGTGGTCAATTTTTTGATATTCATCAATTAATTTAATTTCATCTCCACAATTTCTTGTTGGATCAATATTTAAATTTTCTACATTTAATATTTTAAAGGATTCTTCGTAATTAAGTTAGTTTAGATTTAGAGACTTTTTATGTAAAGGGACAAAGTCAACAACCATTAGAGCAAAAGTTTATTTGGGCTGACCACTTTAATCTATGGACTAGGGATGATTTCTTAATTTTAAACTTTTAACAAGTACATACGAGCAAGTTTTGTTCAAATCCTTTAGCAAGTTATTTATCGTTTAGGAGTAGTTATTTATTTTTATTGTTATCCATTGTTCATATGATTTAGTTGATTTTTAATTTATATTAAGATGGAAAATTCTATTAATTTGTATGAAATTTATAAAAAAAATTGCAATTTGCTTTTTTCATTACATAAATATTATTTTATTTTATTCTTCCTCAAATTTTTATCAAACTTTTTGTTTTATTTTTCTTCAAAATTTTATCAAACTTCGACTTGTTTGATAACGATTTAGTTAATAGATTATTTTGTTTTCATTCTCCAGATAACTTACAAGTGATATTATAACATCTTTTTCTTGGGTAGTTTTGTCAAGAATTTTATTCGGGATTAATTATATGTTACATTTGTTAGTGGACACTTTTACTTTCTATATGTTTCTAACGTGTTTATGTTGTAGAATTGTTGGAAATCCAAAAAATCATGTGGCACTAGGATAAAATTTGTATGCAAATAGACGAGGTGTTGACTTCAGTTGCAGATCCATTAAAAAATTTGCACATCATGATTGAAAAACGATTGTATCTCTTGTTGAGGTTGAAGATCAGATCCATGGCTGTAGAGATATATTATAGATAATAGTGTTCATTATATATCTCATACATATTTTTTTGGCTATAATTAAATGTATCATTAACATATTTGTTAATAATTGTTTGTTCTAAAACTACAAATACAGATCGATGATACTATTAAGAACAAGAAATGACAGACATTTTAGAAGTCTAACCGACAAATGAAAATATTCATGATATTATCAAAAATCAACAAGAAATAGAGATTTTTTCAGAACTCTAACCCGCATATGAAAATATTCATGTGTTATTACAGAAGCAAGTGAACATAAGAATGTATTAGAATGATCAGAAAATTTAGTATATAATACATTATCAGATATGGTTGATAAATCAAAATAAAATGTGTATATGAAGCATTATTAATTTAATGTATCCTGACATATACTACATGCTGCTATTTTAGGATGACGAACCAGATCAAGGCCCCCAAGATCGTAATGAAGCAACAACGAATGAAAATACATAAACAGTAATATATCATGTATCTTTTGATAAACTAAAGTATTACTCAAACAAATTAAGAAATATAAATAGTAATATATCACACACTAATTTATTAGGCATGATATGAAAATTAATTTTTTACTAAATATATCTGATATTTTTTTTTTGTATATGATACATAGCTACGTCGGATTATATGGGCATGATTCATAAATACTAATTTATAATGTATCGATCTCAAGGCAAACAACTTATGAGCAACAATTACATGTTTAATTATCCCGTAACAATACAATACTTATCAATTTACATAAATAGTAATGTATCATGCACTAATCTTTTAGATATGATACTAAAATTCGAATTTAAACTAAGTGTATCAATTACATAACAACTACCACATGATAATGTCTCAATCTTAAATCTATATCTTATGAGCAACAATAACTTATTTAATGTATCTATTATAAATACAATATTTATCAATTTAAACGACAATAATAAATAGTAAATAATGTATCATGCATTAATTTTTTAGATATGATACGTAAATTAGAATCTATACTAAATGTATCAGTTACATAGCAATTATCACACAGTAATGTATCGATCTCAAATCTAACATCTTATGACAATAATTACTTATTGAATGTATTTAGTATAATATACAATACTTATCAATTTAAATAACATACATAAATAGTAAAATGCTAAGTTGCAATGATATTTATGATGTATCTTCTAAAAAATTTTGATAATTTTGTATCAAAATTTAAAAGACCTTAATGAATTAGAAGAAAAATTTTGCATCTCAAAATTTTCAATGATTTTGAATCAAAATTGAAAGGATCTTCAATGAAGTGGGAGAAACATATCCCACAGACAAAATATAATATCAACAGACACTCGATAACAATACTTGGTAGAGTAATTTTGTGATACACTGTCTCAAAAATATCAATGAACTCCTGTTTATTTTTGAGTGTCAAGTTGATCTTGTTATTGTTTTATGTGCCAAGATCAATCATGATGTGTTAAATACTTTAATGCATCTGCAACTAAAACCAGCACCTCGTCATATGCATACAAGTTTCGTCCTAGTCATGGACACCACCACCAATCTTTT
This sequence comes from Solanum pennellii, assembly GCF_001406875.1. NCBI lineage: Eukaryota > Viridiplantae > Streptophyta > Magnoliopsida > Solanales > Solanaceae > Solanum > Solanum pennellii. Next base: position 60,011,727 of record NC_028640.1, read on the forward strand.
CACTTGTGTCAATGCATAATGAATACATTGCAAATCGTGATTCATTTTTTTCACTTCTAAATATAATTTAACACCCATGTCGTTCTTAATTTTTCAACAACGATTCTGTCACTTTTGTAACTTTCATATTACACTTTGTTGACCCAAATTACAGAAATCACGTAGCTTGAGGCGTGCCTATGACACTGTCCTTAACGATATTTCACTATTTAAGGTGTATCCCCAGAATTCAACAAGCTCTTCTAGTACTAAAATTAGAAGCAAGAATCTAACAAATAATATGTTTTACTTGAGAAAACCCAGCAAGTTAATAAGGAAGAAAAACGATTTTAATATAATCTTTCTTTTTTCCTTTCTTCTACACCAAAGTACTATATATAAGTATATATGTATATGGTAAATTATATACCATTAACCGTACCAAAACATTGCCATAAAGGCTATATGGCTATATACATATCACCGACAATTGTATGGAATTCTGTAACTCCCCATTTAAATGGTAATAGATTAATGCCATAAAGACAATCAATCACAACCATAAGAAAATCAACCGTTGGCAACATAGTTAAATGCCTTAATATAATGCTAATAGGTTACTGTAATTAAGATAAAAATATGTAATAAATAATTTCAAATATATTTCTTATTTTTAAGATAATAAAGATATTTTATCAACAGTTTAGCTAGTACTAGCTTTTAGATTTCAGTTATCATTTGTGGTTAAGTTATTTTATTTTCTTTAGGAGTCCTAAAAGATGGTTTGATTCTTGGTTATCTATTTAAGAGTTCTTCTGTAATTTGGTCTTAATATCTCTAGCAATAAGAAGTTTCCTTTTCCTTCAATGTTTCTCAATGTTCTACTCGTTACTTTCTTAACGTTTGGTATCTGAGCCAAAAATATAGGTCTTCATATCAAGTGTTAGCATTGGTACTACATATTAAGAGTTCTTTTTGTAGTACTATTGCAAGTAGCAAAAAGATCGCCTCCAAAATTTTGTTCAACTTGCGACCATTGGAGAATATTAATGGAGAATTTTTTTTTTGGTGCAAGGAGTTCTGGGCAATTGTCAGTATTGGTGTGCAAGATCCATCGGCTACAATTGCTTTGTCGAAAGCACAAAATGCAGAGTTAGACAGTCTAAGGTTGATTAATATCAAGGAAAATAATTGTCTTTCTAAGCCATTGATCGCTCAATATTAAAAACTATTCTTTTCAAGGATAATAAAAAAATATGAAAATTCATGAAGAAGAAAAATTAGGAAACGATGAACGAAAAAGGGCACTATCGGGAACACTTTGCGCTGATTTTGAGACATTACAAATGAAGATGGAAAAATCAATATCAGATCACTTGTCGAGGAGTATGGCAATAACAAATAGTGGATTCATGGTGAAAAGTTGGACGATTTCACCAAAAATATCCTTCGCTCCATGACATCAAAATTTAACTATGTGGTCGCTCAATTGAGGAATCAAAATAAACTATTGATCTTTCAATTGATGAATTTCAAAATTCATTGTTGATTCATGAGAAGAATATGAATCAACAAGTAGTGAAGAACAAACTCTTCAAGTCCCATCCAACTATCATTATGCAAAAGGTGATGGTCAGAGGAAGAGGGAGAGGAAACGGTGGGAGGCACTTACGCCAGAAATTTGAAGAAAGGGAAGAAGTTTTGACAACAACAATAATTGAGGTTGTTATAAGGCGAAATCAATTGACAAGTGAAAGGTTTAATGCTACAGATGTCACATGTATGACCATTATAAATTAAAATGCAAATTACTTAAATAAAAATGATGGAAAACTGTCTAATTTTAAAGAAAAGGAAGAAGAGATTTGTTTGCGAAGGACCTATCAGGAGAAAGAACAAGTGATGGATGAAATTCAGCTGAATATCTGACACTTAAACATTGATTGCAACAAAGATATGTGTGGATAGAATTCATTCACGTTAGATGAGTCATGTCAAGATCCTATAAAGTTCATGAATGATTTAAAAATTGAAGTCATGAAAAAAGAACAATTCAAATAAAAAGAGATATTGCTCAAATAATCTCTGATGTCCTTTATATTCCAGAGTTAACGTCAGATATTTTGAGTCTTGGTAAGTTGCATGAGAAAAGGTATGAGATTGACATTAAAGATTTTCTCGGATTCAAGATAACAATTTGGGCTTAAGTGCTCAAGTTAAAATAACTACAAATACAATGTTTTCTATCAATCTCAGTAATATACAACAATCATGTTTCTTAGAAAACTAAGGAGATAATGCCTTGTTATAGCATTTTCAATTTGGGCATCTCAATTTTGCAGGATTTAAAACCTTGCAACAGAAGAATATGGTGGTTGGTCTTGCTCAAGTTTCATCTCCATCTGAAATTTACGAAGGTTTGTGGTTAAGAAGCATTCTGACAACTCTTTTCCACAAAAGGGTACATAGAAAGCAAAGAAGACACTTGAACTTGTCCTTTATGATATATGTAAATTGATAACATCATATTATAATGTAGGTAAAAACTACGTAATTATTTTCATTCATCATTTTACAAAAATATTTGAGCATCTTTTTGCAGAAAAAATCTATATTTTCCCCTCCGAACCAACGCGCCATTAAGCAGGTCGTTGTGGAGGCCCACAAAAATTTCGTTCGGGAATTTGCTAGGCGCACATATAACACAAAAATTGTGGATTATAACACACGAAAAATAGAAAAATCTTTATTTCTCATCTAGGCCATGTTTGAGTTTGAAAGTATGTCCCTCCAATCAACACACGTCATTTAATAGGTCATCAAGAACACTGGCAAAAAGTTTTGGTCAAAAAATTGTCGAACGCACATATTACACAAAATCAATGGACTATAACACACAAAATATATTAAAAAATCCCTATTTTCTGTTCCAAGCCTCCTTTGAACTTGAAAAAACCCTACATTTCCCCCCTTCAAATCAACTTGCACCATTAAATAGATCATTACAGGCGCACATGAAAAATTTCGATAAAAAAACTGTCGGGCGCACATGTTGCACAAAATTTATGGACTATAATACATAAAAAGATTGAAAAATTAATATATCCCATTTTGAGCCTCGTTTGAATTTGAAAAAAAAAATCTTATGTTTGCCCCTCTAAACCAATCTAGTCCATTAAATAGATCATCAGGATGCCCATAAAACTACCAAAAAATCGACAAACGGACATATCACACAAATTTTTTGGAATATGATACAAATCACAGGAAAGTTTCTATTTCTCATTTTGGGCCTCGTCTGAATATGAAAAAAGCTGATATTTTCCCCTACGAATCAACACACTCTATTTAATAGGTCATCATGGACGCCCTGAACGTTTTTGACTAAAGCTATTAGGGTGCACATATCACACAAAATTCATGGACTATAACACAAGAAAAATGGAAGAATCCCTTTTTTCTCGTTTCGTGCCTTGTTTGAAATTGAAAAAACCAATGTTTTCCCCTCATAACCAATGCACGCCATTAAGTAGGTCGTCAAGAATGCCTAAAAATATATTTGACAAAAAAAATTGTTGGGCACACATATCACACAAAATCCATGGAGTATAACACATGAAAAATAAAAAAAATATTATTTATCGTCCTCGGCCTCATTTGAAATGGAAAAAACCCACTTTTCCTTCTCCGAACCAACACACACCTATTAATAAGTCATCACAGACACTCATGAAGGTTTTCAGCCAAAAAACTACCGGAGTCACATATTGTTGGGAATTAAACACACAACACACACAAATAATCTAGAGAAAAGAGAAACGGAACACAAACGGGACACACAAGAATTTAACGTGGTTCGGTTTCCCTACTCCACGACTGTAACAGGAGGATTTTATTTCACTTGTGCTACTACAGAATTACAAATACAAGGATCATATTTATAGGAAAACCAAATGGTTAACCTAGGGTTTCAGTAATGGGTCGGGCCGGCTCACAAGCCTCCACAAAGCCCAACAATCTCCCACTTGGAGGCTTGAAGAATTTCAACTGTCATCCACTTAGAACACTTGTATGTCTAGTAATCTTTTTCAACTCTCTCCTGCTACAGCGGCCTTCTCATCAGTCAACTGAAAGGCCCGTTGAAGCTCCCCGAAGCTTCAACACATCAGTCACGGCTGAAACTGCCCTTGACTCGTCCTCGGTCCCTACCGGCTCCCACTTGAGACACGAACTGCCGGATCCTAGAACTCCCTGAGAACAAACACTCTCCATACTCAGCAAGAAATTTTCTGGAGACGTATCAACAGCTGGAATACTGGTTCTCTTGACCCACTGTCTTCTAGGAGCCTTGGCTGAAGCACGGCCGGTGCTCCCACTGCCACAAACGCCTCTGACTGGTCTTCCTGAACCTTTCCTTGCTCGTTCATCCTGAATCTGACCTGTGGCTCTGGGTTTCTTTCTTGCAAAGACAACCTTCTTCTGCCCACGAGATTCTGTGAACCGGACTTTGTTTTTCTTCTGAACTGGGACGGTCACTCCCTCAGACGGTAATCCGACAATATACAACGATCCTCTTTTTGTTCCACGAGCCATGACAAGATTGCCCCTCACGACCTTCCACTGCCCATTTCCGAACTTCACATGATGTCCCTGTTCATCCAACTGCCTAACAGAAATCAAACTTTTCGTCAAGCTTGGAACAACTCTGACATCCTTCAAGGTCCAGAAACCGACTGGCGTCTTCAGCACCATGTCACCCATGCCCGTAACATCAAGAGCTCTATCGTCTGCAAGCCTTACCTTTCCAAAGTCTCCAATAACCAGATTCTGCAATGCTTCACTGCTGTGGGTAGCGTGAAAAGAAGCACCAGAATCCATGACCCAGGAATCCACATTGCTCTCCGCGCAACAGATAAACAAATCCTCGTTGACGCTGTCTTCTGCAATGTTGACTTGTTTGTCTTTCTGGCATTGATTCCTGAAATGCCCCACCTCCTTGCAGTTCCAACATGTTACACCTGAGCCATCCCGAGCCTTTGACTGACTCCTTCTTCGGTTCCTGCTCCCACTACCTCTGTTATTTCCTCTGCCTCTGACGACGTTTAGCATATCACCTGATGATTCTCCAGAACTCCTTCTTCTGACATCCTCGCCAAGAACGAGATCACGAATCTTCTCAAAGGTGAATCCATTAGGTCCCACTGAACTGGCAACTGCTGTAACCGTTCCGGACCAACTGTCAGGCAATGATGATAACAGTAGTAAAGCTTGAACTTCATCATCGAACTTAATGCCAACTGACAAAAGTCTGGCTAAGATCGAATTCAATGAGTTGATGTGCTCGGTAACTGAACTGCCTTCCTTCATCTTTGTGTTCACCAACTCTCTAATCAGAAAAATTTTGTTTGCTGCAGATGGCTTCTCGTACATGTTAGACAAGGCTTCCAAGATGCCTTTCGCTGTCTTCTCCTTAAGAATGTTGAACGCAACATTCTTGGTCAACGAGAGTCGGATAACTGACATAGCTTTCCGATCCAAAACTGCCCACTCTGCATCAGACAATTTTCCTTGCTTGTCACCCAACACTACGTCCAAATCTTTCTGAACCAGCAAATCTTCAATCTGCATCTTCCACCAACTGAAATCTGTACCATCGAACTTCTCAATTCGGAACTTCCCATCTTCTGCCATCTCAAAGGACTTCGGCAATTCCCTTAACGGCGTCTACAGACAGCGGGCGGCGATTTGGACGATGCTCACGATCTGGACGCTCGCGGCTGGATCTGAGGCTCCTCGACGCGGCGGCCACTGGACGGCAGCGGCGTTCTCTGCCTCGCTACTGCTGCGCGGCTTTCTCCCTCGCTGGGCTACGATCTGCGGCAGATCTCCTTCGATCTGGGCTGCCTGGTTCGTGGCGGCTGCTGCTCGCGAATGGCGGTTCCAGATCCTCGGCGTCTTGCACGGCTGTAGCTTATGAACGGCGGCGGCACACTCCTTCCCGCACACAGTTCTTCACACAAGAACCCTAGGTGACAATTTCTCACAGTTTGTGTTACAATGTTGTTGAAACCTCGCTCTGATACCAATTGTTGGGAATTAAACACACAACACACACAAATAATCTAGAGAAAAGAGAAACGGAACACAAACGGGACACACAAGAATTTAACGTGGTTCGGTTTCCCTACTCCACGACTGTAACAGGAGGATTTTATTTCACTTGTGCTACTACAGAATTACAAATACAAGGATCATATTTATAGGAAAACCAAATGGTTAACCTAGGGTTTCAGTAATGGGTCGGGCCGGCTCACAAGCCTCCACAAAGCCCAACACATATCACACAAAATCCATGACATGTAATACATGAAATTAAAAAAATTTATATTTTCCATTTGGAGCCTCGTTTGAACTTAACAATATCTATGCTTACCCCTTCGAACCAACAAGCACCGGCCATATCATAATTTCTTCTTGTCAATCCATTTGACTTGTGAGAATTTTGTTGATCTAAACAAAAATAAAGAGAAACCAATGGAAATTTATTGCAACAAGAAATTCGCAATTTGAATGGCTAGGAATTCTTCATTTCATAGGATAACAAAACACAATCACATTCATTTTCATTTTATTTGTGAGATGATGGGAAAAGAAAGATCACATTGAAGATTTGCGACAAAAATGAAAGAGTAGAAAATATATAAGCAAAACACTTCCATAATAGAAGCATATCTATTTCAGATCATTGCTTGGTGTTAATGATTTTGAATCAAGGGAATATATTGAAACATGATTCAAAAAAGGCATAGAAAAGGTTACTGCAAATTTCTTTTAGTATTTTACTGCATGCTTACTTACGGGGGCGGACCCACGTTGGTTCCAGGGGTTCGTCCGAACCCCCTCGATAAAAAATTACACTATATAAATAAGGTAATTTTCTGTATTTATGTGGATATATACATTTTGAACTCCATAAATGATAAAGTGAAGCAGATAGCCTAGTGATATTTCCCTTGAAAATTAACCTTCATATTGAGGGATCGAATCCCTGTGTTAGCATTTTTATTAAGTTTCAGTTCCGTTTTTCACTCTTTTTTTTCTTTCTTTTTTATTTATAAAACATGCTAAAAGTGTGGGTTTAAACCAAAGAAAAATTCAAGGGTCCACCACTAAAATTATATGCTACTACTTCCTTGAAATTTTATTTTATTGGCTTATATGCACGTTTATACTTTTAATTTTTGAACCTTCTAGACGAAAATTCTTAGTCCGCCACTCTTACTTAGTCTATGATAATTGTTTTTTGGTTCTTAAGTTTTATTTCAGTTGAAAGCGATACTAAATTAGTGCCCTTTTAATGTTCATTTTACTTGAGTTGTGAGCCTATTTAAAAGGTATTACAAGTGATGAATGAAAAACAGTCGTACAATGCTAGATATCTTTCTGCCCATTAAATGTCTTGTATACTTTGTTTCAAACTTTCTTGTTAGTTTCGGTTGTCCTCGCTCCACCATTCTGATATGTAGTCCATTTGGGGATGAACAAATATTTAATTTTTATTTGATGTTACCATCCATTATATTACTTGAAAATATTCATAAAAAGTAGATAATTAATTTTTCTTGGGAATATTAAATTCTTGTTGACCTTCAGGTCCATTCAATATTACTTGAAAATATTCATGAAAAAGTAGATTATTAGTTTTTCTTGGGAATATTAAATTCTTGTTGACCTTCACGGTCAAAGATTACTAGTCCACTAGCTTCGCTATAGAAAATGTGTCTCTTCATGGCTAATATTGCTATAGCAAATACCCCAATTCATAACATAATTCTGGAGTACAAAATATCAAGACACAAATCAGATGTGAAAACCACTACAAAGACATACTACAAACTCATTAGTAGTGTTAAAATCTGATATAGAGGTCAAGGTTACTAGGACACTTTCTAATAGAACACAACAAAACACAATATGTTAATCAAAATCTCTAAATATTTTTTTTAGTTTTGAAACTCCTCAACATTGAGTTTTTATAAGCTCAATTTCAATGCGTAGACTGATGTGAGGTCAAAAATAAATATTATTAATCATTATTTGCCTCAAATTTATTATTTATTTTTGTTCTATTAAAGATGGAAGGTTGAAGAAGGAAATCAAGCAGACAACTTAATAGATTAACTTTAATATAATAATATTATATATATATATATATATATATATATATATATATATATACACACACAACAAAATGCTAATTGGAACTTGAATGAAAGTCTCCAGCTCGCAGATTTTGATGAATTTGAGGTGGCTATAGTTTTTCACGCAGAGAGGAATTCTTATATTGCTTGGTTTTGGTTTTCCAATTTGTTTTGGATTCAATTAATTTATTTAGGATTTTCTACATCTATATATAATCCATAGAAATAATTATGAGGGATCATGAATCGAGAGGTGAAGTTTAAAGTATAAAGTTGTCAATTCTTTTCTTCTTCTTCTTCTTCTCCTTCTCCTTCTCCTTCTCCTTCTCCTTCTTCTTCTCCTTCTCATTCTTCTTCTTCTTCTCCTTCTCATAGACATTAGTAGCTAAGCCCTTGTTCTGGGGCTGCAGTTACGAATTTAATGTTGATTATTTAAGGCTTTTTAAATTGATTCTTGAGTGTCATACTTCTATATTCTTGTTTTACTATTTTATGTTTGTGCACCATAAGATAAATCTAGTGTTTCATCTTAAAATCAACACGAGGAGAGGTTAGATAAACCAGAGAATATAGAGAGCTCAGTCAACCCATTTAATTGAGGTGATTAGTGTTCAGGAGTGACGTCCAAACGAACACCTTGCTTGGTAAGTAAATAGGATGAAATATAAATGTTCGCCAGTTAGTCTATTTATTACCGCTCAACGATGTAGTTAGATAGCTAACCGGGGTAGGCGACAAGAGGTGTGTAACCGGGATCATGCTATCAACCCTATAAACCAATAATTTGACAACTAAAGTTAGTTCTCAGTCAAAAATATGATTAATGAAATCCAATATATATTGCAGCCTGGAATTTTCAATTTATTATTTTATTCCTACATTCTTTTCTTTTTGCACTCTTAATAAATAATTAGACTAGTATAATATAGTAAAAATAGCTAATTGACATGTCCTTTGGGATCGATAATCTGGTTCTTTTAAGAGTCACTATATTACTTGCGCGACCACTACAAATGCGTGTGCAATTGAGAGCAACAAGTTTTTGGCACCGCTGTCGGGACTTAGAAATTAACTATTATTCTAGGTTATACTTCTTCTTTTTATTTATTTATTTATTTGTTTTTGATTAGTTTTTTTTATTTTCCCCAATTATTATTCTTTTTCAATATTTGAATACACAGAAAGGCATAAAGAAATTATGAAATTACAGTATAAGCTTGATGTTCTTCAATTAGAAATTACAATCCAAGTTGAATTAGAAGAGATTGGAGTCCAACAAGGAGAAATTTATGAAGAAAGAGAGATAGAGAGCCAATATTAATACACGGGAAAATTCAACTTCTAAAGATTGAAGAGTCTCTCTATGATAAACTGATATACATGACAACCCAACTGATCAAAGAAAGAGTTGAGCTCACAGAAGAAATCGATCAATTTGGCTCAGATATTCATGACTTAGAGGCTTACTTGAGAAAAAAAAATTGAGGCATCTGAAGCCCAATTACCAATTATTGTGGATTATGACCAACTAGTGGAACAAAAAGAGAACTTCCAACCATTCAACTATACTTTATTCGTTAATATCGATGTTGAGAAAGAGTACAAAAGTGAGAATGTTGTAAATAATGTTGCTTTAGAATTGAGACAACTTGAATCTTGTTCAGAACATTTTTCTATAAAATTTGAACTAATGGATAAGTGTACTGATGAGGAACAAGGCTTTTACATTCTAAAATTTTTTAGTCCACGCAGAGAAAACAACATTCGTCACTTAAGGGCCAAGAAGTGCAAGATGCGACATATATTAGTTGGTTCGTTTATCTTTATACCCCTTCGAGAGGAGTAGAAAAATAAAGTTAGGGGTAAAATTCATAAGTTCAAAGTGGAAAGAAAAGTGATGAATGTATTTGTGTCGTGCCGCGACCTTAATTTAAGCGCTTATTGGGAGACAACCCAATTTATAGTGTAACTTCTTATTTTTATTTTTATTTTTTTATTCTTAGTATTTTTTTTTGTGTTGTTCTTACAGGTTTTGGAGAAGTTTGAGTATCCAAAATTTGAAGCTAAGGATCATGTTGGAGCTTAAGTGTGGGGTTAGTACGACCCATTACTAGAAAACATGCCTGTAGCAACAATTATTTAGCAACAATTAAATATGTGTTGCAACAGATACTCATTTGCGACGCTTATAACCTTCGCAATAGAAAACTGGACCTAATTAAACATTTTAAGAGTTAATTCGTTGCATTAGTACGATAACCGTTGCCATAGTATCTCTATATTGCAACGGTTTGTGAAAATTGTCGCCTTAGGTTCTCTATGGAAAGGGTTCGGCCAATTATTTTCCCACACTTATTTCGCTCCACTTATTTCACTACACCTGCCAATTTTTTTAATTAATTGTTAAATTAAAATAAAAGGTAAATATATCAGATTAATCAGGTCAATATTTTTCATCACTATTTGGAACAAGCCTCGTAAGTATCGGACTTCTCTCTCTGAAGAATAATGAAAGCTCATCCATGGCCTTAACCATTTTTCCTTGATTTTCCTTGTAGGAATCTTCCACTTTAGGGTCTTCTTCTTCGTGAGTTGTACGTTTCTGCAACTACAGGTATGTTGTGTGTCATCTTCTTCAAAGTTAGAAATTTTTAGAAGCTAGGGTTCTTGAAAAATGGGTTACTTAAAGTATTTTTCTCTAGAGTGTATGTTTATAATGTCATCTTTTTGTGCATTAGAGTGTGCATTTCGATTTTGGTGAAGATTACGAAATCTATGCAAAAATGTTTAGATGGAAATTTGTAGTTTAGGAAGAGTTGATGTTATGAAAGATGAGTTTTGATTCTTCAATCTGAATGATAGTTCTTATCAATTGAAAAATCTTTTGTTTTTGAACCGTACAAAAGATTTCTAAGAATAAAATCTTCAATCAGATAGTTCTGATCTAAGTATTTTTCTACTATAAAAGTCCTTGAAGTCGAGCATTAAGGTATTTTGTTTCTCTCTTTCGAGTATATTATTGAAGTTTTAAGTTTAAAGTTTCCTCCTTGTCTGAATCTTTTAGTTGAGAAACTACAAATTGGTCATCATCAAGCTCAACTCAGTACTGCTCAAAAAAGAGGTAATGTTCCTATTTCTATTTTTTTTTCTTTTTCTTTTTTTAACTTTTGATGTACATCTGTGTGTCGGAATCTTTTTCCTGCTTAAAAAGTAAGTCTTTCCAATATTGAAATAACTTACCTTCAATTAGATGTAATTCGAAGTTACATTTGGAATGTAGATGCATCTTTTGTTTGAATGTTATAATACAACATGATGGAGTACAAGTTTTTGCCTTTCTTATCATAGTATGATGTCTTAATGCATCTTGCAGCACTTGTTTTCAGTATAGGCGTATAAAATTATAAAAATAAATAGAAATGTGAGTGACCTGCACATTTATTGATTTAATGTTCTTGAATATGTTATCTTTGATGTAATGTTCAAGTTGGTAATGTTTTGGTTTCTCTTACTATCTCTGTTCATTATTGCTTATTCAATTAAAATCATTCCATATGACTATGTCTTTCAAACTTAAGGTTTGTATTGTAAGTTCAGAATGTTGGAAAATTTTCACTTTATGGTTGTAAAAGAAATTCATGATAAATTTTCTTTGTTATGAGTTAAGAGCTTCGATAACTAGATCATTCATGTTATTTTCTGTCTCAGTGAACTCTATCTCGTTCATTCCTTTCCTAGTGTACCAATGCAAGAAAGATATTCTTCTGAACATAGTTGTGTACTAGTGGTGTGTATTCTTCTTGTAAGGCTTTGAGTATTAACAACATCTCTAAGGCTGCTTATTTTTTTTGATCTTCATGTGTACATTACATCCAAGTTCTCTAAGGTTGCTCCTTGTCTTTTCTTATAAATTTTAAGTTTTACTATTGAGTTGCTTAGTTTCTTTAGTGAGGTGATTGACTTTGATTTTGTTGTCTTTTCATGCTTTTCACTTGTCTGTTAATTTTGTATTTAGTTTCCTTTTTGTCTACTCTCATTTTCATTTTTTACTCTTCTGTTTGTGTTGTTTATAACCATTTTCAGATGATTCATTCCCCGTATATGTGCTCTTTAAATGTTGTGCATGTATAGATAGTTCAGAGTGTTGGAAAAAATTTTCCTTTTATGTGACTTTCCTATTAGTTTTTTTTTTTCTGATTCATGTTGTATTTTGTGACCATTACTGATTCTAGAACTCTGATTTAGTACATACTGGGTCTGGTTGTTGTCCTCTCAAGGGGGGGTCGTGCAATATGTGTTGCTTAATTTGTTCTGTGAGGTTGTTGTCTTTGATAAAATAATATTATGTTGTCTTTTATATGAAATTCATTACATCTTGTAAGTGTTTAGATTTGTCAAAATTGTTTGACTTTGCTGTCGTGTTTTGTTATCTTTAGATTGAATTTTTAGATTTTGAATCTTTTACTTTTTCTCTCTTTTACCTAATTGAAGTTATAGGTAAAATTGATATTATTAAGTAGACAACTGATTAAGTATAACAAAATTTCAAGGAAAACACACGTTTCATTTATGTTGTTGCATAAAATAAGATAGAGCCACTGATCAAAATCTTCTTTTTTATGTATTATCTTGGTAATTTGATTTTGGGGTCATATAGGATATTCAAAATTAAATGGATAGTGGAGATAAAAGTTGGATGGGTCTACGGAGTTCCACCAACGAGTATATTAATGGTGTGAATAACTTTCTTGATAAAGCTTTTAACTAGCTTCCAAAGGAGATGAAATATTGGGTCCTTGCAAAAAGTGTGCTAATTGCAAGTGGCATCAACGAAATGTAGAGGATCACTTGGTTGTTTATGGGTTTGTACAAGGGTACACAAATGTATTTCTCATGGAGAAAGTATTTCCTCCAGAAATAATCCAGATCATAATAAGGAAGGTTCCAACATGCGTGACAATATTGTTGGCCTACTTTATGATACTTTTAGAGATGTTGCATCTGATTTGGGGGTTGAGGGAGTGAGAGAGGGTTTATCTGAAGATGCAAAGAAATTTTATAAATTACTGGAGGAAGGTAAACAAGAGTTATATCCTGGGTGCAAGAATTTCTCAAAACAGAATTTCACCATTCGATTATTTTTGTTCAAATGTATTCATGGTTTGAGTAATGTGGCCTCTAGAGACTTGCTAGACCTGTTAAAAGAGGCATTTCCATTTGCTCATATACCCCAGTCGTTTCACAAAGCAAAAAATGTGATGAAAGACTTGGGTCTTGATTATGAAAAAATACATGCATGCCCTAATGATCGTATGTTATTTTGGAAGGAAAATGAGAAGGAAGATAATTGTTCTGTTTGTGGCTCGTCTAGATGGAAGACTGTTAATGATCCCTTGACTAAAGAAAGCACCAAAATTCCTGCAAAGGTTTTAAGGTACCTTCCCTTAAAACCTAGGCTTCAGAGAATATTCATGTGTCCTGAAACAGCTGCAAATATGAAATGGCATGATACTGAATGACCCAAAGATGGAAATATAAGGCATGCGGTTGACGGGGAAGCTTGGAAGAATTTTTATTCCTTGCACGAAGATTTTGCTAGAGATCCTCGTGACGTTAGATTGGGTCTTTCAAGTGATGGTTTCAACCCGTTTTGAACCATGAGTATTCTCATAGAACATGGCCTCTTATGTTAATGAATTATAATTTCTCGCCGTGGATTTTCATGAAACCGGAGTATATAATCTTATCTATGATCATTCCAGGTCCATCGTCTCCAGGAAACGATATTGATGTCTACCTTCAAACACTAATTTAAGAGTTGAAAGAATTGTGGGAAACTGGGATGGAAAAAAATGATGCTGATTCTAACCAAACTTTTCAAATGCGTACAGCCTTATTGTGGACAATCAGTGATTTTTCCAGCCTATGCAATGCTTTCTGGTTGGAGCACAAAAGGAAGAAAGGCATGCCCAACTTTTAATCACGGGTCATTCTCTCAATATCTCAAGCATAGTCTCAAAATGTGTTACATGGGTCATCGGGCATTCTTACCTCCTAATCATCCATTTCGAAGAGATAAAAAATCATTTGATGGTACAGAAGATCACAGATATGCACCTACTCCCTCATCAGACACATAAGTATTGGAAGAGTTGCGTGGATTCAATAATGTGACAGTTTGCTCGGGACTTTGTTGGATGTAACTGGAAAGTCAAAAGATCATGTTAATTCTTGATATGACTTGCAAGAAATGGGGATACGAAAGGAGCTTCAACCAGTAAAGGATGCTAACGGAAAAGTTCATTTGACTAAAGCTTGCTTCTCCATGAAACCAGAAGAGAAGAAGTTGTTTTGCACTGTTCTTAAAAATGTCAAATTACCAAAAGGTTGTGTTTCAAATATATCAAGAAAGTGGATGAGATGAAAACATCAGGTTACAAGAGCCATGATGCTCATTTCATAATGCATTACATTCTCCAAGTTGAGTGTTGCATAAAAAAGTTTCTATAGCGTTGATTCGGTTGGGGAACTTCTTTAGAGTCTTATGTGGCAAGGTGATAAGGAGAACATATTTTGATAAAATGCTATCTGAAATCAATGAAATTATATGTGACCTTGAAAAGATTTTCCCGTCATTTTTTGATATAATGGTACATCTGCCCATCCATTTAGTAAATGAAGTGAAGTTTGGGGGTCCGACACATCTTCGTTGGATGTATTCCACTAAAATAAAGCTATGTTTATTCAAAGGGCTTGTTCGTAATAGATTTCATCTCGAAGCATCTATACTAGAGGGACTCGTGGCACTAGAGCGCGTGAATTTATGTTCCAGATACCTACATGCTGGGGTGAAAACAAAATTCAGTCGATACTAATTAGAGGATGAGCAAGGAACTGAAAAAAATGGAGATAATTTGTCACCTATATTCCCTAAATTTGGCCATCCCATTGGAAGAGAGAAAAAAAATCAAAGACAATAATTTTCATATGGATCTCCAATTAAGTCTTGATAAACATCGATATGTATTGTTTAATATATGAGATGAAAAAAATGGAGACCTTCATCATGTAAGATCTGTCATTTTTATTAGAAACTTCAATATTTTTTATATGATGAGAGCTTTGAAACATGCTAATTTGAAATATGCTTGCTTGCATGGAACATAAGATTGTAATTGACAATCATAATAGAGCAAATGCATGGAATAGAGCACAGAATCATAGTCAGAAATTTGGTAACTGGTTTAAGAAGAAAGTTAAATATGTTGAAGTGCCTGAACATTTACGACAACTTTCTAAAGGTCCTAATACTGTGGCAAAAAGGTATACATCATATTTCATCAATGGATATCGATTTCATACAATGAAACGAGATAGCCAAGGTAAGAATCAAAACTATGGAGTGACTTTATCAGCAACGACTGATAGTTTTGCTAGTGCTAGAGACCAAAACCCAATTGATGGAGAGGTTGTCTATTATGGAGTTATTCAAGATATCATAGAGATTGATTATTGGGCTGCTTTAGTGTTGTCTTGTTTAAATGTGATTGGTTTCGTAATGAAGTAGATGAATATGGATTAACTCGGGTATAGTTCAATAAGTTAGCAATACTGAAGATCCATTTGTACTAGCATCTCAAGTGCATCAGAATTGTCCTAATATTGGAGACACATTTTTTTGGGAGCCAGACAATGACATTGGAACATCAAATCGAATATTTGATGTTGATGTTGATCTTAGATCGTCGAGAGAAGATGTACCTGGTGATGTCATTAATATGCTAACTCATGATCAACATTCAGAAAATATGGAAGAAGATCATATGGACACATCAGAAGAAGATGAGGACTTTGATGATGTGGATTGGGATTGGATGGTGGCTGATGATTGATGAAGGAATTTTGAACTTCTTTTAATATATCTCTATTGCATTTTCCTATATGTACTATTGGTTTGAAAGTCAATTGAATGAATGCTGATTTTGCCTGTTTTATTACTATTGTGTACTTCTGTGTTTTTTGGTTTTCCAAATATTATTAGAGATTGTTTTAGTGTTTCTTTTGCTGAAATAAGCTGAATGATTTCGCATCAACAATCATATATGCATCAGTTTGAAGAAGTGTTTATTCTGATTTTTGAATCTCTCCTTCTACTTTTTACTACTTTATTTTACTGTTATTGTAATCTTCTTTTACTTAATTCTGTTGGGATGTCTAACTCCTTATCTGTATATCTTTTTTTTTTTTACAGTTGGAAGTCATGAAACAACGAGTGTCTTCAAGAATAAGGAATAGTGAAGCAAGAGAAACTATTCCAGCTGGAACACTCACATCTTTAGCAAATCAAAAGAAGTTTTGCTAGATAAAAAAAGACAAGATCTAATTGCCGCAAAGTGTCAACGTTTAGCAGATGTAATTGAAGAAGAAGATCTTCTAGAATCACACAGTCCAGAGATAGGAGTTCGTGTACAAGATGACTCAACTAACAGTACAGTGGAACCAGTAGAAGAACAACTTCAGCTGAATTCTACTGCTCTTGAAGAAAACAAACAGTGTGCAGACCAAGGCAAGAACATAAATATTTTATTTATAATATTACTTGTCTTTTTTTATTATAAAATCAAATTATAATACTACTTTGGATTGGGTGATCTTTTTTGTGTATTATTCTAGAGTCCTCCACTAAAAAAAGACGAAGAAGTCAAACAAAGATGTTATCTGTACATGGAAGGCATGATCGTAAACTGATTATACTGAATAAACTTGGTCAGCCAATTGGTCCTAGTAATGATGTCGTGAGAGTTGAGTAGCTTCCTTGGTACACTTGCTAGGAATGCGACCCTTTGTCCTCTTGATTTGTGGGATTATACCAAGGTTTCAAGTATTCAATTCTCTGTTAAGTTAAATATATCTAAAATTTATTGCACTAACTCAATGTTCAAATTTTCAGGAGAAATATGATATTCCAGAAATTGGTGTAAATGGACTTTAAAAACAGTTCAAGAAGCTGTTGAAAACACACAACTATGATCCGTCCGCTAATGATCAAATTCGGATGGAAAACAAGCCAAATGATGTTCCAACATCTCAATTTAAGGAACTTCTTAAGTATTGGAACTCAAAAAATTCCAGGTAAGTCGATACAACTACTAAAATTGTGAGATTTTTTTAATTTTTATTTTGTTTGATTTGAATATGTTTTTTCATACTTACTCTTTATGTGTGTACTTGAATTATGTTTTTTAATAATAAAATTGCATTATAGGCTGAGATGGAGAATATTGAAATGCAACAAAAAGAAGATGGAAATGAGACAATTGATGCATTTTCTTCTGTCATGGGATCATAACATCTAGGACGTTTGAGATTATATGGAATAGGGGTTACAAAAACTACATTGAAAGGGAAAGTGGAACATTTTGAAGCCTTGTCAAATGCAACAAATGACCTCGTGAAAAAGATGGAAGAGAGAATGATGAGAATGAGAGAAAAAATTGAGGAACAAAAAGAACAATATGACCAACAAAAGACCACAATGCGATAAGAAATTGTAGAAGATGTCATAACAAAACTTCAGCGTTCAGGCCTACCAATTGATGCTAATGTTATAGCTTACTTGATGTTCATCGTATATCTACCTATAGCAACAATGAAGATCAGAATCCCCCTCCTTCTTCTCCATTTTCTTCTACTACTGGTTTTGCAGTTTCTTGTTTGATTCATCTTCATCTGTGGATTGTTATGTTAATCTGCTTCTACTTGTTAGTTCTTCTCATGCACCTTAAGCTTTCTAGAGGCATAAGATATAACCTTATCTCTTTGCATCAACACACAACCAAGGCCAACTCTGGATGCATCGCAATAGATCACATAACCATCTGAACCTCTGGTAGAGTCAAGACAGGAGTTGTAGTCAATCTAGTTTTCAATTCTGCGAAGCTTTTCTCACAATCATCTGACCATTGGCACTTGACCATCTTCTGAGTCAACCTAGTCAATGGTGCAGCTATGGATGAAAATCCTTCCACGAACCTTCTGTAGTAACCTGCTAGACCTAAGAAACTACTGATATCTGTAGCAGAGGTAGGTCTGGGCCATTGTTTCACTGCTTCTATCTTTTGTGAATCTACGCGGAGCCCTTCGCTAGATATAATGTGACCAAGGAAAGCAACGGATTGCAACCAAAACTCGCATTTACTAAACTTAGCGAATAATTGGCTATCTTTGAGAGTCTGCAGAGCAACTCTCAAATGACTTGCATGTTCTTCCTCACTCCTAGAGTAAATGAAGATATCATCAATGAAGATGATAACGAACAAGTCTAAGTACTGTTTGAACACTCTGTTCATCAAATCCATGAAAGTTGCAGGAGCATTGGTTAGTCCAAACGACATAGCTACAAATTCATAATGACCATACCGAGTTCTGAAGGATGTTTTCGGAATGTCACTATTTCTGACTCTGAGCTGATGATAACCTGATCTGAGGTCTATCTTTGATAAACGACTAGCACCCTGAAGTTGGTCAAACAAGTCATCAATCCTGGGGATGGGATACTTATTCTTGATTGTGACCTTGTTCAACTGTCTATAGTCAATGCACATTCTGAGAGAACCATCTTTCTTCTTTACGAACAATACTGGTGCACCTCATGGTGAAATACTAGGTCTGATGAAACCCTTATCTAGAAGGTCTTTCAACTGCTCTTTCAATTCCTTAAGCTCTGCTAGAGCCATTCTGTAAGGAGGAATAGAAATAGGCTGGGTATCTTGAAGGAGATCAATTCCAAAGTCGATTTCCCTTTTGGGAGGAACCCCGGGAAGATCTTTTGGAAATACTTCTGGAAATTCACAGACTACTGGAACTGAATCAAGAGTTGGGGTTTCAAGGATAGAATCCTTAACCCGAACTAGATGATAGAGATAACCCTTTAGAGATCATCTTTCTGGACTTAAGGTAAGAAATAAATGGACCCATAGGCGCTAAGCTACTACCCTTCTATTCTAATATTGGTTCGTTGGGAAACTGAAAACGAACAATCCTAGTTCTTCAATCGACTGAGGCATAACATGAGTGTAACCAATCCATACCTAGAATGACATCGAAGTCTACCATTTCTAACATTACTAGATCTGCTGAGGTGACTTTCTGAGAGACTGTGACAGGGCAATTTCTGTATACCGTCTAGCTATAATTGGGTCACCGACTGGAGTAAAGATTGAGAAAGGTTCTAAGAGAGTTTCTGGACTAATACTGATTTGGACTGATATACTGAGTTACAAAAGACAAAGTATGTCTGTTGTCTTTCCACTGAGTGAACCATCTGTGAGTTTCATCCTTGAGATTGTAGGATGTCAATCTCACCTATAACTACCAGTTACTGACATCACACCAAATATTTTATTGACCTTATCAATGAACTTCTATGGGTCCTTACAAACTTTGGACCCTAAAACTTAGACAGATTCATCCTAACAAAATTAAAACTCTGGCTGCCATTGATCGAGTAATTCTATTAGTAGGAACTAGAACCTGCTGATTATTCTGGTTGGTCATACTCTTGACCAAAAGCTGAATTGGCTTTTTGAAATTCTGCCTTTGAACATCCTTATCTGGTACTAGAGGAACTGTGTTAGCATTACGTGCTTTAACATTCCATGCCTAAGCTCTACGAGAAGGCATGATCTTAAGCGCTTAACGTCGAGTTCGAATGGAATTAGATCATACCTTACGCACGATAAGAGTAACAAGAAGGTAAAGTTTTTCCTAAAACACTTCATAGCCTCCCTCTCATTAGATGTGGTGCACTTCACACCCATGAAAATGACTCTCGTGCGGCTTTTTCAGACATCCAAGGACTCTTGAACCCAGTGCTCTAATACCAAGTTTTGTCATGCCCTAAGCTACCCCTGAGACGCAGACACAGAACCTAGGACCACAAGTGATCCCAAGCTAACCCTGATGGCATTACCATGAGCATACTAAAGATAATAAACTATTGCGGAAGCTAAATCATACTTAAAAATAAAAAGATGGGGAATACCCATATTCTATAACTGATATATTTGAAAACAATGAGTTTAATACAAAAGAAATATTAACTCAATACTAAGCTGAATCTAACTATGTCTGAAAATAACCTCTAAACTAGACTAGAAATACTGGGACAAGCCCAGTTAAATCTAGCAAAAACTGAAACTAAATGACTAAAGACTGAAATGGAACTCATGACTGTTGTCCTCGGAGAATGAGGACTCACCACTGAATTTGCTGAACCGGAGATCGGAAAATCGATCTATGCGTGATCTGGATGCTGAGAACCTGAACCTACATCACGAGAAGATGTAGAGCACGTATACGTTAGTACTTGAAAGGTACTGAGCATGTAGGATAGAGTAAAGCTGAAATAAAACATAACTGAACAAGCACAAAAACAAGTATAATAATCTGAACGTGATGTGCTGATTTCTGAGCTAACTGGATGCAATGACCAATTTATACCATGCTGAAACTGAATACTGAATATACTGATAAATGATCAATTTAAAGATTCTGACTGAACTGTGGGAGCTACTAATAACCGATAATAAAACAACATGAGCTAAATGTGGAGTCCGATGTATACGCCCCATCGAGAGGACCCAATATACCCTGCCAAAGGTATAAAAGCATGCTGGCGTGATCAATAAAATGATTGCCCACAGAGGGGATTTACAACCTACTGGACTAGTAGTTCTGGGACTATTGGGTACGCTAAACCCTAGTCCAACTCGGTATTATGCTACTCCCAATGAATTCTGTAAATTAACTGATTATTTCTGTAAATACTGGATAGCTCGAAACTGAACATGCAAACTGAGAATATAACAATTAATCTGGTAATTATGCATTTATAACTGAGGCATGTATATCTGAAGTGTCTGAAATATATGACCTAGCATGTGTAATTCAAGAACTAAAGAAATACAAATCTAGGGTTCTGAAATTCATGCGATAATCTGAGTAATAGCATGATAATCTCATTTGGAACATATATTTAATAAATTCATGAAGTTACATCAAAGTTCTAGAAACCCTAGGCTTAATCATGATAAGAAAATCAAGAACTGATTGAAACTAAGGACCTAATGGGTGAAAGGAACCCACTAATGAAATCCCACATATTTGGTGATGAAGTCCACGAAAAAATACTTAAGTTTTCGGGCTGGAACTGATGGAGCTTGTGGCGTTCTTGAACTAGGGTTCTTGAGCTTTTTTCTCCTTTCTTGCTTCTAATTTTCTATGTTTTGATTTAATGATTTGACTTGGATATGTTTTAATTATGTTTCTAGGCTTAAACTGACTAAAATCTGATAATTTAGGATCAAAACGACGTAACTTAGGGTTTAAACGGAGTGAAAAAGGTCAAAAAGACCCCTGGGAAGGTTGCTGTCGAGCCTCACGACTGCCAGGACTGACGGTCCGTCGTGCGCCCGACGCCCCGTCGTTGGGTCCATCATGAGGGCCTGTTCGACAGTCCTTTACTAAAATGGGCATAACTTTTTACTCGGAGGTCTGATTTTAAAACGGTTGGTGGCTATGAAAATATAATTCAATTATCTATCTATGCGTAGGTCGTAGAATACCTAATTCATTTTGTGCTAAGAGTTATGATCATTTTAAGTTGACCTAACTGCATTTCCCCTTAACTGGCTGCAAATTTTCCACCTACAGTCAGACCTACGGACCGTAGGTCCACCTACGAACCTTGCTGGTCATCCATAACTCTTGTAAGAGAGTTGTTGAAGCGAGTCTTGATCGACAGTCATGGATTACGGAGCGTCGTTTGACCTACGGACCGTAACTCCGTCCGTCGTCCAAAATTTAACCAATTTTTCTAGGCTGAAATTCTTGGGAGTTTCTGATCCAATCGACGGTTGTGCAGGACGGACCGTGGTTCAAGCTACGGTCCGTCGATGCCACCGTTGGTAGCACCTGCAGATTTTTCTAAAAAACTAATTTTTGATCTTTTTTGGCTACGGGGTGTTACAACTTCCCTCCAAAACGAGTTCGACAATCATAGAACAAGTTGTACAGTTGTATTGGTAGTTACGTAGATGGGGGATGCACTAGAAAGCCACTAATGTTGCTCCCTAGCTGTGTTAGTCCTTGGAGCTTCTGATGATGACAGCGGAACAAAAGATGGAAACGTATAATGAATACTATCCAGGTATACACAGGAAGGTTGGAGCATCCAAAGCCTGTATTATAGGTTCCTCAACTCTATGTTAGGGCATACATATATCCAATCCAGTTCAAGGCTTCACGACTGCTTGGTCTTCTCTAGTAACGATGGCATAGGCCGATCAATCAATAAAAAGAAAGTGAGTAAGCCAGCCTTCTCCACAAAGAGGGGCTTATGAAAATCTCAGATTATAAGAAATACTAAGTAGACTGCAATAAGGGTTCATTACTTTAAGATGATTTAATATGCTTGGATACAATGGGTAGACATAGTACCTTTTTTCAGTCAAGATAAACTTTGATGTCGATACCATTATCAATAAGGGACTGAACAACTGCTCTAATTTTTCCTTCGAATTTGTCCCTATCTCTAGGTGTATAAGAAGCAGTGTACATCAGCCTCTCTTGCCCTGTCGGACAAGATCTTTCCGACAGACAAGCATGCAGGAATATCACTTCGTGATTTGAGAACTCCCTTGATATATTTAGAGTTTGTACCAGCTACAACAACCTCTTTGCATGTAACTCTATGGGTGATTGAGGCTGAAACAAAGCGCTTTGATATGAAAACATCAAGTGTAAACGGTTCCATGTAAGCTACAGTCCGTTGCTTGAAAGACACATGCCTGTTTGGGTTCTTCAATTTTTACCCCTTCTGGTAAGTATATGGACGACTATTGTCATCATCAACAAAATCTTCCACCCCGAAAAAGCTTCTAGGTGCTAAAGCAGGCTTCCAAACGAAGCAACAAACTTATTCAGGGGATACTATTTCAAAAATATATAGGTCCATCTCTATAATAAGCTATAAATCCAAGTGCACATTAAGTTTGATTGTTCATCACACATATGTCAAGTGCAATTCCTAGAAAACATAAATGC
This sequence comes from Solanum pennellii, assembly GCF_001406875.1. NCBI lineage: Eukaryota > Viridiplantae > Streptophyta > Magnoliopsida > Solanales > Solanaceae > Solanum > Solanum pennellii. Next base: position 60,035,012 of record NC_028640.1, read on the forward strand.
AAGTAATCATATGTGTGGAACCACATAATATAGGAGATGAAGTGGAACTTGTATATTTTTTAACACTAGCTGATGAATTAAACGTTTTATCAGAACAGCAGTGCTACAAAGACAAAGTCAAAAGCAATCACTTTACAATGTACATACACATCAAGTGCTAACACACAGAAGCACCACACTGTGATACTTGAGTGCTAATTTTTTCTCCCTTTTTCATCCCTCATATTTCTCAAGAAAACACGGGAACAAATGGGAACAGTGTTTGGTATAACAATAAGCCCATACATTCAAACAAAGGAGGAGGAAGACTACATTTTTAATATAAATACAACCGCACAACCGTGGCAATGAAACCACTAGTATAAAAACCTGTAAGCAGGGCTGACATCAATTGCTATATGGAGTCAAAAATGTTTCACTTCTCTCTCTTTCTCACAAGTCATTCCTTATCATTCTTTTCCCGGACAAAAAAGTTATTCCTTATTTCAAGTGAAGGACAGGAATCACTTCGAGCTCGTAGCTTATACTGAGCCAAAAATGAACGAGGGATTCTGAACTTTAATGAACTTGTTTTGTTTCAACTTTTGTGAAATATCCAATCTAAAAGCTTAAAAAGGATTTGTACTCCGATTCTACAATCTCTTTCCTCAACACAGTCCAAACCTATCTTTTTCTTGAAGCTGCAGCGTGTCTGTTTCATTAATTATACAGAAGCAAAGGTGAAAAGATAACAGCAGGACACTAAAGAGACATAAGGTCAGCGCTTCTTATTAAAGTCAGTTTCTCTAAAGCCCAAATCCATCCATTCATCATGCCTTTACATCAATTCATTGCAACCTTGTACAATATCACATACAGTTAACATAAAAAATGCACATATACATAACATACAATTAAGCAATCACATATATACATAATACATGCATTTTTATATATAAGCATTCTCAGAACAAAGGAGAACCAACTGATTTCTCAACTAAGTGTAACCATCAATAAAGAGTTGATTTCAACAAAATGATGGTTGCTTCAAAATGCTTTATGTCCAAGGTATGATTATTCCACCGCATTATAAAATGCATTGCAACTAAGAATAAGAAAATATTCTTTACAATTTAGAAATGACCTACATTCTCCAGAACCTACCATTTGCAGCTTCACCTTTTCATAGTTACATGGTTCTATCATCACAGAGTACCTTCCCAGTTACTTGACACTATTTAGAACAGTTTTTCATTTAAACATGCCTTAATGAAAGATATAAATACTGCTCAGTCATACCTCTTTTGCCTTGATGTGAGATCTGCACAACAATTACTCCACTTTTACATGGTCGAACAATTTCTCAAACATGTCTGTACATAACTTCAATATTAGAACTCTAAAACTATTCCAAATATTAAGGCTCTAGTTATATGAGACTGGCAGAACTAGATAGTCAAACTTGGATGGAAGGAGAAACAATGTCTGTGAATGTAGATTTATTAGGAGTCTAGACTCTCTAGAGAAAATTTAACTCTTGACTCACTTGAGCCTTTATCTCAATATGAAACTGACATTCTGAAACAATAGAGTTCATTCCAACAATCTTTGTATGGAAACAAGAAGACATACTGATTCCCAGTAATTTGAGACATTCATCAGTCATCTTACCCAAGAGTCATTTGTATGAAAGTTAATAAGCCCTCTTCTGCATTTATTTTACGTAAAGACAGTCTTTGTTTGAAAGATATACAAACACAACACTCGATAAAACAAACAAGAAACCTCAGAATTAACAAGTGGAGCTTAGATATAACTAGCCATGTCTTATTGGAGAACCATTCAAGTCAACAAGGCAGAAGCATGAACATTCAATCACTCCTGCCAAAGTTATGTATGCACATACATATGAAAATTGAAAGGCTGCATGAACTAGTAGCATCAAGTCAAACCATTTTACCTTTGAAGTATGAAAACCACTAGCTTGCGCACATAGATAAGGCCTCAACTTCTGACCTCCTCTAGCGCACAACATTTCAGAAACTAGTTTCAGCATATTCCCATAAAAAAAAGGAGATCTTTGATCAATATGACACAGTATTAGTTCATTAGTTCTACTACAATCCCACAAAATAGATAATTTGGGTTCCAGAATACAACACACCAATAGAAAATACTCCATCCATTCCAAATACACCCTCCTACTTATTAAAGATTAGAGTATGTTTCCATCCACAAATTTCAAGAAACAAACCCAAAACAACATGTTGGGTTGTGAGAACAAAGAAAAATACATAAAGAGGATTCATACAGCTAAAAGTATTTGAGCTTAAAATTTTGATTTCGTAATTTTCTATCAAACAAACTCATTTTTTTATCAGTCAGTAATGACAACTTCAATGTTAGTAGAATCTTAATGGGCAATCCAATACTCATTGGCTGCCCAGCTAAAGCCTACCAATTGTTCTCCAGCCATATTTACAGCAGAAACAGCGGGTTTCCAAGAATTAGGACGCATTTCTATCAAGAAAATTCATGACCCATTATTTTATAAGTGTTCTTCATCACACCTAAATAGAAAAATCCTACTATAAATTAAAAAAGAAGAAGTTGGTATTCAATGAGGCATTTCGTCAAACAACAAGCAGACATTCATCAATTAAGTCTTTCGTCAACTCTAGGACTAACTTAGATACATCAAAATGATAAAGAATTGAAGATAAAACCTGCAGAGAAAGTTTTGTTAGAGTAAATTGCAGATAAAAGAAGAACATTTATCACCTTTCACCCCTAAGTCGCCGGTTTCTCTTGCTCTTGGTTTTTTTCCTTTGAACATCAAATTGTCTTCTTTCTTTGGTTGTATATATTTAAGAATGGGCTAAAAGGCCCATTTGAAGTGGACCAACTACTTTGGTAATCCGACAAAATGATCTCACATTTTGATAACTCGTTCAATCTGTTTATATTTTAATTAGTTGGGTAAGTTTAAATAATTATTATAATAAACATAATTATGTTTCACAAAAATGGTTTACATATTTATGGTTCTAGTTGTATCGATTGTATAATTTGCGGGTTTGTATTATTCAAGAGTACGTTTGTATAATTAAATTATTTGTATAAACTCGAAATATCAAATTTATACAAATACAAACATCTAAACTTTAACCAATTATACAAATTAATGTTACCCCACCAAAATTGATATTCTAGACTCAGCAGAACAGATGAAACAACCAACGGAGGTTGTCTTGATAGACTATTGACCTTAGTTAACATTTATAAAAACAAACAAAACAATGTAACGCCAAACACTACAAAGTCATCCTAATCACCTCAAGATCCTAACCAAAGGCCGTTCTAGACCAAACTCGACTGTTAGAAGATAACCGTGTTGACAAAATTATCATTCGAACAGATTTACCAAGAATGTAGACCAAAGTCAAACATTAGTCAAACTATCAAAAATTTCTCGCCCAAGGACTCAAACTCACGTCAAAGGCCTCGAGACCCAAACCAACCATGCCACTAGCCCGAAATAGAGCTTTTGGAGCCAATGGAATTGACAGAAATCTCATACTACGTTAAATTCTCCAAATGTTAACCAAATTTAACTCTTTCACTTAAAACCTACTAGAAGGGGAAAACTCACAACTCACTCCAAAAACACATGTATCTATCCCAAATCACCACAAATACAACACAAAAGCTAATAGAAGGGGGAAAAATATAAAAATCACACAAAAGCACACAAAAGACCAAGAGGATTATTATTGAGAAAAATTTCTATATATATGTGAATTACACAATATACATATATTTGTTGTATCAAATTCATGGAGAGAGGCGAGCAAGAGAGTCAAAAACATGTTGATTCACTTGGATGAATTGCATCTTGATTAAAATTATACTTAATTTTGACCCTATGAATTGAATATATATGTATGTGGAAATATCTAGCCATATACATGTATTCAAAGTCTAAAATCTTTTAAGATTCAGAATATTATAAACTAGGAGTGTCAAATGCGCGGGTTGAATTGAAATTGAAAAATATCACAATGAGTTGAATAGAAATCGTGTTGGGTCTTGACCCGCCCAAGTTTACTTTGGGCTCAAATGGGATAAAAAACGGGTTGAGTCTTGACCCATCCAATTTGACCCGACTAAACTAAATAATTTAACATATTGATATTTAACTTTTATAATCACAATTAAAATTTTCGGTCAAGAATAAAAGTATCAAATGGAAAGATAAATTCTAAAAGATGTTAAATAGACAATAATTCATACCTTCAATATAAAAACATATCTTAATAAATTTTTTTAAAACAAGTTGAAATTAGATATTGAATTAGGCTCAATTGAGAATACTCTTCAAATAGGTTAAAGCTTGAATGAGTTGAGATTGAACCCAATTCAAATTATCTTGAGTCCAGAATTGGGCGGGTTACGTATGTTTGGGTTCATTTTTGACACCCCTATTATAAACTAACGTAAATCTAAGTAATTAACTCTTAAATTAGTGAGATTTCTATATGTTGACTACTTTTAAATATTTATTATGTTTACAAATGAAGAAACTTTACCAATTAACTCGCCTTTTTAAATATTTATAAATTAAAAATATAGTAGTACAATTTTTATGGGTTTTGTTTATTGTCATTCAAACAATGGTACTCGCCATGGGTTCTATTGTCGTGCATATTATTTTTATACTAGATATATATAGGAGTCTACGTCAGCAATGATTTAATATATGTTAAATTTTTTACATTAATTTATGAAACATAGATGAAATTTTGAGGAGACGATCAAATATTAGTTTTATAAAAAATATTTAAAGATATTAATAATTGTGATTTATAATATTTTTTAATTTTTAGCATCAGTTTCAAAATTTTACTCCACGTGTTTCAATTTAAATGACACAAATAAAATATTTACATGCATGATTTAAAAATATTTTTAGTTGATAATTATTGTGATTTATAGTACATTTTATGTAATTTTTAAATAATATTTTTCTCTCACTCTGTCTCAATTTATGTGGCACTGATAGAATTTCGAGAGTAGGTCAATTTTTTAAAAGTATTTTAAACAAATTTGAGCAGTTAATTATTTTGACCAACAACACTTTTTAAATATACAACCAAATACTTCAAGTTGTTAATTATTATGATTTACGATAATTATAAGGTAATTTTCAAATAAATAACATAACCAAAAATATAGTAAGACAAATAAATTAAAATAAATAAAATATAAAGTGGGTCCCACACCTTTAGCTACAAGCACATTGTTGAAGTTGACACGTGGTCATGAGCTATGTGCTTGTGGACTCTTCTACTATATGGAATTAACTAGGTAATTTTGCGCTTTGCGCGATCATAATTGACTTTATTTAGTTTTAGAATGATTCTTAATTAATATCCAATAATAGAAATATTAAGTCATTGCAATTTTTTTGAACTTAAATGTAGAAATTTGAAATTGTCACATATCTTAAGAAGCAATAATGAATGATTGAAAAATACAATTTTTTTAGATCAATTTTATCTTCTAATACTTGTGGTTTTGGATGGTAACAATTTATTTTCTTGATATAATGTCTTCTCGATATTGCATGATCTAATGTAAAATAATTAAGCATTAAGATACACACTTTCTTATATCCCATTCCTGGATATGTAAGGAAAACGATAGAGAAGAAATAATTTTCTGATTTGGAAGAGGTTTAAGAAGAGACAAATAAATTACTTATGTTAAGACTTTATTAGCAATTGAAGAAATCAAGATGGAGTTCTGTGCTCAAATTTTGATTTGAACGAATACTTGATTTTGGGTAATACTAAAATCTTAAAGATTCTTGCATAAGGAAGACATGGAAGACTGCGATATGGACTCGGTCATGATGAAGTGAAAGGGGCCAAAATTTTTGTCCCTTGATGTCCCATGGCTAGCTGAGAAGAGGTCATCGCTTGCTCATAGAGATCAACATTTGCAAGGCTAGCTACTGGAAATGCGATGAGATCATCACATTTTACTAGGTGCATTCATGATCTCATCATCATATACAGTAGCTAGCCTTGCAATATAATCTAAATAAACAAATGATGACCTCCTCTCGGTAGCACTAGGGCATCAATGAACAAAAATTGTGCCCGCTTGCACTTTATGGTGACGAGCCTCGTGTCGTAGCTCCTCATATCTTCATGATGCAAAAACTACAAAGTTATAAGAAGAGTGAGACAAAGGTCTATTTTTGAGTGTTCAATGAAGAAGAAAGTGTGAGTAAAAGGACTATTATATAGATTCTAGGATAGTGAAAGAGTGTCAATGGATAGTATATCATATTACTTATAAGGAATATTAATTTAAATGATATCGGTCAAAGATATAAAAAATTGAGGAATGTTAATTTAAATAATAGCGGTCAAAGATATCAAAGATTAAGTTAAATATGCCAGTCAAAGATATCAAAGATTAATGTAAATAATGTCGGTCAAAGATATCAAAGATTAAGGAATGTTAATGTAAATAATGTCGGTCAAATATATCAAAGATTAATTTATATATTGACCGTCAAAGATATCAAAGATTAAGGAATGTTAATTTAAATGATGCCGGTCAAAAATATCAGTGATCAAGAAATATTAATTTAAATAAGGTCGGTCAAAGATATCAAAGAATGACAACATCGAGCCATTCAACAATTTAAACAATATAATATATTTTTACACGTGGCCATATTTTCACACGCTTTCATTTACATGTGCCTATATTTTCCACGCTCCTTTATTTACACATGCCAGTTTTTCATGTCTTTGACATCTATTGTGATCACATCATCCGCTTATTGGCTTTGAGTAAGGCCTCCTTACTTTCAGAGGACTCTAGTATTATGATTTGTTTGTAGTGACATTTTGAGGTGTTGTGGATTTTGTCGCGACATCTATCCTTATACAGTAGAGGCTGAATAGATAAATAGTCTTAGTCAATCTTTCAGTATCCAGTTTCAAATGTTTTCTTTAAAACTTTATATTTAATATTCAGTATTTTCATATATCTTTGAGATTTATATAACTATTTTCAAACAATTTCAATTCTAATGCTTATGTATGTTTGATTTAGTCCTTCTCTAATAGTTTGTCAGGACAAGGGTTCGCTTCGGGAACAACAAGAGTTCTTGAGTGTCAATCACGTTCAGGTTGTAGGCTCGGTGTATGAGAAAAGTGTCCTAAATTTTCTATTAACTGTTAGACTAAGTTTGATTGGATCGGCCTGTTGACGGTTATTATGTTTCACGACGGACGTTGGTAGTGTATCTTTGTTAAGTTAATTTCGTAGTGGGATCTTGTTGTGATTAGGTTATTGGCATAGTTCCTCCAAGTATTTTCCTTTGCCTTCACTACCTATTTCCTTTGTCCCGTTCTCTTATCTCTTCTTGCTTATATTGTGCATTACCTAGTTCGTAGTTGCTTGTAACATATACACTTTCCTTGCCTTTCATACTTTTTATAATCTTTGGAGCTCAATTCAGAGTATGACTTTTGAATACCATTTCCCTAGTACTCATACTACACTTCTGCACCCACAAATCATAGTATGAATTCTCGTCTTTGACATGTTCCTCATAACCAACAACTTTGGCTCAGAGACTTAAAGTGAGCTCTTGACGTTCAAAGTTTCCATTCTCCCTCTGTTTTAACCAGAATGGTTTTTATTTTGTATAGTATGATGTTTTTTTTTGTTATATATTTTTTTTAATTTACTTTGTACTCTTGATGTAAATAGTAGCTTGACTACTAATTGATACGAGATCTTGGGTTGTAAAATGTATATTTTTTTCTCTCTCTTGGTTTTTTGCTTTCTATGTTTGTTATCCATCTGCTACATTCTTCTCTTCTATGTGGTATCTCGTTACTTTGGTTCTGGACTATGAGTTCACCTTATCATATTGATAGATGCCATCATGATATGAGATTTTAGGTGATGATAAATTGGTATCAGAATCAAAGTTCACCAGAGACTTCTATATTCTATATTTGGGAGGCTATAGGGTAGGAAATCCCATTTTGAAGTGCTTATTGTGTGCATTTACTTCGATCAGCCTCTAAAACATTGTTTCAATACTCTTTCTTAGATGGATACCTTGAAGTATTCGATGGATGCAGATGATATGTCAACCCATATTACTTATGCGAACTCTTGATTGTGATCCTTCGCTAAGGGTAGACCTTTGAGGATGTTCAGAGCAACCACATATTCTGTTAGCCAAGCTACGATAAGATTTGAGGCTCAGGTACACCAAGTGATTCTCAATCCAGATTCTCCCACATTGTTTCTAATTGAGAAGGATTTGACGGGGGGATTTTTTAGAAGATTAGTTTTACCTTATCTTTTAATCGAGCATTTGGTAACATCTGTTTCTCCTAGAAGTTGATTATTCGAGGACCAGGGAGCTAGCGTGTTTTTATACCTACATTAGTATAGTAGTGATAGCCTCTTGCCCCGAAGTGGACACTTCTCAGTAGAAGTCATCATCACTCTCAACTTATCAAACTCATGGCAGTAATAGCTCAAGTTATATATGGCTTTGAGGCAGGTTGTGATGCCCATGTTGGACAGAGTTTAGGTTTGGCTTCCCGTGGTTTTTATTTTGAGATTTTAGGCCACCGGGTTCATTATATTCCAATTGAGCCATCTCAACAGCTTGCGTTTGATAGGAAATGTTATGAATATAGTGTAACATAACATACTACATCACATACATATATTCAATAGTGTTTATACACACTTTTACATTGTCATACAAAGTATTTCATATTATATACAAAAAGGGGTAAATAGAGTACAGAACTGAAATAATGGGCTCATTTTGATTATAAGCTCGAGTCAGTGACACTCCACTCTTCCTCACAACCTTACATGATACTTATAACCTAAGGTAACATTTTGTCAGTAAAAATAACAGAAATGTGTACACCTACACTACATTTGTCACGCCCCGAGCTATCCCCGAGACGCGGACACTGAACCTAGGACCACAAGTGATCCCAAGCTAACCCTGCTGGCATGATCATGAGCATACTAAAGATAATAAACTGTTGCGGAAGCTAAATCATACTTAAAAATGAAAAGATGGGGAATACCCATATTCTATAACTGAGATATTTGAAAACAATGAGTTTAATACAAAAGAAATATTAACTCAATACTAAGTTGAATCTAACTATGTCTTAAAATAGTCTCTAAACTAGACTAAAAATACTAGGACAAGCCCCAGCTAAATCTAGCAAGAACTAAAACTAAATGACTAAAGACTGAAATGGAACTCATGACTGTTGTCCTCGGACAATGAGGACTCACCACAGAATATGCTGAACCGGAGATCGGGAAATCGATCTATGCGTGATTTGGATGCTGAGAACCTGAACCTACATCACGAGAAGATGTAGCGCACGTATGCATCAGTACTTGAAAGGTACTGAGCATGTAGGATAGAGTAAAGCTAAAATAAAACATAACTGAACAAGCACAAAAACAAGTATAATAATCTGAACGTGATGTACTGATTTCTGAGCTAACTGGATGCAATGACCAATTTATAACATGCTGAAACTGAATACTGAATATACTGATAAATGGTCAATGAAGTGAGTCTGAATGAACTGTCGGAGCTACTAATAACCGATAATAAAACCACATGAACTAAATGTGGAGTCCGATGTATACGCCCCATCGAGAGGACCCAATATACCCTGCCAAAGGTATAAAGGCATGCTGGCGTGATCACTAAACTGATTGCCCACAGAGTTGACTTACAACCTACTCGACGAGTAGTTCTGGGACTATTGGGTACGCTAAACCTTAGTCCAACTCGGTATTATGCTACTCCCAATGAATTCTGTAAATTAACTGATTATATCTGAAATTCTGTAAATACTGGATAGCTCGAAACTGAACATGCAAACTGAGAATGCAACAATTAATCTAATAATTATGCATTAATAACTGAGGCATGTATATCTGAAGTGTCTGAAATATATGACCTAGCATGTGTAATTCAAGAACTAAAGAAATACAAAGCTAGGGTTCTGAAATTCATGTGATAATTTGAGTAATAACTTGATAATCTGATTTGGAACATATATTTAATAAATTCATGAAGTTATATCAAAGTTCTAGAAACCCTAGGTTTAATCAGGATAAGAGAATCAAGAACTGACTGAAACTAAGGACCCAATGGGTGAAAGGAACTCACTAGTGAAATCCCACATATTTGGTGATGAAATCCACAGAAAAATACTTATGTTTCGGGGCTGGAACTGATGGAGCTTGTGGCGTTCTTGAACTAGGGTTCTTGAGCTTTTTTTTCTCCTCTCTTTCTTCTAATTTTCTAAGTTTTGATTTAATGATTTGACTTGGATATGTTTTAATTATGTTTCTAGGCTTAAATTGACTAAAATCTGATGATTTAGGGTCAAAACGACGTAACTTAGGGTTTAAACGGAGTGGGAAAGGTTAAAAAGATCCCGGGTAAGGTTGTTGTCGGGCCTCACGACTGCCAGGACTGACGGTCCGTCGTGCGCCCGACGCCCTGTCGTTGGGTCCGTCGTGAGGGCCTGTCCGACAATCCTTCACTAAAATGGGCAAAATTTTTTACTCGGAGGTCTGAGTTTAGCACGGTTGGTGGCTATGGAAAGATAATTCAATTATCTATCTGTGGGTAGGTCATGGGAGAACTAATTCATTTTGTGCTAAGAGTTATGATCATTTTAAGTTGACCCAACTGCATTTCCCCTTAACTGGCTACAAATTTTCCACCTACAGTCAGACCTACGAACCGTAGGTCCACCTATGAACCATGTTGGTCATCCATAGCTCTTGTAAGAGAGTGGTTGAAGGGAGTCTTGATTGATAGTTACGGATTACGGACCGTCGTTTGACCTACGGACTATAAGTCTGTCTGTCGTCCAAGACTTAACCTATTTTTCTAGGGTGAAGTTTTTGGGATTTTCTGATCCCATCGACGGTTGTGCAGGACGGACCGTGGTTTAGGCTACGGTCCGTCGATTTCACCATTGGTAGCACCTGCAGATTTTTCTGAAAAACTAATTTGTCTGTTTTGGCTACGGGGTGTTACATTATCTCCCCCTTGGGAACATTCGTCCTCGAATGAAGACTAAACTAGCTGAAATAGAGGGAGAGAGATGCAAACCCCACTACAAAACACTGAGAACTGAGTTCTGAGTACATGCAATTACGCTAAAAATGAAAGTACAAACTGAGGGAACATGATTCAAAAACTGAATTTATGCATGAGTGACTGTAAAATTGAAGAGGAACTACTACCACTAGCTGGAGTGGAATCAGAAGGAAAAATGTAAGGATACTTGGCTTTCATGACTGCTTCTTCTTCCCAAGTAGCTCCCTCTACGGACCGACTCCTCCACAAAACCTTGACTGAAGCAACTTTTTTATTTCTCAACCTTCTAACCTGATGGTCAAGAATCTCAACTGGTACATCCTCATAAGAAAGACTATATTTCACCGCCACACTCTCTAATGGCACTATAGAGGTTGGGTCACCCACGCACTTATTCAAGAGTGAGATGTGGAAGACCGGATGCACTGCTGCTAATTTTGCTGGAAACTCTAACTCATATGCCACCTTGCCAATCCTTTTCAAGATCTTGTAAGGGCCTACATATCTAGGACTGAGCTTCCCTTTCTTTCCAAATATCATCACCCCTTTCATAGGTGAGACTTTCAGAAAAACCCAATCATCAACTTGGAACTCTAATTCCCTTCTCCTTACATCTGCATAAGATTTCTGACAACTTTGGGCTGTCTTAAGTCTATCTCTAATGAGTTGCACTTTCTCCTTAGCAAAAAGGACTGAATCTGGCCCTATCAAAGCTGCTTCACCTACTTTAAACCAACCAACAGGAGATCTACATCTTCGCCCATATAAAGCCTCATAAGGGGCCATTTGAATGCTGGAATGGTAGCTATTATTATAGGTAAACTCAATAAGAGGAAGGTGATCATCCCAACTACCATTGAAATCGATCACACAAGCTCTTAACATATCCTCTAAGGTCAGAATGGTACGCTCTGCCTGCCCATCCGTCGGTGGATGAAATGATGTAGTAAGGTTAACTTGAGTACCAAGACCTTTTTGAAATGACTTCCAGAAATGAGAGGTAAACAGAGGACCTCTATCTGAGAGGATAGACAAAGGAACCTCATGCAACCTCACAATTTCAGTAAGGTAAAGCTTGGCATAGTCCTCTGCCGAATATGTAGTCTTGACCGCCAAAAAGCGAGAAAACTTAGCCATCCTATCAACTATCACCCAAATTTAGTCATGCTGTCTGCGAGTGCGAGGTAACCCTCTGATGAAATCCATATTGATCACATCCCACTTCCAAGAAGGAATATCGATCTCTTGAGTCATACCTCCTGGTTTCTGATATTCTAACTTGACTTGCTGGCAATTGGGGCACATACTCACAAATTGCTATATCCCTCTTCATGCCATTCCACCAATAGACTTCCCGCAGATCGCGGTACATCTTAGTGGCACCTGGATGAATAGAATACCTGGAGTTATGAGCTTCTGCAAGAATATCTGCCTCAACTCTCCCACATCAGGAACACACAATCCACCTTGGTAGCGAAGTACACCATCTCCCCCTTGGGAGAAAACGCCACTCTCTGATTTTTGACTGCACCCTTTAGTTCAAGCAAGATCGGATCAATATCTTGCTTTTCCTTAACCTCCACTACCAAAGACGATTCTGACCCATTCTGAACTGTTACACCGCTGTCTCATATGATCATAAGGCAAACTCCCAAGCGAGCAAGCCTGTGAACATCCTTCACTAGATCCTTTCTTTTTTCCTCAACATGGGCTACACTACCAATAGATAATCTACTAAGAGCATCGACCACTACATTCGCCTTTCTAGGATGATAATGCACACTCATATCATAATCCTTAAGGAACTCAAGCCATCTCCTTTGGCGAAGATTCAACTCTTTCTAGGTTAACACATACTAAAGGCTCTTATGATCGGTGAACACATCTACATGAACACCATACAAGTAGTGTCTCCATATCTTGAGTGCAAACACCACTGGTGCAAGCTTGAGGTCATGAGTTGGATAGTTCTTCTCATGCACCTTAAGCTTTCTAGAGGCATAAGATATAACCTTATCTCTTTGTATCAACACACAACCAAGGCCAACTCTGGATGCATCGCAATAGATCACATAACCATCTGATCCCTCTGGTAGAGTCAAGACAAGAGCTGTAGTCAATCTAGTTTTCAATTCTGCGAAGCTTTTCTCACAATCATCTGACCATTGGAACTTGACCATCTTCTGAGTCAACCTAGTAAATGGTGAAGCTATGGATGAAAATCCTTCCACAAACCTTCTGTAATAACCTGCTAGACCTAAGAAACTTCTGATATCTGTAGCAGAGGTAGGTCTGGGCCATTATTTTACTGCTTCTATTTTTTGTGAATCTACGCAGATCCCTTCGCTAGATACAATGTGACCAAGGAAAGCAACAGATTGCAATCAAAACTCACATTTAGTAAAATTAGCGAATAACTGGCGATCTTTGAGAGTCTGCAGAACAACTCTCAAATGACTTGCATGTTCTTCCTTACTCCTAGAGTAAATGAGGATATCATCAATGTAGACGATAACGAACAAGTCTAAGTATTGTTTGAACACTTTGTTCATCTAATCCATGAAAGCTGGAGCATTGGTTAGTCCAAACGACATAACTACAAATTCATAATGACCATACAGAGTTCTGAATGTTGTTTTCGGAATGTCACTATCGCTGACTTTGAGCTGATGATAACCCGATCTGAGTTCTATCTTTGAGAAATGACTAGCACCCTAATGTTGGTCAAACAGGTCATCAATCCTGGGGATGGGATACTTATTCTTGATTGTGACCTAGTTCAACTGTCTATAGTCAATGCACATTCTGAGAGAACCATCTTTCTTCTTTACGAACAATACTGGTGCACCCCATGGTGAAATACTAGGTCTGATGAAACCCTTATCTAGAAGGTCTTTCAACTGCTCTTTCAATTCCTTAAGCTCTGCTGGAGCCATTTTGTAAGGAGGAATAGAAATAGGCTGGGTATCTGGAAGGAGATCAATTTCAAAGTCGATTTCCCTTTTGGGAAAAACCCCGGGAAGATTTTTTGGAAATACTTCTGGAAATTCACAGACTACTGGAACTGAATCAAGAGTTGGGGTTTCAAGGATAGAATCCTTAACCTGAACTAGATGATAGAGATAACCCTTTTGAGATCATCTTTCTGGACTTAAGGTAAGAAATAAATCGACCCATAGGTGCTAAGCTACTACCCTTCCATTCTAATATTGGTTCGTTGGAAAACTGAAAACGAACAATTCTAGTTCTACAATCGACTGAGGCATAACATGAGTGTAACCAATCCATACCTAGAATACCATCGAAGTCTACCATTTTTAACTCTACTAGATCTGCTGAGGTGACTTTCTGAGAGACTGTGACAGGGCAATTTCTGTACACTTGTCTAGCTATAACTGGGTCACCGACTGGAGTAGAGACTGAGAAAGGTTCTGAGAGAGTTTCTGGACTAATACTGATTTAGACTGATATATTGAGTTACAAAAGACAAAGTCATGTCTGTTGTCTTTCCACTGAGTGAACCATATGTGAGTCTCATCCTTGAGTTTGTAAGATGCCAATCTCACCTATAACTACCAGTTACTTACATCACACCAAATATTTTCTTGACCTTATCAATGAAGTTCTGTGGGTCCTTACCAACTTGGACCCTAAAAACTTAGACGGATTCATCGTAACAAAATCACAAACTCTGGGTGCCATTGATCGATCAATTCTATTAGTAGGAACTAGAACCTACTGATTGTTCTGGTTGGTCATACTTTTGACCAAAAGCTGAATTGGCTTTCTGAAATTATGCATTTGAACTTCCTTATCTGGTACTACAGGAACTGTGTGAGCGTTACGTGCTTTAGCATTCCATGCCTAAGATCTACGAGAAGTCATGATCTTAAGCGCTCAAAGTCGAGTTCGAATGGAATTGGATCATACCTTACGCACGATAAGAGTAACAAGAAGGTGAAGTTTTACCTAAAACACTTCATAGCCTCCCTCTCATTAGATGTGTTGCACTTCTCACCCATGAAAAGGACTCTACTTAGTGCGGCTTTTTCAGACATCCTAAGACTCTTGAACCTAGTGCTCTGATACCAAGTTTTGTCATGTCCCGAGCACCCAGACGCGGACACGAAACCTAGGATCACAAGTGATTCCAAGCTAACCCTGCTGGCATGATCATGAGCATACTAAAGATAATAAACTGTTGCGGAAGCTAATCATACTTAAAAATGAAAAGATGGGGAATACCCATATTCTATAACTGAGATATTTGAAAACAATGAGTTTAATACAAAAGAAATATTAACTCAATACTAAGTTGAATCTAACTATGTCTTAAAATAGTCTCTAAACTAGACTAAAAATACTAGGACAAGCCCCAACTAAATCTAGCAAAAACTAAAACTAAATGACTAAAGACTGAAATGGAACTCATGACTGTTGTCCTCGGAGAATGAGGACTCACCACAGAATATGCTGAACTGGAGATCGGGAAATCGATATATGCGTGATTTGGATGCGTAGAACCTGAACATACATCACGAGAAGATGTAGCGCACGTATGCATCAGTACTTGAAAGGTACTGAGCATGTAGGATAGAGTAAAGCTGAAATAAAACATAACTGAACAAGCACAAAAACAAGTATAATAATCTGAACGTAATGTGCTGATTTCTGAGCTAACTGGATGCAATGACCAATTTATAACATGCTGAAATTGAATACTCAATATACTGATAAATGGTCAATGCAGAGAGTCTGACTGAACTGTGGGAGCTACTAATAATCGATAATAAAACCACATGAGCTAAATATGGAGTCTGATGTATACCCCCCATCGAGAGGACCCAATATACCCTGCCAAAGGTATAAAGGCATGCTGGCGTGATCACTAAACTGATTGCCCACAGAGGGGACTTACAACCTACTCGACTAGTAGTTCAGGGACTATTGGGTACGCTAAACCCTAGTCCAACTTGGTATTTTGCTATTCCCAATGAATTCTGTAAATTAACTGGTTATATCTGAATTTCTGTAAATACTGGATAGCTCGAAACTGAACATGCAAACTGAGAATGCAACAATTAATCTGGTAATTATGCATTTATAACTGAGGCATGTATATCTGAAGTGTCTGAAATATATGACCTAGCATGTGTAATTCAAGAACTAAAGAATTACAAAGCTAGGGTTCTGAAATTCATGCGATAATCTGAGTAATAACATGATAATTTGATTTGGAACATATATTTAATAAATTCATGAAATTATATCAAAGTTCTAGAAATCCTAGGTTTAATCATGATAAGAGAATAAAAAACTGACTGAAACTAAGAACCCAATGGGTGAAAGGAACCCGCTAGTGAAATCCCACATATTTGGTGATGAAATCCACGAAAAAATACTTATGTTTCGGGGCTGGAACTGATGGAGCTGCTGGCGTTCTTGAACTAGGGTTCTTGACCTTTTTTTTCTCCTCTCTTGCTTCTAATTTTCTAAGTTTTGATTTAATGATTTGACTTGGATATGTTTTAATTATGTTTCTAGGCTTAAACTGACTAAAATCTGATGATTTAGGGTCAAAACGACGTACCTTAGGGTTTAAACGGAGTGGGAAAGGTCAAAAAGACCCCTGAAGGTTGTTGTCGGGCCTCACGACTGCCAGGACTAACGGTTCGTCGTGCACCCGACGTCTAGTCGTTGGGTCCGTCGTGAGGGCCTACCTGATATGCCTTTACTAAAATGGGCATAACTTTTTACTCGGAGGTCTAATTTTAGCACAGTCGGTGGATATGGAAATATAATTCAGTTATCTATCTGTGGGTAGGTCATGGGAGAACTAATTTATTTTGTGCTAAGAGTTATGATCATTTTAAGTTGACACAACTGCGTTTCCTTTTAACTGGCTACAAATTTTCCATCTACGGTCAGACCTACGGACCGTAGGTCCACCTACGAACCATGTTGGTCATCCATAGCTCTTGTAAGAGAGTGGTTGAAGGGAGTCTTGATCGACAGTTATGAATTACGGACCGTCATTTGACCTACGGACCGTAAGTCCGTCTGTCGTCCAAGACTTAACCTATTTTTCTAGGCTGAAGTTTTTTAGAGTTTCTGATCCCATCGACGGTTGTGCAAGACGGACCGTGGTTCAGGCTAAGGTCTGTTGATTCCACCATTGGTACCACCTGCAGATTTTTCTGAAAAACTAATTTTTGATCTGTTTTGGCTACGGGGTGTTATAACATCCCTCCAAAACGTGTTCAACAATCGTAGAACAAGTTGTACAGTTGTATTGGTAGTTACGTAGATGGGGGATGCACTAGAAAGCCACTAATGTTGCTCCCTAGTTGTGTTAGTCCTTGGAACTTCTGATGATGACAACGGAACAAAAGATGGAAACGTATAATGAATACTATCCAGGTATACACAGCAAGGTTGGAGCATCCAAAGCCTCTATTATAGGTTCCTCAACTCTATGTTAGGGCATACATATATCCAATCTAGGTCAAGGCTTCACGACTGCTTGGTCTTCTCTAGTAATGATGGCATAGGCCGATCAATCAATCAGAAAAAAGTGAGTAAGCCAGCCTTCTCCACAAAGAGGGGCTTATGAAAATCTCAGATTATAAGAATTACTAAGTAGACTACAATAAGGGTTCATTACGTTAAGATGATTATAATGCTTGGATACAACGGGTAGACATTGTACCTTTTTTCAGTCAAGATAAACTTTGATGTCGATACCATTATCAATAAGGGACTGAAAAACTACTCTAATTTTCCCTTTGAATTTGTCCCTATTTCTAGGTGTATAAGAAGCAGTGTATACATCAGCCTCTCTTGCCCTGTCGGACAAGATATGTCCGACAGACAAACATGCAGGAATATCACTTCGTGATTTCAGAACTGCCTTGATATCTTTGGAGTTTGTACCAACTACTGCAACCTGTTTGCATGTAACTCTATGGGTGATTGAGACTGAAACAAAGCGCTTTGATATGAAAACATCAAGTGTAAACGGTTCCATGTAAGCTACAGTCCGTTGCTTGAAAGACACATGCTTGTTTGGGGTCTTCAATTTTTTCCCTTCTGGTAAGTATATGGAAGACTATTGTCATCATCAACTAAATCTTCCACCCCGAAAAAACTTCTAGGTGTTAAAGTAGGTTGCCAAACGAAGCAACAAACTTATTCAAGGGATACTATTTCAAAAATATTTAGGTCTATCTCTATAATAAGCTGTAAATCCAAGTGCACATTAAGTTTGATTGTTCATCACACATATGTCAAGTGCAATTCCTAGAAAACATAAATGCAAGTAATCATATGTGTGGAACCACATAATATAGGAGATGAAGTAGAACTTGTATAATTTTTTAACACTAGCTGATGAATTAAACGTTTTATCAGAATAGCAGTGCGACAAAGACAAAATCAAAGCAATCACTTTACAATGTACATGCACATCATGTGCTAACACACAGAAGCACCACACTGTGATACTTGAGTGCTAATCTTTTCTCCCTTTTCCATCCCTCATATTTCTCAAGAATACACGAAACAAAGGGGAATAGTGTTTGGTATAACAATAAGCCCATACATTCAAACAAAGGAGGAGGAAAACAACATTTTTAATATAAGCACAACCGTACAACCGTGGCAATGAAACCACGAGTATAAAAACCTGTAAGCAGGGCTGACATTAAGTGCTATATGGAGTCAACATTGTTTCACTTTACTCTCTTTCTCACAAGTCATTCCTTATCATTCTTTTCCCAGACAAAAGAGTTATTCCTTATTTCAAGTGAAGGACAGGAATCCCTTTGAGCTCGGAGCTCATACTGAGCCAAAAATGAACGAGGGATTCAGAACTTTAATGAACTTGTTTTGTTTCAAGTGTTGTGAAATATCCAATCTAAAAGCTTAAAAAGGATTTGTACTCCGATTCTACAATCTCTTCCCTCAACACAGTCCAAACCTATCTTTATGGGCAACCCAATACTCATTGGCTGCCCAGCTAAAGCGTACAAATTGTTCTCCATCCATATTTACAGCAGAAACACATGTCTAAAGTGGGTTTCCAAGAATTAGGAAGCATTTCTATCAAGAAAATTCATGACCTATTATTTTATAAGTGTTCTTCATCACACCTAAATAGAAAAATCCTACTATAAATTAAAAAAGAAGAAGTTGGTATTCAATGAGGCATTTCGTAAAACAACAAGCAGACATTCATCAATTAAGCCTTTCATCAACTCTAAGACTAACTTAGATACATAAAAATGATAATGAATTGAAGATAACACACGCAGAGAAAGTTTTGTTAGAGTAAATTGCAGAGAAAAGAAGACCATTTATCACCTTTCACCCCTAAGTTACCGGTTTCTCTTGCTCTTGTTTTTTTCCTTTGAACATCAAATTGTATTCTTTCTTTGGTTGTGTATATCAAATATGGGGCTAAATGCCCATTTGAAGGGGACCAACTACTTTTATAATCTGACAAAATGATCTCATATTTTGGTAACTCGCTCATGTTCATATCTTAATGGGCTGGATAAGTGAAATAGTCATTATAATAAACTTAATTATGCTTCATAGCAATGGTTTACATATTTATAATTTAAGTTGTCTCGTTTGTATAATTCACGAGTTTGTATAATTTACAGATTTGTATGATTCGCGGGTACGTTTGTGCAATTCAGTTATTTGTATAAACTTAAAACAAGAAATTTATACAAACACAAACCTCTGAAACTATTAGTAGTTATAAAAATTAATGATACCCCATAAAAATTGATATTCTAGACTCAGCAGAACAGATGAAACAACCAACGGAGGTTGCCTTGATAGACTATTGACCTTACTTTACATTTACAAAAACAAACAAAACAATGTAACGCCAAACACTACAAAGTCATCCTAATCACCTCAAGATCCTAACCAAAGGTTGTTCTAGACCAAACTCGACTGTTAGAAGATAATCGTGTTGATAAAATTATCATTCGAACCCATTTACCAAGAATGTTGACCAAAGTCAAACATTAGTCAAACTATCAAAAATTTCTCGCCCAAGAACTCAAACTCACGTCAAAGGCCTCGAGACCCAAACCAACAATGCCACTAGCCCGAAATAGAGCTTTTGGAGCCAATGGAATTGACAGAGATCTCATACTACGTTAAATTCTCCAAATGTTAACCAAAGTTAACTCTTTCACTTAAAACCTACAAGAAGGGGAAAACTCACAACTCACTCCAGACAAACATGTATCTATCCCAAATCACCACAAATACAACAGAAAAGCTAATAGAAGGGGATTTTTTTTTAACAATCACACAAAAGCAAACAAAACACCAAGAGGATTATTATAGAGAAAAATTTCTATATATATGTGAATTACACAATATACATATATTTGTTGTATTAAATTCATGGAGAGAGGCGAGCGAGAGAGACAGAAACATGTGGATTCACTTGAATGAATTGCATCTTGAACAAATTAGACCTAATTTTGACCCTATGAATCGAAGATATGTATATGTGGAAATATCTAGACACGCCAGATACATGTATTCAAAGTCCAAAATTTGTTAAGATTTATAATATTATTAACTAATGTAAATCTAAATAATTAGGTCTTAAATTAGTGAGATTTCTATAAATTGCCCCACGTTTAAATATTAATTATGTTTACAAATGAAGAAACTTTATCAATTAAACTCGTCTTTTTAAATATTTATAAATTAAAAATATAGTAGTACAATTTTTATGGGTTTTGTTTATTGTCATTCAAATAATGGTACTCGCCACGGGTTCTCTTGTCGTGCATATTATTTTTATGCTATATATGTATAGGAGTCTCTGTCAGCAATGCTTTAATATATGTTAATTCTTTACATTAATTATTTATGAAATATAGATAAAATTTTGAGGAGTCAACCAAATATTAGTTTTATAAAAAATATTTATGTTAATTCTTTACAGTAATTATTTATGAAACATAGATAAAATTTTGAGGAGTAAATCAAATATTAGTTTTATAAAAAAATATTTATGTTAATTATTTACAGTAATTATTCATGAAACATAGATAAAATTTTGAGGAGTCAATCAAATATTAGTTTTATAAAAAAAATATTTAAAGATATTAATAATTGTGATTTATAATATTTTTTACATCATTTTCAAATTATTACTCCACATGTTTCAATTTAAATGACATAAATAATATATTTACATGATTTAAAAATATTTTTAGTTGTTAATTATTGTGATTTATAGTGAATTTTATGTAATTTTTAAATAATATATTTTACTACCTCTGTCTCAATTTATGTGGCACTAATAGATTTCGAGAGTCGGTCAATTTTTAAAAAATATTTAAACATATTTGAGTAGTTAATTATTGTGACTGATAACACCTTTTAAATATACAATCAAATATTTCAAATTGTTAATTATTATGATTTACGATAAGATAATTTTCAAATAACATAATTAAAAGTAAACTAAGATAAATAAATTAAAATGGATAAAGTATTAAAGTGGGTCCTACACCTTTAGCTACAAGCACATTGCTGAAGTAGACACGTGGTCATGAGTTACGTGCTTGTAGACTCTTCTACTATATGAAATTAACTAGGTAATTTACTCTTTGCGCGATCATAATTGACTTTATTTAGTTTTAGAACGATTCTCAACTAATATCCAATAATAGAAATAACATAAAAGTCATTGCAATATTTTTGAACTTATATGTAAAAATTTGAAATTGTCACATATCTTAAGAAGCTATAATGAATGATTGAAAAATACCATTTTTACATCAATTTTACCTTCTTATACTTGTGCTTTTGGATGGTCACAATTTATTTTCTTTATATAATGTCTTCTCGATATTGCATGATCTATTGTAAAATAATTAAGCATTAAGATACAAGTCCTCATATCCCATTCCGGGATATGTAAGGAAAATGATAGAGAAGAAATAATTTCATAATTTAGGGGGGTGGGGGGTGGTTTAAGAAGAGACAAATAAATTGCTTATATTAAAACTTTATTAAGAATTGAAGAAATCAAGATGGAGTTGTGTGGTCGAATTTTTATTTGAACTAATACTTGATTTTGGGTAATACTAAAATCATAAAGATTCTTGCATGAGGAAGACATGGAAGATTGCGATATGGAGTCGGTCACTCTGAAGTGCAAGGGACCACAATTTTTGTCCCTTGATGTCCCATGGCTAGCTGAGAGGAGGTCATCGCTTGCTTATAGAGATCAACATTTGCAAGGCTAGCTACTGCAAAAGCGATGAGATCATCACATTTTACTAGGTGCATTCATGATCTCATCATCATATACAGTAGCTAGCCTTGCAAAGTTACAATCTACATAAACAAGTGACAACCTCCTCTCAGGTAGCACTAGGGCATCAAAGAACCAAAATTATGCCATCTTGCACTTTATGGTGACGAGCCTCGTATCGTAATTCCCAATATCTTCCTGATGCAAAAACTTCAAAGTTTTAAGAAGAGTGAGACAAAAGTCTATTTTTGAGTGTTCATTGAAGAAGAAAGAGTGAGACAAAGGACTATTATATAGTTTCTAGGACAGTGAAAGGGTGTCCACGGATAGCATATCATATTACTTATAAGGAATATTAATGTAAATTATATCGGTCAAAGATATAAAAAATTAAGGAATGTTAATTTAAATAATGGCGGTTAAACATATCAAAGATTAATTTAAATATTCCAATCAAAGATATCAAGAATAATTTAAATAATGTCAGTCAAAGATATCAAAGATTAAGGAATGTTAATTTAAATAATGTCGGTTAAATATATCAAAGATTAATTTAAATATGGACCGTCAAAGATATCAAAGATTAAGGAATGCTAATTTAAATGATGCCGGTCAAAGATATCAATGATCAAGAAATATTAATTTAAATAATGTCGGTCAAAGATTTCAAAAATTGTCAACATCGAACCATTCAATATTTATAATTTAAATAATATAATATTTTCTTACACGTGGCCATATTTTCACACATTTTCATTTACACGTGCCAATATTTTTCACGCACCTTTATTTACTCATGCCAATTTTTCATATCTTTGACATCCATTGTGATCACATCATCCGCTTATTGGATTTGAGTAAGCCCCCTTACTTACATAGGACTCTAGTGTTATGATTTGTTAGTAGTGACATTCTGAGGTGTCGTGGATTTCGTCCCGACATCTATCCTTTTACAGCAGCGACTTAATAGATCGATAGTCTTGGTCAATTTTTTCGTATCCATTTTCAAATGTTTTCTTTAAAACTTCATATATAATATTCAGTATTTTTAGATAGCATTAAGTTTTATTTAACTATTTTCAAACAATTTCAATTTTAATGCTTATGTATATTTGAGTTATCCCTCTACTTAATAGTTTGCCAAGACAAGGGTCCACTTCGGACCAATAAGAGTTCTGGAGTGTCAATCATGTCCAGCTTGTAAACTCAGGGTGTGACTAATTTTGATTGGATCAGCCTGTTGATGGTTATTATGTTTCACGATGGATGCTGGTAGTGTATCTTTGTTAAGTTAATTTTGTAGTGGGATCTTGTTGTGATTAGGTTATTGGTATAGTTCCTCCAAGTATTTTCATTTGCCTTCACTACCTATTTCTTTTGTCCTGTTTTCTTATCTCTACTTGCTTATATTGTGCATTACCTAGTTCGTAGTTGCTTGTAACATATACTCTTTCCTTGCCTTTTATACTTTTTATAATCCTTGGAGCTCATTCAACGTATGACTTTTGAGTACCATTTCTTTAGTACTCATACTACACTTCTGCACCCCACAAATAATAGTATAAGTTCTCGTCGTTGACATTTTCCTCATAACCAACAACTTTGGCTCAGAGACTTAAGGTGAGCTCTTGACGTTCAAAGTTTCCATTCTCCTCCGCTTTTAACTAGAATGTTTTTTTTTATTTTGTATAGTATTGAGATATTTTTTTTATTTTTTTAATTTACATTGTACTCTTGATGTAATTAGTAGCTTGACTACTGACCTATACCAGATTTTGGGGTGTAATATGTATTTTTTTTCTCTCTTCTTTTTATGATTTCTGTATTTATTATCCTTCTTTTACATTCTGCTCTTCTACGTGGTATCTCGTCACCTTGGGTTCTGGACTATGAGTTCACCTTATCTACTGCTGGGATATTGATAGATGCTATCACGATATAAGATTTTAGGTCATGATAAATTTGTATCAGAGCCTAAGTTCACCAGAGACATCTATAATTTATATTTGGGTGGCTATACATGTCACATCTGGGGAGCACCCCCTAGAAGTAACATGTCGTACTTGACCTCTCAGAGGTCTTATACAAACCCATAGTTATCATTCATCGCATTGTCATAAGTAAATTTACCGGAAAATTTACAACTTTCTTAGAACATCATATGCTAGAACATTACTTCATATATATATATATATATATATATATATAATATCATCATACATAGTTAAAAACTCTATTCTCTTTTTGACATCCTAGACTCAACATCATAAGAGTACTTTAGGGACACAACCCTTATAATATAATACATAAGTACAATATTAAAAGACTTTACAGTAAAGACACAACTTAGGAAATCCTTGAACTTAAGGATTCCTTTCCTTGAGCTTGAGAATCATATATCAAGCTCCTCAATCATAGAGACATCTTTTAAGCATCCATAACCTACACTTTGTGTAAAAAGTAGAGAAGAATGGAGTTAGTACAAGAATGCACTAAGTATGTCAACCATGCAAAAACATGCATTTAAAAGAGACATTTTACTTGAAATCATATTTCATGCCTTCGTATAGTCATATTAAATAGTCATATAACATATAAAATCATGCAATACATTTAAGACACAATTGATGTCACATTACAGTAACCTACTTTCTCTTTACAGTAAGCCACATCAACTTGCAAATATACTAGCTTCACTTCACATCAATGCATTAGAAGACCTTACTGACAATCCTACTCTAAGTATGTATTGCAATGTATATGTGAAGACCCATAACCTCATACATACTTAGTAAAGCTATCATAAGACCACAAGCCTTAACGCTCTATTTCATACATCAACAAGTAAGTGAAGACAACTTCATTCATGTCAACAACCTTCATCATGTAGTCATTAAGACTAATACTATGCACATACAACAAGATCACTTAATATATGCATTTGATCACAACAAGTAAACAGATACTACAAAGTCATGCATAAGTAACATTTACATAAACACATGCATTAGAACATCTTCGTAGGACTTCCTTCAATAGGAACTTGTGCAATGCATAGGAGAAGTCCCACACCCCTACCTACACTAAGCAACTACCCTTAGGTTATCCTAGTTAGGGTCCTTACTTTACTTCCATTGTCCATTTTACTTTAGGAAAACTATAGCCTTAAACGACAGTAAGATTATGGGTATTAAATTGAATTTGGTGTTGTAGAGCCTTACACCAATAAAAGTTGTTCTTACCTATCCAAGGTAGAACATTAACACATACCAGCATACTAGTGAAGTCACTTGCTAGATCCTATGTGACAAACATAGCTATGGAACTAAGATATATATATAACCCTCTACATGTTCATTGGCATTGGAGCCTCATCTCATGATAAACCATGGGTGGATCTTCCTCAAGGAAAGTCAACTCCTCATGTGGAACCATAGGTGAATGTTCCTCCAAGGGAAGTCAACACCTTATGAGAACCCAATGGTGAATCTTCTTCCAAGGGAAGCCAACACCTCTCATTGTCAAGTTCACTCGGTGCTAAGATAAGTTCCCTTTTTATCAAAAAGTCTTTAATAACTTTAACTTATAAAATTAGGCTTAGGAGAGTCATCTCTTCATATGCTTTGCTCATAGGTCATAGATGAGAATTCATTCACCTATGTTATATGAGAAACCCTTTCACATGGAAATAACATATGTAAGCACCTATCTAGTTTTAGGGTACACTTGAGCACACCTTTCAAGGCCCCTCTATTGACTAGATTATTATACATGTGTGTATATACATGTGAGTAACTCTTTCACATAACATGTTTAGACCACACATGTTCATAACATAATCATATATTCATAATTGGAAAAATGGGAAACCAAACCTAGGAACTATCCTATAAAGGCACATATGTGCAATGTATAGACAAGGTCCCATACCCTTTCCCATACTAGTACACCGATCAAGTCATCCTAGTTAATGGAATACATAAAATGCTTCACATACATATACCTTACATGCATAGTAGTAGACATTTAGTAAATATGAGATCAACCTTTCATTAGACACTATGAACCTTTATTACATTGTAAACATGCATAATGTGTGAGTGTGTGTGTACATTGGTAAACATGATCATATAATGGCTATCAATCAAAACATTGAGGCATCCACCCTCTTAAGACCACAATGCACCACCAAGAATAGACCACACAACACAATTTAGCATAGGAGGCAAGCTAACTTCATATCACACTTTAAGACTCATAATATTAGCTATTCACGCATTCACATAGGGATACATGGGTAGGGGTCATCAATCCTTAACACTCCGTTAATGGCAGCACCTACACATGATCTTAACATAACCATTTACATTCTTATAACACTAGCTACATAACGTAGATTCACAACTAGAATAGAAGACTAGGCACAAACACATAGTGTGATCATCATAACCATACACTCTTATATTCATCAATTTACCTTCAAGGCCATAGTCAACACACACACACACACACACACACACACACAGAGAGACACACAGACACAGACACACACACACACACGCACACACACACACACACACACACACACACACACACACACACACACACACACATATATATATATAATGACAATAAAATAAACACCGCCATCATAAGTGGACCATACCACAGAATGCTATAGAAGACTTCATCAACTACAATAATATTGAAAAGTAAAGAGAAAGAGCCCTTCTTACCGATTCATCAACCTTTGATCATCATTGATCAATACATCTTTTTCATCATCAATACATTATAGGACAATAGCTAAATATACACTTAACATAACAAAATCATACTTAAATCCCTACAAGATCAAGATACTAACATTGGCACTAAACAATCAATTCAACAGAGAGTAGAGAAAATAGGTAATCCTACTAATTCCCTAAAGCAATGTTAATCAATCCTATTATATCAATAATATACATGTTAGGAAGTATTTAAATAGATCATTACTCAAAAGGAATCATGCTTCATCTAACCTAAAATTGAGATCACATCACATACATAGCATTATCAATCAATAGACTAGAATAACCTAGATCAATTCATAACAAACCTTCTTTACTTTGGTCATACAAGATTCATACCCATAATTCAACCATGATATTAACCTAACACAATATTTACAATCATCTTAACATAATCAAATTCCACATTCATACATTATAAGGTCAATGTTACAGTGAACACATAGAGACATAGGTTAGTCTTATTCCAATCTTCATATACTGATCCACATGGATCATTAATAAATAATTCACCATCAATATACATAAAAAACAGTAGACATAAGCAATTCAACGTAATAGAATCACAAATCCACCAATAACAAGCCACGATCACAATTCCCATACATAGGCTAAATCGAGTTTGGGAAGGGACATGAGTTCACAATGCAATTGGATTGAAATAAACGTTAAAACCAATACATTATAATCAATTCATCGTTATTAAGCCTTTAAAAACATTTTGAGAAAGAACCCATGACTAGATTGAAGAACAAGAAGTTTGATCTCTTTTGAAAAGAGAAGGACTCTTTAGAGGAAGATTAACTAGAGATGAAGAATCACCATACCTTTATCTATAAGAAAACATCTAAAACTTAATGAAGAATCATTGGGAATCCAAGCTCCAAGCTTTTCTTGAGCTTCACCTTTGATGGAGGTTTCTAGAGAGAATTGGTTTTGGAGGGAAAGTCTAATTTGTGTAGAATGGACAGGGAATGGGTTTTTCACATTTTTGATCACTAAAATACACCAAAATAATAATCAAATAAACCAAGTAGGGTCAGGTTAGAAAGGTGGGGTGATTTTTTCATTCACTCCTTAAGTAAAATAGCTGCAGTCATGTAGTTGCAGGCAACCATCGACGGCCACAAATGACTGGGCGTCGACTGGACCATGGGGCGTCCTGCTGCTCCGTCGTTGGTGACTGCAGCTCCTTCTTTGAGACAGAAGGCTCACCAATCCAAATGTTAAGATACGCCTCCCATCGACGGGGCGTCAATTGGGAAATGGGGCGTCAACTTGGCTCGTCGATTGACACTACCAAGGCAGTGTATGGACAACCTTCGGGCCTTTTTTGAGGGCCTCTTGCGGGGCCCTTGGGAAGTCGTACCTGGACGTTTCCAACGTAAATATGAAAATTAACAAGCCAAGGACCTTCCACATCAGTTTCACCCAAAATAATTACACGTAACACGTCCAAACATACTAGGCACCATCAATACACACACATGCATGTTTCAAGGGCTAACTTTTGAACGTCTTGGACGTTTGACCTCTAAACTTCATGAAACTCATAAAAATACCTAACAACATCATTTTAATCATATAAGGACCTCATAAGCTCATGACACACACATAAGCACATAAAAACACATAAGGCTCCCTAGGTGACTAATCGTTGAACGTCTTGGTCGTCCCTTGACGTTTTACTTTCAAATGACTCCAAATCACCCATGCATACTTTAAATCACTTAATTAATCATTTAA
This sequence comes from Solanum pennellii, assembly GCF_001406875.1. Classification (NCBI taxonomy): domain Eukaryota; kingdom Viridiplantae; phylum Streptophyta; class Magnoliopsida; order Solanales; family Solanaceae; genus Solanum; species Solanum pennellii. Next base: position 60,064,044 of record NC_028640.1, read on the forward strand.
CAAGAATATAGGCACAAGTGAGTATCTATACACCCTAAATCATTTTGGGGGTCTAACAATAGAGATTTCATTCTAAACTACTTATTGTGTGCATTTACTTCGATCAACCTCTAAAAGATTATCTCAATACTCTTTCTTAGATGGATAACTTTAAGTATTCGGTGGATGTAAATGGGATATCAACCCATATTATTAGGACTTTTGATGTAAACTCTTGATTGTGATAATTCTCTAAGGGTAGACCCTTGAGGATGTTTAGAGCAACCACATGTTCTGTAGGCATGGCTTCGATAGATTTGAGGCTCAGGTACACCAAGTGATTCTTAGTACAAATTGGGATTCGTAAGTCTTTAACAAAGTCCATTTAGAGTTTTCGATTACAATATAAAACTTCTTGAGTGGTCTAGTAATCTCCCACATTGTTTTCTACTCCAAAGGATTTAACGCGGGGATTTATTAGAATATTAGTTTTGCCTTTTCCTTTAATCGAGCACTTGATAATATCTAACTTTATGTTTTTCCTAGAAGTTGGTCATCTGAGAACAACGGAGCTTGTGTGTTTTGATACCCACATAGGATATGGTAAGAAGCCCCACTATTAGTATAGTAGTGATAACTTTTTGCCCCAAAGTGGACACTTCTCAGTAGAATCACAATCGCTCTCAACTTATTAAACTCATGGCGGTAATATATCAAGTTGTATATGGATTTCAGGTAGGATGTGATGCCCATGTGGACAGAGTTTAGGTTTGGCTTCCCGTGGTTTTCATTTTGATTTTTAGGCCATCGGGTTCATTATATTCTAATTGAGCCATCTCGACAGGTTGTGTTTGATAGGAAATGTCATGAATGTGGCGTGTAGATCCCCTTTGCTGAAATATTTATTAGATGTCATCTTCTTTGGAACTAGGGTCAACATGTTTAATCCTCTAGGGCTTCGCCCAGTCATCTAGGGGTGGTCCCAGGGTGTTAGAGATGGTCCCTAGTCTGGTAGAGGTAGTCAGGGAAGCTTATAACATTGTTCACCTAAACCTTAGCCTATATATGTTGCTATGATTGTGGTGAGATTAACCATTGGTATAGATAGTTCCCAAGTTGTGATTCAGTAATTAAAACATTGTCATGTGTTACTCCTTCGACTATGGTTGTTGGGGCATGTTATTCTTGTGGAGAGATGGGTCATTGGTATAGAGAGTCCCCGCTATGGGATCATTTTCTGCCACATTTTATTGCTTGATATTGTTGGGTTTTCTTGTTGAGTATAAAATTTCGCTTGAGTTATAGCTAGACTATCAGTCCCTAGTTTGTATTTTTTTCATGTTACTCTGGTGCGCCTGTCTTAGGTCAATAGTGTAACACCTCGTAAATTGATAGGCTAAACTAGAGATTTCATGAAGGTTTTAAAGTTTGACGTAAGGGTTAGAATCGTAAAATGACTTCCCATACTTAGAATGAAGATTTTAGGGATAGGGAATCAAGGTACAACCACCCAACGACCAACCAAGGGTCTTTGAGGGGGACCCAATATTGTCTGTAAAATTTGCCCAAAAAGGGGCCACCTAAGATTGTGACTCACATACCGTATGTGGACCTGCACCTAATGGGAAAGGGTTGTGGCTCAATACGCCGAAAAGTAGACCCCCAGACCACCATCTACGATTAAATAGCATGGACTTTGGATGCACTCACGGCCCATGGGTCAGGATTTCGTAGGTTGGGGTAGTTTGTTCTTAAGTTTGTTTAAGTGAGGGGTTAGGGGAAGGTTCTAGAATTAATTAGTTATTAAGTAGGGTCATTTTCTTAGTAATTATACTACCTATATAAACCTAAAAGACCCCTAAAATAAGTCAAACAAATCATTCTTATAAGAACCCAAAGCAAACCCAATTTCCTACAAAGAAATTCTCTTTAGAAAGTGAGAAGAAGAAGGGTTCAAGCTAGGTCAAGTCCCCAATATTTCAAGCTTTATAGGGACATACATCTAAGGTGTATTAGCTTATTTATCCATGGATTCTTCCATCTATGGAGTCCCCTAGGATTTCCTAATTTTAAGAAGATTGTGTGGCTATTACAATGTATCTATAGGGACTTAAATTTGTGTGGCTATTAAGTTATGAATATAAAATTCATAGCAATTACCTCATAATGGCCACACAAATTTTGCTTTCGTATCTATCTACTAATTTGTAAATTTTCTTAGCCATGAAATTGCTATTGTCAAAGCCAATTCTTCATTTTTGCTACGATTATTAATATCCGAGGCAAAATTGACTAAATAGCTAAAAATTTATTACTACAATAAAATTTTGTAACTGATAATAAGTTTTTGTCACGACATAAAAGTTTTTGTAGTAATAATAACCTTTTAGCCACAATAAACTATGTGAGACGAAATATTGTAGCTAAATAAATATTTTTGCTTCAAATTATAAAAAAAATTGTGACAATAGTTAAATGATGTAGCCACGTTTTTTCTGCTATGCTAAAACTTCGAAGTGAATAGTAGATTTTTGCCACGAGTTTAAATTTATTGTAGTTATTGTAGCATTTTAGCCATAATAAATTATTTGACACAAAATATGGTATCTAAATAAATATTAGTGCTTCAAATACAAATACTTGTGGCAATGTTAAATGATATAAAAAGTTGTTTTAATAATAGTCTTCATAGCTTTAATTATTTGTCATAAAACATATTATAACCACAAAATTAATATATTGATAAATTTCATAGTTACTATTATTTTTTAGCACGAGTTGAAATGTCGTTATAGCAATACTAATCTAGTGTAATTATGTGTGTTAATTGTTTAATCCGATTCAATTTTAAAACTCTACTTATATTCAAATATAATTTCACTAAATAAGTGACTATATCTTGTAAATTTGGATTAACTAATTATATCGAATTTAAACATTATTTCAATTTTCATTGAAACTTCATCTTGATTATGTGCTTTTAAAATTGTTGTTTGACTTAAACTTGTTTTTATCAAAATAATATGTTTATCAATATAATATTGTTAGAAGTATTAATTGTTAGAATCAATTGAATTTTATAGCTTGCAAATTTTAAATATAATTTAAGCTAATAAATAAGTTATTACATTTACTTCAATTAACTAATTTTATCAATTTTTTCGCAAACCTTCAATAAGTCTCTGTCAAACTTTATCCTGACCAAGTGCTTTAGAATTATTATCACACACACACATGAGGTGAAGATTCATTTACGAAGTAAAATTTATAGATTTGTTTACCTTTTTTTTCTTGCATTTTTTTGTATCTGTCAAATTTTTTAGTTGGTGATATGTATAAATAAATATGTTTTCTTCTTGAAATATTATATATACACACTCTCGTCTATAATTAGTTCGTAATGATCTTTTATGCTAAAAAACTTCATCACTTTGACAGGTATATCAATGGAGTTAAAGCATATAAATGACAAGATCCGTGTAAATCATGCTAAGATTCAGTTGAACGTTGTGGAGGAGAAATATTGCGAACACGAGGGACTATTAGTGCTCCATGTGAAAACTCAAGGACCACTTTGAGCCTTAACCCAAAGTTGAGGGACTATTTTGAGCCTTTCCTCGAATGATGAAGCAGAAAAAGTGGATGAGACTCTTTACAGGAGATTGGTTGGCTGTCTCATATATCTTACTGCAACTAGACCCGGCATTTTATATGCTTCTTAGTTGTTTTCAACATTTTTAAGTTAGTTGATGTTTTATAGCAGTTGAGCTGCAATTTTAAGAGTTTAATTTGTTCATCGTACAATCATGTGCAATGTAGTTGCTTAGTTATAGGCTTTTGTTATTTTATTTTTTAAATATTTAAACACCATTTTAGTTCAATAAAAAATCATCCTTCTGCCAGAAAGTATTTTCTTCTCTTCTTCTTTCCTTTATTTTTGTTTAAAGAGTTGAAGTTCAGTCATGACTCCTATTTATTTCACTCTATATATAATGATTGAAAATCATAAGTTCGTGTCACATGTTGCCACCTCTGTTGATTATGCTTAGTGTAACCTTATACTCAGTGCATACCACATACTTTTCTTTGTGTTGCATCCCTTTTTGAAGCAGATTCAGGCGTTCTAACTCAAACTCGTAGCTAGGAAGGTTGCAACTTTCCAGTCAACACTTGGTGAGTCCTCCTCATTCGGAGACTTCAAAAAAGTAGTTAGTAGTTAGGTTTTTAATCAAGACAATTAATTGATTTGCAATAGCTGGAAGTCATGTCCCAACAAAACTTATATCTTCTTTATTCAAGTTATTGGAGAGTTTACTTTAGACATTAATCGTTTCAGTCATATCATTCAGATATATGTTAATTATTGCTTCAATCAATTCTCTAAATCAAGGGAGTAACAAATACAACATAACCAAGCTTCAGAATCTGCAGGATGTCATAGAACTCCATCTTTGTCGCGCTCTTCATTTTTTCATCTCATTGCTTTAGAGGTTTTTGAAGACATAAGAAATCGTTGCAGCCTTGATTTTTAAGAAAATCTTGGCTGAAATATTTTAATATTCTTTTTTTCATTTAGAAGCCTCACAAATTTTGTACTCGGTTTAGTGTGCTCTCCTGATTTTTTTGTCTCCTGAAATTCTATAGCTCAACATAATATTTGCTATATTTTAAAATCAATTCAATATTATAAAGTAAGAGTTCCAGAGATAACTTGAATCTCGTTACAACACAGAAATTTAGAACAATTTGCAGCTCCACACAGACTAAGAACAATTGTACTCCGGTATCACTCAAAAGTATAGTTACACGCTAACTCCGTTCCAATAGATACATCTTTCTTTAGAAAATCATCTTTCGTTATACGTTAATGACACCTAATTTTTATGATGTGATTTCTCAAATGACTAACCTAATTAAGGAATTGAATATGCTTAAGACATTGCATCCATCCATGATGATAGAAGTAGAGTTCAAGGAAAACATATAAGCTACGTGAGAAGTTGCTAGCTATGGTCATGATCAAGGTGACAACAAACACACAACTAAAGCAATACACATCACAAATTAAGAAAATACCTCAATTTTTATTTCATGAGTTTTGTTATTATGTCGACAACATCGACTGTGCCTCTCTATGGATGTGTTCTCTTCTTTTATCATTTCTTTTCTCTTTCGGCTGGGTGTGTGGTTGTACAATCATTCTACCCTTATTTTTTTAATTCACCGACGTTCCCAGCTTTTGTTTTCCCAGGTAAGATGTCATATTATCTCGGAGAAAGTAAAATGTTTTCTGGTCATTTGCTAATGTAAGGAATTGACAACTACAATTGTCATTTTTTAGTAAATATCGAATGAACAAAGATAATATCTATAATTTAAAGGATTGTTCGCTTTCTTATTTCGATAATGGGAGAATGTATTATTATTAATGCAGAAACATATGACACATAAAGAAGACGACCAACATGCTTCTGCTACATGAATACTCCATCTTCAGGGGCATTCACTAGAGGAGCAGATCCTTTAAATGGAAGAATGCAAGAATAGGTTACATATTTGACACTATCAGTAAGCACAACAACGAATATCCAAGAGACTGACTTCGTACCTATACGCCATCACCATCAACCAGAATAGAAACTACCATGGAACAAAGTGATTTGTTCTCTTGCTTTCCATTTGATCCAGTTTATTCTTCAGAAATGCTATAAGAGGGTCTAGAAAGGGAAACTGGAGGGCCATTGAGGATCCTTCTATTTTTGTGGAGGCACGTGTCATTCTGCCTTTTTTCCATAGATATATCTCTAGCAGAAGATGATGCATCAAACTCGAACACTTTTGTACACATGCCTGAACTCAACAAAGGTCCTGCCCAAATGAACATAAAAATCAATTAATATACTGGAAAGCAGAAGGCTATTCCAAAACATGAATTTAGTATGACTCAAAGAAAATAAAAGTTCCTAAATTCTAAAAGCAAACACTAGAGGAATTCATTTACACTAAAAAAAAGAGGAAAAAAGATAAGAATTAATAGTCAGTCCAGATTTAAAAGCAATTACCGGCAAAATCTTCAAGGTGCCACTCCTGCGTAGTTGACTTTACATTCTCTCTCTCCTCCAATGCAGGAATGCTTTGTCCCATTGCAGGACTTCGATAAAGGCAAGGATGGATTCTTGGGATAACAGGGGCTAAATCACCTGCGAGGCAATACGGATTGAATTATCAGCACTTCCATGAAATGCCATGGTTTTCTCACTTGCCAATACGGATTGAATTATCAAGTTCCCATCAATCTCAACAAGTTTATCATCCCTTGGGACATACAGAGAGGCTGCCAGTGGATCAGTACCATTGCCCACATGAGCAAACTCATCTGCGACCTTATTGGTATTTTTCAGATTGCTTTCACCCTGACCTTCCCGGCCACAATGGGAGCTATGATCTTTACCACCGTATTTCCTAGAACAACCAGTCCCATTCACATTCCCGTCAATAGTCAAAACTCTTCCAAGATGTTTTTCATAAAATCCAATTAAAAAAAACTCTCTACTCTTAAAGGGTTCCCTCATGCCTCCATATTTGTCTTTCAATAAAGGAACCAACCCACCAAAGAGCAAGATGAAAAACAAAGAGAAAGATGAAGAACAACACACCAAGGAAGCTAACACTAGCAACTTTCTTTGTTTAACCTCACTCGTCTTTTTCTCCACTTTCTTATTACTTTTTGGCGCGGGTGCTAGTGCCTGTGATTTCAACTTTGGAATGGGAACCAGTGGCACTTGATATCCTGTCGGGTCATCATATAATATGGTGTATATGACATCCATGGAGGAGTTTTGAAATGCATCATCATTGATAGGGTTTGGAAAACTATCATTGAATGATCCATCAAGAATCATGGCATCGGTTGTGAAATTAACATTTGGAAATTTCACAGGGAAATCTTTGACATTTTCTTGGTATTGTGGTCATGTGTATGGTGTAAAAAGTACGGTCAAGAGGTAAAACTGCAAGACCGTCGAACACCCCGATGAAGTTCGCTTCTTCCGCCGATAGTGGATCAGCCATATCTAGAGTTTTCAGCAATTGATAAGAGATTTAGGGAGAGACAGGGTAGGGATACAAAGGAAACTTAAGTTACTTTTCTTTTATAGTTTTATAGTTCTATATAGACCAATTCTGAATCTATATATATATATCATATATCATATTATATTATAAGTAGGAAAGCTCAAAGTACAAAACTAGAATTACCATTTTATCCCTACAATAAATCAAAATAATATAAAACAATAATAATAGATAACATCCTTAAAAAGTTAATTAATCATTTTAAAAGAAGATAAAAAAAAATTAACTTCTATCCGTCATTTCTTTTACTCCCATTTAATTCTCTTCGAGATGTTAGTCAATTTATTTGATAAATTATATTAGTTTCACAAACTGACGTACGTGACCATCAAACTTCTCTCCAATAAGTATGTTGATTCTCTTAATGTCCTATCATGTACTAATTAATGTTATCCCTCAACTTCTTCGTTAACTATATATATAATTCATTAATTTGCAAGATACATAATAGGGATAAAGCTCAAGCAGTTGGATAATGGCCATTTGTCTAGATTTGTTTTAATGATATGTATTACTCATAAATTTGTACTTCATACTTTTTGCATGTATATAGTAGTGAATATTTTAGATTGTTGTCTTTTCTTATTTGAGTCTTTCTAATATTTCATTGCTTTAATAGGGAAAGCATGACAGAAAGATCATGTATCATTAGAATACAATATTAATAATATGTAGATTGTGACAAAGGATTGTTGGAGTTACGCTGATACTTCCACTATATTGTCATATGTTAATACCAAGTTCCTTCATCTTCATTGAAGGGTGAATTTTCCACCTAATCTTTTATATAACTAAATCTTTATGAAATATTGAGTTGTTCAATTTTACAAGTTTATTCTATATCTAATCACTCCTTCAGCAAAGAAGTAATTTTATTAAGCTATTTGCTCATCGATAATCTTCTATTCCTTTAAAGTAAATCTCAGAAACAATTTTTGTTTTATTTTCTTTCTCCAATTTCAAGTGAAATTCAGTTTTAAGATGTAAATACTATTTTATGTTAATAAATTTTCTTTTCTTATTTCTCTCAATAATCTTTCCGTATGTAGTAGTAAAGTACTGCTTGAACTAAAGGTCCACGGTAAACATCTTCTCTATATTTATATTTACATTTACAAGTTACATGCTAGAAGTAAGGATCATACGTACAAGACCTCACTTATATAAGTAAGTTGAAAAGGAACCCAAAAACCACTGAGAAAGAACTATATAAAGATTGGAAATGGTTTTAATTTACCAAGGACATTTTATGGAAGCAATTTCTTTTATTTTTTAACATAATGTGACATGAATAACTACCAACAAAAAGTCTATCAAGTACAAATTTTATAAAATAGTTAAGAAACAAACGTGCAACGCACGTTCCTGAAACTAGTTTACCTTAAAAACATATACTCCTTACCTGAATGTTAAATTACTATAATATTCCTAACTTAGGTTGTGACTTTTTAATGAGTCGTCACTTTTCCGATAAGTTGTGATTTTTTCAAAGGGTTGTGACTTTTCAAGGAGTTGTGACTTTTCAAAGAGTTGTGGCTTTTTCAATAAGTCAGTATTTGTTCGTACTACTCTTTGTTGACTATAAATAGAGGGACTTCCTCTCATTTTCCAACCACAAATTTTCCTATTCTTCGACTCTTTTTCTTCTTGCATTTTTTTTGTATAATTTAGTGTCGTTAAGTGAGTTTGAAGTTTAGTAGAATCTGAGGTACCACTACTATGATGACAGGTGTATTTCACATGTAGAACTTTTTTTAAGAGAAACCTTTGTTCTTTATTCATATTTTAGCCCTAACTATTTGGTGAGAACTTTGATTTGTAGAAATATTGGGGTTAAATTGGGGGCTCTCTTTTGTCTCTCCGGAGGATATGTCGTCGCCGGCGACATATTCTGAGAATTTCGCTGCTGCCACCATCTCCACCTATGCCATTGTAATTTATCCGCCTTCACTATTAGCTCCTCCTCTTACTCAAAGATCTCTCCACCATTTCTTCAAATAAAAAAGCTCAAAAAAGAGAATATTCATACCACCACCAAGAACAGTATGAGTATAATCTAATTGAAATATTTTTTTGGTGATTGGAGATGGTGGATTTTTTTATTTTTTTTTCAAAATTCTTACATGAGAGTTGTTAAAAAAAATTAACAATAATGAATCCGGTGGGGAGAGGTGGTAATGGCTCATCAATTTTGGGATGATAAGGGTGGATAGGTTTGGCATATGCTACATGCGTGCGTGTGTGTGGAAAATCTGATTATAGATTGAGGGGACTTTTGACCATTTTCTCTTCCTTTAGAACTTTCTTATGTTAGCGCGCTTATGATTTTAAGTTTTTCTTTCCATTTTGGAGTGAAGGTATGGTTGTTTAAAATAAATTTGGTATGAAACCCATATTTTTATGTAATTTTGTATTGTGATGGAATTTTTTATTTGTTTTTGTGTTATTATTCTTATAAGTGCTACTTAATTGATAAAACTTTTTTTAATATATGAGTTTGATAATACTCGAATAGTTAGAATATGTTTTTTTTAAAATACAAGCAATTAAAATAAAGATTGCTAAAAGATAAGTACTTTGAAAAAAAAAGATTTTGATTGTGTTACTTTATAGTCACTTAACATAGTGTTGTGAATTTTCATGGCCAAAGGCTACTCCTTTGCTATAACACGGGACCTATCCAAGCTAACCCTGAAGCTTGCATATCATAAGCATACTGAGAATCTTTAAGAAAAAGATGAACTAATGTGGAAGCTAAATCAATTGATAACTGAAGGTGGAGAATACCCAAAATTGATATGAATGTATATAACTTGCTAAGGATTCACAGATACTGAACATTCACTCAGAGCTAAAGCTGAATCTAATACTAGAATTATTGGGACATGCCCAGCTAACCCTAGCAAAACTAAAAACTGAAATAAAAGATTGAATATGAAAAATATGTCTATTGTTCTCGAAGTATGAGGACTCATCATTGAAGTTACTGGATATGGATTTATGCGTGATCTGGATGCTGAATACCTGAACCTACATCATGAAAGGATGTAGCGTAAAGTATGTGTTAGTACTTGGAATCCAAACATATAAAAACAAAAGAAGATGAAATTAAACATGAAAATTCTACTTGACAACAACAAAACAACTACTTCTTCAGCTCATGTATCGCAACTAGGCTATTTGTGTTCGGTATGAATCTTCTCTTAGGATTAAATTGTCTCAGAGTCATAACAGTATATCTCTACCTTCTGCCCATTCAGGTAATAAAGATAGATAACCACAATGGCATCACCACTGTTTATACATGGTAATACCTTGCACAACACAGTACCATTTCCAACAAAGGGATCTTTCTCCAATGTTTGACGTGACTTCTTGTATCCAAGATTTACGCACACACTACGATTCAGACTCATGTCCATTCCTCCGTACATATCTAACATAAAAACATCCCCGAAATAGTTGTAAATAGTTACATAGGATAGCTCATCACCTGAGTCAACACACCATATCTCCCAGGTGGAATAGGCACACGTACAACTGTTTCAACCTCATTTTTTTTACTTCAAATGCTAGCACACCATGAGTATATGCCTTATCAAGAGGACCAAATATGTCTTGCCATGAGAATAAATGTGTGACTGGTGTGATCACCAGGGGACTTATAATCCTACGGAGGCACGTAGTTCTGGGACTATGAGGATAGTCTGACCCTAGTCCGACTCTGTGCTAATTCTACTACCATTTGGAAATGTATATGATACAAATAATTGAAATACTGGATAGCTCAATATTCTGACATGCAAATCTGAGATGCAACATTTAGATACTGACAATGTAACATTTGAAATCTTGGGAATGTTTATCTGTTTAATTGGCCTAGCAAGTGTAATTCATGAACTAAGAAAATTCACACAACAAGAGTTTTGAGTTTCATGCAAGGAACCAAGCAACGTTTCCAAAAAAGATGATAATTCGATTTAAAATACTATAACAACTAATTCACAACAATTCTTAAGGTTTTAGAAAACCCTAGGTCTAAAAGATATATAAAGAATCAAGAATCTAACTGAATTATATGGACCTAGTGGATGTAAGGAACCCAATATTGAAATCCTACATACCTGGCGACGAAATCTAAAGAGAAATCCTTTGATTTCGAGGGTGGAACTTGAAGAAAATCTTTTGCTTGTTTTTGAAAGATTGGTAGAGTTTCCTCTTATTTATGCTCTAAGTTTTGTCGAATTTTTGTGAATAATCGATTAGGGTAAGTTCTGACTAAATTACTAGTCACTAGGCTTAAACTGAGTAAAACAACATAGTTTAGGAGTCAAAGGACACAACTTAAATGTCCAACGCGTAGGGAAAAAGACCAAAATGACCCAACTTAAAATATAACGAAAGCCGACCACGGCGCCACTAATGGTCCGTGTTGGGACCACGACCCAGTAAGTGGATTGTGATTCTTGGCCAGTGACTCCTAGTTTAGGACCCTCCCCTCAATGGTCCGCGATCTAGCATTTCTTGTGTTGATAGATTATCTAGAATTATGATAATAGTAATGAATCATTTGTTTACAAATTCACAAAATTGGGACATAATATCTACTCCTTTAACAAGTATATGTATATAATCACAAAAAAAATTATGTACATGTGGATGAATATATAATTTTTAATTTACAATTTTATACTGGCTACAAATCGTATATAGTAATATGGGACAAACGTGCAGCCCATATTCCCAAAACTAATAAGATGCAAGTTTACAGTCAAACTGAATAAAGAACAAAAGAAATAAAAAGTAAATTATTAACTTACGGCCTGAAAAACTATGATAATGTAATGTGCAAAGGGTCAAATATACCATTATAGTAAAGGAAATAGTTTAAATATATCCTTCGTTATACTTTTGGTCCAAATATACCCCTCATGTTATACTTTTGAGTCTATACCCCTCTCATTATACTTTAAAATATACCCTTAATTTTGACGGAAAAACATGTGACAAACTCAAAATAAAACTATTTACTCTCAAATTTGCTTAGAAACTCACTTGTGTAACTCATCCCAACTCATTCCCTCCGTTTTGAGCTGATATTTTCATTTTCCCATTCATTTTCAATTGGGAAAATCCATAAGTACACCTAGACTATGATCAAAATCCTAGAGACACATCTAAACTTAACTAGAATCCTATTACCCCTAAACTAATTTAAAATGGAATAAATACACCACAAACGCTGACATGTCATTGAGAGTGTGCACACTCTCTTGAAAACAAGTGATGAGTGAACAAATTGGACACATGTCATTTTTAATTGGTCACTTTGTAATTAATTAGTACACATATTTATTGATAATAAAACTAATATTATATAATTATTTTTGTTTCTTTCCTTGTAAAATATTTATTTTAATTTCTTCACTTAAATTTTTTTTAGTTTATTATCTTTTCACTTTTAATTATTTTTCAATTATTGTGTATGCTTAAAAAAATAATTTAAAAGTATCCCTTAATTTTAATGTTTTAATATTTTTATGTTTTATTTGATTTTCTTCACGTTTTTATATCCGTTGAAAATTAACTTATTTTAAATACACGACATTTGAAATCAAATCAAAACGAAAGACCCAAAAAAACTTAATAGAAAAATAGAAGAGAAAAAAATGAATTAAGTAAAAAAAATAGTTTCAATACAAGGTAAAAAACTGTTACTTAATTTAAATACAAGATAAAAAATAAGAATATTTTTCTTAATTTTATTTATCAAATATATATTTTTTAAAATAAAAAATATTTTTTTTAAAATAATTTTTTATTATAAAAAATTATTTACACACATGGCGGGCGAGTGTGTACAAACACAACCAACTTGGGTGGTTGAAGGTGTCACATCAGCACAAAGGTGCACAAACTTACGAATAAAATTAGTTCAGGGGTAATAGGATCTTAGATAAGTTTAGGAGGGTCTCTGAGATTTCGATCATAGGCTAGGGGATACTTATGCATTATCCCTTCTCCATATTTATATTCTTGTACTAGAAATAATAAAATATGCACATCATACAACATCATTGTGCTGCATTTTCCCCTCACAAATTAAAAATCTTCAAATTTATTTCTATAAAATTGATCATTGTACCCACATTTTCTTACTATTATAGAAGTACAAGAAAATTAATGAATGTAGGGAGTTATCGATTTTTGGATGCTGAAAATTTTTAGAACATATCTCAACAGTGTATTTTCTTTGATTAGTATTGACACTTTTCAGAAGAGGTTAAGCATGATAATTATTATTTAGAAAAACCTCAATTCGAAAAAATGAAAAATCATATTAGTTTTTGAATACGATAAATGATTAGCTTCTTTTAAGAAGAAGATGCATAGAAAAGAAAAAAACCCGGAGGAAATGAGTTTCTAAAAAATTAAATATTTGAAATTCGAGATGCGTTATTTAATTTTGAGCTTGTCACGTGTTTTTCGTTAAAATTGAGGGTAAATTTGTGTTAAAGTATAATCAGAAGGGTATATTTGGACCTAAAATATAACGAAGTGTATTTTTAAAATATTTCCAATAGAAGAAGGGAAATATTTGACCATTTGCCCTAATATAATTGTAAAAAATCTGTTTGGTAAAATTTGCTTCTTTTCAAATTGTGTATAATTGGATTTTAAAAAGAAAACAAATTGTTCCTATACCAAGTCAGATACTTAATTCATTAATTGTTAACTCAAAAGGGGCATAAAATCAAATGTCCTTGTACTGTGAGCACAAATCAAATGTTCCTATATGAAGTCAGACATCTCTCTTATCTCTATTTGTTAGTGGATATGATTGGTAAGCTTTATCCTTCTATTGTGTTTCTATTTATGAGATTATATAAAAGTTTCCCCTTTTGTTATAATTATTTTATTTCCTGTTTTGTGGTTAGGGTTGATATTTGAAATGTCTCTGTTTTTAAATGTGATGACTAGATTTTCTTGTTGTGCTGTGTTCCAAATTCTTATCCACCGCCGTTCTACGATTAACTCACCGACTTACAAGGTTTAATTTGCCTAGGTAAAATGTGCAATTTTTTTTTGTTTTTACGTATCTAGATTTGTCTTTGTTCAGCAAAATAGGATTGTAATTTCCCTTTTTCTTCTATGTTCGGATCCAAGAGTCCTTTTTCCCGCTGCAGGACTTTGATAAAGGCAAGATGGCTAAATCTCCAGGAACTGTAAGGTTTGCCTCATCATTTTTCTTATCAGAAGTTCCATGAGATGTCATGGCTTTTTCACTTGCAAATACAGACTGAATTATCGAGTTCCAGTGAATATTGACAAGTTTATCATTACGCGGTATGTACAAAGAGGCTGCAAGAGGATCACTACCATTTCCCACGTAAACAAACTTATCTGAAGCTTTATTGGTATTTTTTTGATTGATTTCACCCTGATCTCCCCAGCCACAATGTAAGAGATGATCTATTCCATCATATTCCCAAAATAACCAGTCCCATTCACAGACCCATCAACAACCAAAACTCTTCCATGATGTTACCAAAAAATCCACTCACAAGAATCTTCACTCATAAATGGTTCGCTAATACCTCCGTATCTCACTTTCAATGAAGGAACTAACCCACCAAACAGAAGCATGAAGAACAACACACCAAGGAAGCTAACACTAGCAACCTTCTTTATTTTCACCTTACTCCTGTTTTTCTCCACTTTCTTGCTACTTGTTGGCGCAGGCACTACTGGCTATCCTAGTCACTATCCTAGTCGCTTCACCATATAAGGTGGTGTATATGACATCCATGGAGGAGTATGGGGATACAGCTCGGGGGGTGGATGCACTTGAGGAGCTACATCAGTACCTACAAATTGTGCCTTTAGAGTTACATTTTCTGTTGTTTCATAGGATATATTTGAATTCAAATGTTGCATTGGTGAATGAAGTATTCTAACTCCTAAACATAATGCTTTTTTAATTGCCTTGACAAGTGAGCACTTCCCCCGTTTTTCTAGCCATCTTCATTTTGTCCTCATCATTATTAACATTATCACTCAAGAAAAATGTAGTGGATTTTTGGTGTTTGTTTAGATTATTCGAGTCTTCACTATGTTATTTCCTTTTCAACAAATAACTACAATTATTTATATTAGCATTGAGTTTCTATTTTACAACTCCACCTTTTCTAAATTACTTCCTAACTTCGGGGAAGAATGTATCAATCTGTTATAACTCAACAGATTATTCAACCCTTTTGAGAGATTGGAACCACAATTCGCTTATGGCACGTTCAAGTACCGGAGACATGGGTAGAAACCGGTGCAACAATACACACACTTCATCGAAAACTCCTGAGCTGCTCAAACTACGAAGTAGCCCTGGCGATGACATCTCCTTAACCATAACTACCGCTTCCTGATTGGGGGAAAAATTGTTCATTTCACCCGATGTCAACTTGAAATTTCTAAACAAACCGCTATAATTCCTAATTAATTCACTCGAAGGTTGACTAAAGCAATTAGGGTCCATATGGAGCAGGTTTGATCCTATAGCTTTCCCATGCTAATCTCCCGAAGATGAGTTGATAGTTCCAGAAGCATCATAAAAATTCCCTATCGGTTGCCAAAGATATTTGGGTCCATCTGACCCGAGTCCAAACCCGAATTCGACCCGAGATAGTCAGGTATGTATCCAGGTGTTTGAAATGCATCATTATGGGTAGGGTTTCATAAAATATCATTAAATGATGCATCAAAAATGATGTCATCAGTTGAGAAATCAATGTTCCAAAATTTCATAGGAAAATCCTAAATATTTTCTTGATATGTTGCAGTCATGTGTAGGGCATAAAAAGTATTTAGCAATTGATCACAAATTTAGCGAGAGACAGAGTAAGAATAGAGAGGAAACTGTCGTTTACCTTTCTTTTATAGTTTTATCTTTCGAGATTGTTCAGATTGATATATTAGATTTTGTAGATTTCATATCGTAGAAACAAAATTAAGATTCTTAAAGTTTCAAAAAATAAATTTGTAAGGTAGTTTCATCAGTTGATTATGTGTATTTTACCAGTAAGAGCATGTATGGATACCAGAATCCTCTTTTAAATGATCTAACCTTGAGGAAATATTGCTATTTTTCAATGAGGTAAGGGGTGTAAGTATGTGATCCAAGAGCTATTTAGTTCTATTTATTTTTTCTATGCCTTTATATTTCACACTTGGAAGTTCATAATCTAAAGTTCAATGACTTGTATATCTTTTTAAAATGACTCTTTTTAGTTAAATCAAGAACACTAGTCTAACAGGTAATTAAGTAAGAAAGTTGAATTTTAGAAAACATCAAAGCAACATACTTTTACGTCCTACACATGAACACAACATACTTTTTATGTCCTAAACATGACAGCAATATTTGAAAAAAATATCGATAATTTTCTTTGAAATTTTAGAACTTTGATTTCTCAATTAATGACATTATTTTTTATGCATCATTTGATGATACTTTTCCAAACCCTACCGATGATGATGCCTTTCAAACGCCTAAGTACCTTCCTAACTGTCTCGGGTCAAAGCTAGTTCTGAAATCAGATTAGATGAACCCAAATAGCTTCGGTCAACCTGGGAGTCAACTGATGGGGAATTTTGATAATGCATCTTGAATATTTAAGTCAACCTTGGGAGATAGTCTCGGGAATCTCCAAGATCGAATCCATTCTAGATGGGTTTTTATTGCTTATGTCCACCTGGGAAATGAATTTATTGGAAATTTTAGCGATTCTGTTAGAAATGATAATTGACATTGAAGGAAATGAGCAATTTTGCCGGAAATCAGGTAGTGGGAGGTCTGATGGGTATGGATATGTCATCGTCAAGTCTACGTCATAGTTGGAGCAACCCATGATTTTTGGGATGAAGTGCCTCTATCGTTGCACCATGTTCCTACGGATGTCTCTGGGTACTTGAATGTTCCATTTCCAAATCGTGGGTCCAATCTCACAAAAGGGATGAATAATTTGTCAAATTCGAATAAATTGGGAGTAATCCGAGTTTAGGAAGTAATTAAGTCAAAGGTGGAGTTGTAGAAAATGAACTCAACGATAATATAAGTAAATGTAGCTATTTGTTGAAAAGGAAGAAGGGTAGTGATGACTCAAACAATGTAAGCAAACACCAATAATTCACTATAGAGAAAGATTTCACTTGGCAAGGAAGATAAAAATGCTTTATGTGGAGGAATTGTAGTATAAAAGTAGCATAAAGATTTCACTTGGCAAGGAAGATAAAAATGCTTTATGTGGAGGAATTGTAGTATAAAAGTAGCATACTTCATTCAACATTTGGATGAAAAGATATTCTATATAATGACGGAAAATGTAACTCTATAGGCACAACTTTGAGAAAATGGTGTACCTTCTCAAGTGCCACCACCCCCGGTTGGTATCCCCATCCTCTTCTTATGGATGTCATCATACAACCATGTATGATGAAGTCACAACGATCAGGAGTGCCATTGGTTCCCATTCCAAAGTTGAAACCACAAGCAATAGTGCCCGTGCCAAAAAGTAGCAAGAAAGTGGAGAAAAAGAAGATGAGCTGAAAACAGAGAAGATTGCTAGTTTTAGATTCCTTGGTGTGTTATTCTTCACGCTTCTCTTTGGTGGGTTGGTTCCTTTATTGAAGGTGAGATATGGAGGTATGAGGGAACTATTTCTGAGTGGAGATTCTTGTGAGATGACTATTGATGGGGCCGTGAATGGGATTGGTCATTCTCGGAAATACAGTGAAAAAAATCATCTCACTTTGTGGACAAGAGGTCAGGGTGAAAGCAATCAGAAAAGTACCAATAAGGCTGTAGATGAGTTTGTTACGTGGGTTGTGGTTGTGATCCTCTGGCCCTTGTTGTATGTCCCAAGGAATGATACACTTATAAGGATATGCAGGGGATATTTTTAAAAGGTTCAAGCCTGTACCAACCCACTAGTTCACAATGAAAAGTTTTCAAAGTTTGAATGAGGCCAGGGATGATCTAACAGTTTATGATAGTATAATTAGTAGTGTATTTGATAGCAACAAGACCTGAACTCATGTTCGCGACAAGTCTTCTATTGAGGTTTATGCTAGATCATTTTGGTGTTGCTAAATGAACATTAAGATATATCAAAGGAACTGTTGATTATGGTATTTGGTTTAAAAAGGAAGAGCAAAGGAAATTGATGGGTTATTCAGGTATTAATTGGGCAGGAAGCTTGATGATATGCTTTTGCAAAGAAGAAAGAAGTGGTTCTTCAATCTTCTGCAAAAGCAGAACACAATGTCGTTGCTGGTGCAACTAATCATGCTCTATGGTTAAGAAAGATTCTGAGTGCTTTGGAGAAAAATCATATTGAATCTATTGTAATTAAGAATGACAACATCTCAACAATAATTATGGTGCAAATAAAAGTGCAGTTTCATTCTATTCAGGCAAGTAGAGAAGAATGGGGAAGTTACACTTGTTCATTGCAGCCTATATCAATAGATTGCAAACATAATGATCATGACTCTTCCTAAGGGAAATTTTGAAGTTCTAAGGGCTACGTTGGGAGTATCCAAGAAAAATATCAAGGAAAAGTGTTTTAAAATGAAAATTTTTTAATGGCTCTTTTTAAATGAAAAGTAGTCCTTGTTTTATTGAATATGTCTTGTAACAGCATACACTAGTGGTTCAATAGGTATGGTTTCTACTAAATTTTTTTTAAAAGATTTTATAGCTCTATGTGTGTTTGCCTTCTCTAATTTTAGAGCCAATGATGACTACGACAAAGGCACAGGGAGAGATTTCAAAAAAATCCAATGTAGAATGTTATCGTTGCTATAAATTTAGTCACTGTCATTCTGAATGTCGTACTAGGCTGCCTAATGAGAAAGAAGAAAAGTCAAATTTTGTTGAGGATAAGGAAGGAGAAACCTTGTTAATGGCGGTTCATGCTAAAGTGAGCCCGGGGAGCAAGTTATTTGGTACATATGTGAATACGTCATGTAGTAACAATATGACTGGAAGTAAGTCTTATTTTACTAATTTAAGTGAAAACTATTGGTCAACAATTAGTTTTGGTGATCTATAAATAGAGAATGTGATGGGAAAGGGTACAATATCAATTTAAAAACAAAAAATAGGTGTGTGGAAATCATATCAAATAGAGTGTTGGCCCCATTAGCTATTACAAAAAAGGGTATGCCATCACGTTAAGGAATGATACATGTGAAATTTCTAGTAGCCCTAGATGAGCTATTCATTTTTTGAAAATTAGTCAAAACACGTTGTTTCCTTTGAATATTGAAAATGTTCAATCTTGCTACTTGGCGGAAATGAAAATTCCTTCATGGTTGTGGAATTTTTGATATGGTTACTTGAATTTTGGTGGATTGAAGATCCTTCAAAGGAAGAGTATGGTGATGGGGCTTTATGAAATTGTTGTTTCATCTCAAGTTTGTGAAGAATGTGTTGTTGGAAAACAACGTCGTTTCAGTTTCGTAATAGTAAGTCATGGAGATCCAAGGAGGTATTAGGGCCAGTACACTCGGATATCTGTGAGTCATTAACATCAATCTCTAATGGGGGCAAAAGGTATTGTATTACCCTTATTGATGAATATTTGAGTTAGACTTGGGTGTATATTCTGAAAGAAAAATCGGAGGCTTTTAATGTATTTAAAAGGTTCAAAGTACGTGTGGAGAATGAGTTTGAAAGGGACATTAAGAACCTTCAGATAGATCACGGAGGAGAATAATAAATTAAGGTATTTGATGAATTCTGTGAGCCTCGTGATATTTGAAAAGAGCTCACAACAACATATACACCGCAACAAAATGGTGTGACAGAGAGGAAAAATAGAACCATTCTTAACATGGTTCGTAGATTGCTGGCTCGGGGAAGAGTCCCAGAGGAATTTATGCCAAAATAGTGAAACGGAGTTGTTGGAATTCTGACCCCCAAATTTTCCTAAGAAACAAGTGTATTCTATATGTTCCTTTGTAGATTATAACAATTACATTTTATGAAACAAATAAAATAATGACACAATATTTTATCGCGGCAAACCCGAACTCATAAAGGGTAAAAACCACGACCTATATCTCTGTAGGATTGAACTCCACTTTATTAAACTCCGAACCTCAACATAAGATTACAAGCCTATGTAACCTAAGAATTATAAACTCTAATTCCAAGATAAGAAATTATAAACTCAAATTAATACCTACCCGAGACAAAAACCTCCAGGTTTAAGTCTTCTATCGTCCGTTAAGTTTGTCAAACTTGTTAGACGAAACCTAGACACACACTCGATTGTAATCAAAACTCTTAATTACACTCTTACACCTTTTTCCTCACAAATTGGTAACACTCCCAGGTAACTCTCAAAATTCTTGATCGTGTTTTGATCGTCTCTCTATCTAAGTGCGCAATTTTTCTCAAGCGAAACTATCACCCTATTTATAGATTTTGACTTGAATCTAAAACCTATTTCAACTAGAAATCCTACTTGTGTTCTGCTTCCTTTTTGTCTTGTAACTTAGAAGCTCACACGTAGGATTCTTACATTGTGCGGAACTCGTCTTCGTCTTCAACTCTTTCTTCAACTAGAACATAACTTTGCCGCATCTTCAACTCGAACAACCTTGTCTTTGCCGCTGGAACAAAACCTTCTAGCATTAGGAATTCTCTTTGTACTTTGCATTGAAAGGAAACTTCTTACATGATTTTCCTTATAAACTATGCCACCTCAAACTATTTCCTTAAACAAGTAGAAAATAACTTTCCTTCTTTGTCTTGACTGCCTCAAACTAATTCCTTAAACAAGTAGGAAATAGTTTTTCTTTATCTGAATGAATTATAATAACTATAATATTATGCTTCTTTCATTGTCATTAGGTTGTTATTTTCCTACTTTAAGTCAGCCTCCTAATTCCTCTTCCAGTAAACTTTGGCGACTGAATTCACATTTGCTCAGCTTGCTCTGTAATTCACCGGATTGTCAGTCTTCAAAATATACATATTCATATGTACCTAACAGGAGCATTCTTATCTTGAACAGAAGTTCCTTTTTTGCTCTTCGAGATGTAATACCCCAGGAAGTTTGGAGCAGAAGGAAACCGACAGTAGACCACTTCAAAATTTTGGATCCATTGCTTATGCACATATTTCAAAAGCAAAAAGAAAGAAGCTTGATAATAGAGGTGACAAATGTGTTTTTCATGGTACTAGTTCTCGGAATGTGCATTGCACGTTTTGTCCTCTAATTGATATTAGAATAGTTAATTTATATAGCTAAGTTAAAATCTAAAGTCCTTTCATATGTAAGTTTAACATAAGAATATAACTCAGCACAAAATATAACATGAAAATCTTGTGTTAGATGTTGGAGGTTTGATATTTTAAATATTTCATGAAAAATAAATGTTTTATTATATTAGAGGAATTAATATATTTTAATTGGAAAACATAAGTTTTAATAATCAAAAAAGAAATTGTCTATAAAAAAAGATACGCATAAGGAAAAACATTACAAAAATGTTTGGGCGGTATACCCTCAAATTTATAGAAAAATCTACAAATTCGAACGAAAAAAAGAGAAGTAAATAAAGACATGACATCCATAATAAAAGACATCACATTAAAACATATAGACAAAAATATTTTTATACTAATTGATTACATTTTGTTAGAAGTCGACATACTGTAGACAGAACATATCATATGTATAAAAAACTATAATCATATGATAATAATAAGAAAGATAAACAGAAAAGAAAGCATAAATATGTTAAGAATAAAGATGCATAATATTTCTTGAACTATATATATATATATATATATATATATAAATTAAATATGAATGTAACAGTTAAGTACATGATTTTTTAAAACATTTGAGATGAGATATAAAAAGGAAAAAGTACAAATGTGTTATTTTAAAAAGATAAATGATTTTCAAAGAATGAAGAAGACATAATTATTATTCTTTGGGAGTTAACATATTCACCCTCAAAATAATTAATAATAAATACAAATGAGATTAGATTTACTATATATTCTAAAGATAGAAGAAAGGATGAACACAAAAAACAGTAGTCAATTACGAAGTTATATTTAAAAACTCAAAACGATGGAGATATTAAAAATAAAAATTTACTTACAACTTCATATATATTGTAGTATATTCATCTTGTAACTATCATAATTTACATATTTCTCGGCAAAAAGAAGATGAATATACATGAAATTTTAAAGAATACGAATAAATAAAATAGTAAAATTCTTACAATTACAAACTGGTAATGAAAATTTTACAACTGATGTAGTACCTATTCTACGGTGTGAGTGTGTTTAATAGACTTTTCATTGCCCCTGCTTATCTTACAAATTAAAATTGAAAGGTTATAAGACTCTTCATTACCTATATTTAATTAGTACATGAATATATGATGCATTAAGATCCTGTTTGATGCATTAATTCAAATATACTATGACTATTACTTAATATTCAATTGATTAAATATATGTTAATATTAATTTATTTTAGAGAAAAGATAAGGACAAAAAGTTAATTCAACTTTGAGGTTAGGAGCTTCCCACTTATAATAATATATGATTAGTAAAACATGGTGTGCTAGCATTTAATGCAAAAAATGAGGTTGCAGCAGTTGTACGTGTGCCTATTCCACCTGGGAGATATGGTGCGTTGACTTAGGTAAATGATGAGAATCCTATGTAACCGTTTACAACGATTGCGGGGATGTTTTTATGTTAGATATGTACGGAGCAATGGACACGAGTCTGAATCGTAGTGTGTGCATATATCTTGGACACAAGAAGTCTCGGCAAACATTGGAGAAAGATCACTTTGTTGACAATGGTACTGTGTTGTGCAACGTATTACTGTGTATAAACAGTGGTGATCTACACAACTGAAAGGATATATCTTTATTACCTGAATGGGCAGAAGGTGGAGATCTATTATTATGACTCCAGGACAATTAAATCCTAAGAGAAGATTCATACCGTACAAACAGCCTCGCTGCGATATATGAGCTGAAAAAGTAGTTGTTTTGTTGCTGTCAAGTAAAATTTTCATGTTTAATTTCGTCTAGTAAAATTTTCATGTTTAATTTCGTCCTCTTTTGTTGTTATATGACTCGGATTGCAGATTAAGTTGTTTTTGTAATAGACATGTTTTGGATTGTCAATGTAGTCTAGACGTTTTTCCTCACTCATTTTTAATTATTTCTTACTTGATTCCGTGTTTTTACTTGTGAGTTCCTTTCTACTGCTACCATTTAAATTTGACGATGGAATGTGCGGTATGATCAGCAACAGAACAACCACTTCTTCAGCTCATGTAGCAGTAGAAAGGAACTCACAAGTAAAAACAAGCAAAAAAGCAAGAAATAATTTAAAATGAGTGAAGGAAAAAAAACGTTCAAACTACCTTGGCAATCCAAAACATGTATATTACAAAAACAACTTAACTGCAATCCAAGTCATATAAAAACAAAAGAAGATGAAATTAAACATGAGATTTCTACTTGATAGCAAAAAAAACAGCTACTTCTTTAGCTCATGTATCGCAGCTAGGCTGTTTGTGTGTGGTATGAATCTTCTCTAAGGATTTAATTGTCCTGGAGTTATAATAGTAGATCTCCACCTTCTTCCCATTTAGGTAATAAAGATATATCCTTCCTGTTATGTATATCACCACAATGTAATCACCACTATTTATACACGGTAATACGTCGTACAATACAGTACTATTGTCAACAAAGAGATCTTTCTCCAATGTTTGCCGAGACTTCTTATGTCCAAGATTTACGCACACACTACGATTAAGACTCATATCCATTCCTCCGAACATATCTAACATAAATACATCCCCGCAATTGTTGTAAACAGTTACATAGGATAGCTCATCCTTTACCTGAGTCAACACACCATATCTCCCAGGTGGAATAGGCACAAGTACAACTGCTGCAACCTCATTTTTTGCATCATGCTAGCACACAATTTTCTCCATATTCAGCATACAAGTTATTCAATCCTTGACAAAGAAGGCTGTAACTAGAAGAGATGTTTTTGATGAGGAGAACACTTGGTATTGGAATATACATCAGTCTACTCCAATCCTAATTAATAATGAAGTCGAAGAAGTAGTTGCAACACCCAAAATTGCTGAAATTTCTACTGAAGCAGGTTATGATATTTCATCACAAGTTTTGGAAGAAATTAATGCACCTGATCAGCCTCTTAGTTGTGCTTGTATAAGGCCCACATAAATGATGGATTATAAGGTAACAACAATTCTTGTTAATGAAGATGTTCCCCACTTTGCTTTGTTTGCAGACTGTCATCCTACAACTTTTGAGAATGCAGTCAAAGAGGTGAAATGGAGAAAAGCTATGGATGACATGATTCTATTGAAGGAAATAACATTTGGGAGTCAACAAATATTCCAAAAAGCGCACAAAAGCATTGGAGTCAAATGGATTTTTAAGACGAAACTTAAAGGAAATAGTGTGTCGAAATCATATCAAATCTGTTGAGTGTTGGCCCCATCAGCTGTTACAAAAAAGGGTATGCCATCACGTGAAGGAATGATACATGTGAGATTTCTAGTCCCCAGATGAGTTATTAATTTTGTGAAAATAAATCAAAACACATTGTTTCCTTTGAAAATTTAAAATGTCCAATCTTGCTACGTGGCGGAAATGAAAATTCCTTCATGGCATTTTTTATATGAACACTTGAATTTTGGTGGCTTGAAGATCCTTCAAAGGAAGAGTATGGTGATGTGGCTTTATGAAATTGTTGTTCCATCTCAAGTTTGTGAAGAATTTGTTGTTAGAGAACAACATCGTTTCAGTTTCCTAATAGTAAGTCATGGAGATCCAAGGAGGTATTAGGGCAGGTACACTTGGATGTCTGTGGGCCATTAACACCAATCTCAAATGGGGGCAAACGGTATTTTATTACCCTTAATGATGATTATTCCAGTTAGACTTGGGTGTATACTCTGAAAGAAAATTTGGAGGATTTTAATGTATTTAAAAGCTTCGAAGTACGTGTGGAGAATTAGATTGGAAGGGAAATTAAGAACCTTCAGATAGATCCCGGAGGAGAATAACACTCTAAGGTATTTGATGAATTTTGTGAGACTCGTGACATTTGAAAAGAGATCTCAACAACAAATACACCGCAACAAAATAGTGTGATAGAGAGGAAGAATAGAGTCATTTTTAAACATGGTTTGTAGCTTGCTGGCTCGGGGAAGAGTTCCGGAGGAATTTATGCCAAAACAGTGAAATGGAGCTGTTGGAATTCTGACTCCCAAATTTTCCTAAGGAACAAGTATTTTCTATATGTTCCTTTGTAGATTACAACAGTTACGTTTTGTGAAATAAATAAAATAATGACACAATATTTTATCGCAGAAAAACCACCAAAACTCATAAAGGGTAAAAATCACGACCTACACCTTTGCGGGATTTAACTCCATTTTATTAAACTACGAACATCAACAAAACATTACAAGTCTATGTAACGTAATGAATTATAGACTCAAAATCCAAGCTAAGAAAGGTTTAAATCTTCTATCACCTGTCAAGTTTCTCAAACTTGTTAGACGAATCCTACACACACACTCGATTGCAATAAAAACTCTTAATTACAATCTTACAACTTTTCCTCACAAATTTGCAAAACTCCCAAGTAACTCTCAAAACTCTTGATCGTGTTTTGATCTTCTCTCTATGTAAGTGCATGATTTTTCTCATGCGAAACTATCGTCCTATTTATAGATTTAGACTTGAATCCAAAACCTATTTCAACTAGAAATCCTACATGTGCTCTGCTTTCATTTTCTCTTGAAACTTAGAAGCTCATGCGTAGTATTCCTACATTGTGCGGAACTTGTCTTCATCCCATCTTCAATTCCTTCTTCAACTAGAACATAACTTTGCCGCATCTTCAACTCGAACATCATTGTCTTTGCCGATGGAACAAAACCTTTTAGCATTAGGACTTCTCTTTGTACTTTGCATTTAAAGGAAACTTATTACTTGATTTTCCTTATATACTATGCAACCTTAAACTATTTCCTTAAACAAGTAGAAAATAGTTTTCCTTCTTTGTATTGATCGCCTCAAACTTTTTACTTAACCAAGCAGGAAAGAGTTTTTCCTTTTCTGAATGAATTATAATAACTATAATGACCAAGCAGGAAATAGTTCTTTCCTTATCTAATTAGGTTGTTGTTTTCCTACTTTAAGTTAGCCTCCTATTTCCTCTTCAATAAGCTTTCCCGACTTCATTCACGTTTGCTCAACTTGCTCCATGATGCACCGGATTGTCAGTCATCAAAATATACATAAACATATTCATATGTACCTAACAGGAGCATTCTTATCTTGAACAGAAGTTCTACTTTTGCTCTTCGAGATGTAATACCAGAGGAAATTTTGAGCGGAAAGAAATCGATAGTAGACCACTTCAAAAATTTTGGATCCATTGCTTATGCACATATTTAAAAATAAAAAAGAAAGAAGCCTGATGATAGAGGTGATAAATGTGTTTTTCTTGGTGTTAGTGAAACACAATGTTCTAGCATTTGATGTTAAAAATGAGGTTGCAATAGTTGTAAATGTGCCTATTCCACCTTGAAGATATGCTGTGTTGACTCAGGTAAAGGATGAGCTATCCTATGTAACTGTTTACAATGATTGCGTGGATGATTTTATGTTAGATATGAACGGAGTAATGGACATGAGTCTGAATCATAATGTGTGCGTAAATCTTGGACACAAGAAGTCTCGGCAAACATTAGATAAAGATCCCTTTGTTGACAATGGTAATGTGTTGTGCAGCGTATTACCGTGTATAAACAGTGGTGATGACATTGTGGGGATCTACACAACTGAAAGGATATATCGTTATTACCAGAATGGACAGAAGGTGGTGATCTACTATTATGACTCTAGGACAATTAAAATCCTAAGAGAAGATTCATACCGTACACAAACAGCCTCGGTGCGATACATGAGCTGAAGTAGTAGTTGTTCTGTTAATGTCAAGTAGAATTCTCATGTTTAATTTCATCTTTTTTTGTTATTATATGACTTGGATTGCAGATTAAGCTGTTTTGTAATAGACGTGTTTTTGATTGCCAATGTACTGTGAACGTTTTTTCCTTCACTCATTTTAATTATTTCTTGCTTGATTGGGTGTTTTTACTTGTGAGTTCCTTTCTACTGCTACTGTTTAAATTTGACGATAGAACGTGGGGTATGATCTGCAACAGAACAGCTACTTCTTCAGCTCATGTAGCAGTAGAAAGGAACTCACAAGTAAAAATACGCAATCAAGCAAGAAATAATTAAAAATGGGTAAAGGAAAAAACATTCAAACTACCTTGGCAATCCAAAACATGTCTATTACAAAAACAACTTAATCTGAAATCCAAGTCATATAAAAACAAAAAATGATGAAATTAAACATGAAAATTCTACTTGACAGCAACAAAATAACTACTACTTCAGCTCATGTATCGTATCGAGGTTGTTTGTGTACGGTATGTATCTTCTCTTAGGATTTAATTGTGCTAGAGTCATAATAGTAGATCTCCACCTTCTGCCTATTCAGGTAATAAAGATATACCCTTTCAATTGTGTAGATCACCACAATGTCATTACTACTGTTTATACACGGTAATACGCTGCACAACACAGTACTATTGTCACCAAAGGCATGTTTCTCCAATGTTTGCCGAGACTTCTTGTGTCCAAGATTTACGCACACACTACAATTCACACTCATGTCCATTCATCCGTACATATCTAACATAAAAACACCCCACAATCATTGTAAACAGTTATATATGATAGTCAACCTTTGTCTAAGTCAACGCACCATATCTCCAAGGTGGAATAGGCACACGTACAACTGCTGCAATCTCATTTTTTACATCAAATGCTAGCACACCATTTTCTCCATATTGCTTACAAGCTATTCAATCCTTGACGAAGAAGGTTATGACTAGAAGAGATGTTTCTGATGAGAAGAATACTTGGTATTGGAATACACATCAGTTACTCCAATGCTAATTTATAATGAAGTCGAAGAAGTAGTTGCAACCCCCAAAATTGCTGAAATTTCTACTGAAGCAGGTTATAATATCTCACCAGAAGTTCTGGAAAAAATTAATGCACCTGATCATCCTCTTAGTTGTGCTTGCATAAGGCCCACATAGATGATGGATTATAAGGTAACAACAATTCTTGTTAATGAAGCTCTTCCCCACTTTGCTTTGTTTGCAGATTGTGATCCTACAACTTTCGAGAATGCTGTCAAAGAGGAGAACTGGAGAAAAGCTATGGATGGCATGATTCGATTAAAGGAAATAACACTTGGGAGTTAACATATATTCCAACGGGCACAAAACCATTGGAGTCAAGTGGGTAAATAAGACGAAACTGCAAGGAAATAGTGAAATATAGAAGCACTACAACACATTTTATTATTAGGGACAAATTATTTCGTCATTTATAAAGCATATTTCGTCAAAAAAATTTTGTGACGAAAAAATATCGTCAGTCAGTCGTCACTAAAGGTGAGTCACTAAAGACGATTCAATATTTCGTCCCAACAGAAATTCCATTAACTACAAAACAAAAAAATCAGCACAAAATGCATATTATTTGTGAAGAATTTGAATATCATAAAATGTGTATTTTTTTGTAGTTGATAAGAGTAATTTTGTCACGAAGAACGTTATTAACACCGACAAAACTATTTGGTCACTAATTATTTAGTTCAATTAGCGACAATACCAATCGTGTCTAAAATTTTATATATTTCGTAGTAGAACAAAAGAAATTTAGTCACTAATGACTACCTTTTATATACAAAAAAAGTATTTCGTCTTTCAATGTAGAAATTAGTTACAAGTTTATCACTCTAATGAAGATTAACAATTTTGTAGTTGAATATATCATCTTGTCATTAAAAGTATGATTTTTATTGACATCATAAAATATTAAATTAATATATATCCGATAAGGAGGGTACTAGAACAAATATATTTTCACTAAATGTATTCAGATTATGACAAACTAATTTAAGTTGTGATGAAATTTCATGAAATGTTATATATAGTAATAGCAAAATGTTAAATCTTTTGCCACTAATTAAAAACATTTGATGAAATTTAATTATTTCATATTCATATTATATTTGACTATAAATTGCATAAATTGAAAATAGAATTGAACACCCATGATCATACAATAAAGATTAACTAAAACTATAGTAGATAATATCTCATTTCAAGCTCCTTAATAAAAGTAAATATGTCATATACTTGATTACTAAATATTACTCCTTAAAGTAAGACAAATACCTGGAGTTTCTTCTAAAGTATAAAAATGTGGCTACATTTAGCTTTCAAGTAGTCTTGATTCAATTCTCACCTCTTATAACTGTGGAAAAAAAATGGACAAAATTATGACTTAATTCAAAGTGTGTTCATCTTGAGGTAAAAAGATGGAATCTGTAACACAATCTATGTAATCAATATGTTGTAATGATCAGTTTCATAAACACTAAATAGAAATGCAAGCATACTAATATGAAGGTCAATAAGTTGGAGCTGAAGATAAAACGATTTTATCCCATAAGAAATTGATTACGCTACAAGAATGCTACTTACATCCCTCGTCTTGTACCTTCTAAGGTCAATCTTGTTGATTTCCAACAGAGCAGCAACAATTTAGATGAGCTCAATGTCCAAGTTTAGGGGTGAATATCTAGGATCACATGTTACAGAGAGTTCATCCATGGGTTTTTCACTTTCCTTTTAGTTACTTCTTTAGTTTTAACATTTCTTTTCTTTTATCCTTTGTTTCCTTTTGCTTATTTCCTGTTTAGATAGTCATGACCTGTTCTTGGCCAGGCTTTTAGCTTTAGCTTGTATATAATTTGTTTTGAATAAATTGGCCTTGAGCCAAACCATTTTATTTAAAAAAATTAAAAAAGATCAACATTCAATTTGATCTGTATTATCCTTAAGATGTTGACTAAACCACATCATCTATTAGTGAATTGGATTTACTTTCGCAAAGTAACACATCTCCAAGACAACTCTATGGAGTAATATCAACTTTAACAATAACAATTGTCTAATTAATGAACCCAACAAAATATGATAAAAGAGAGTATTGAATATTATAATGGATAAAAAGATATCTCAAATTAAAGCAAAAACCAAGTCTAAACATTTAACAGTAACATATTCTTGCATATCCAAGTCTTAGATTCCCAAGCATATACAGATGGTTGGCATGTTAAAAAAATCAACCAATATATTAATTAATCTCAATCGTATCTAGACTTATGAAATCACTAAACTATGATCATAATATTATATACTATATCAGCTAAAGCAAGCATTAGAGTTGTTGTATAGGAGTATTAACTTTTACTATACAAGTAGAAAATACACGAAAACTTTCGCCTACTAAGTATGAAAATCAGAATCAAATTAACGAGTAAATACAAATATATAAGAAGAAAAAATAAAAATTGAAAAGTTGAGCACTTTGAACTTTCCTACTTTCCTCAACAGTATAATACTTCATTGATTACAATTTACACGTCTTACTTTCCTTTTTTGTTTGTCCCAAAAAGAGTCTTATTTAAAAAGAAAATGATAGTTCTATGAGCTACTAGACTTTCCTAATACTGAAATATTTCCTATCAAGAATTAAGAAAAATAGAGAAAACCATCATTGAATAAGATGACTTACTTGAGTAAAGACAAAGAGATACATAGAGATAAATGACCTTGAAGGTGCCACCGCGTAGTGAACGTGAAAAACCCAAACAGAGGATATGATCCACTGACTGTATGATTGTACCTAAAGGAAATTATTGCATTTTGTAGTTAGGGTTATAAAATGCAACATACAACATATCGACACTCTTAACATTACTTTAAGTGAAAATTGAAACGAGCTATTGAATGAAAGCGAAAGAGGAAAAACGATCAGCCTGTCTAGAACTATTAGTACCACACGCATTGGTCAATTGTCAGTATGATAGGCTATTATTACATATGCATATTAAATAATATTTACAATTTTAGGTTGAAAACTAATATTATCTGATTTAAAACTAAAGGAACTCCTGATTTTGCATTTTTCCTATATGTTGACTTGTTCATAATACTTAATTATAATGTACTAACTATTCAACAACTTAATTTCCTTGTTTTCAAGTACTCATCATCTCACATTAGGGTTCTCTCAACCATAAATGGCTGCAAGAATTATATAATTTTAAATAGTAACTTGGAATAGCAAAAAACTTTAAAGCATTAGACATGTTAGTTTTTCTTAAACAAGGATCAATATCTGAAGTTCAAGAGAAATCATGAAGTTGATACAGCATAGCGACTGAGGCATCTATATTTTTGCAGTTCATTGATTCTTCGTTTTCAAAATAATTTATTTTTTGACAGAACATTACTCATGGCATTACCCTTTGAGATTACTTCAAACACATCACTTTCGAGTTGAAACTTTATTGAAAACAATCACTTTAGCCCCGGCAAGAATAAGGTCTACTTACATCCTACTCTGCCCAAATGTCCGTTATGAAACTACACTAGGTATGTTATTGTTGGAGATAGATGATAAAACATCAACGTAAAATCCATTTGTCAGATAGTTTATGATTTCTTTTAAAAGGATCCACATTCTCAAATTAATTTTAAGACCAATATGCCCTACCATATCCTAGGTTTGTCAAGTAAATTTTAGGAAATCCATTTTACGAACAAATAAGACTGAGCCTTCTATCTAATCAAAAGCTTCAGGCGTAATTTTGGATTCCAACTTTCATTACCACCAACCCTCCACCCTCTCACACACAACATAGGCTTAACTAAAGCTCAATTTACCTTGAACCATACGGACTCTAAGAGTCATATTTTAAAGCTCAAATGTAACGTGAAAGAATATAGCAAATGAAACAAAATTAAGGAGGAGATTCAAAAGGAGTTAATTTATATTACCTGAATGGATCAATTATTAACCATAACAGAGGAACAGAAGAATACAAGAAAATCTATAAACACAGAGAATTTAGTGGATCTATGATTTATGTTCACCTCACCTCTCTGTTGTGCGGGTCTCCGTTTGATTATATCTTCATAGATATTCCCAATTAAGACTGCATATCAAAGAATATATCTACTTTGGATTTGTGCTTCTCCAAATAACTATAGCATCCCCAAACCAAATCATACAATTTTCTAGTCCAAAAGCTTTGGATCTTGTATTAAAAGAAGAAAATTAACAAAAAATAAATCGGTGGAAAAGCTGCAAATTAGGAAAAACATAATTTAACTTAATTGCAAGTGTGAAGCACTAGACATTTGTAGAATTGGAAGCAAGAACTCAGTGGGAGGTCGGATGGTTATGGACATTTCATCACCTGGACTACTTCATAGTAGGAGCAGCTCAATATTTTCTGATGAAGTGCCTCTATCGTTGCACCATGTTTCTAGGGATGTCTCCGGGTACATGAAGTGCCTCCATCATTGTTAAGGAGTAGTCCTTGTTTTATGGAATATGTCTTGTAACAACATACACTAGTAGTTTGATAAGTATGGTTTCTACTTAATTTTTTTGAAAGATTTTATAGCTCTATGTGTGTTTGCCTTCTGTAATTTTAGAGCCAATGATGACTACAACAAAGGCATAGGGAGAGATTTCAAAAAATCCAATGTAGAATGTTATCCTTGCTATAAATTTAGTCATTGTCATTCTGAATATCGTACTAGGTTGCCTAATGAGAAAGAAGAAAAGTCAACTTTTGTTGAGGATAAGGAAGGACAAACCTTGTTAATGGCAGTTTATGCTAAAGTGAGCTCAGGGAGCAAGTTATTTGGTACATATGTGAATACCTCCTGTAGTAACAATATGACTGGACGTAAGTCTTATACTAATTTAAGTGAAAACTACTGGTCAATAGATAGTTTTGGTGATCTATCAATAGTGAATGTGATGGGAAACGGTACAATATCAATTCTAAAACAAAAAATAGGTGTGTGGAAATCATATCAAATCTGTTGAATGTTGGCCCCATCAGCTGTTACAAAAAAGTGTACGTCATCACGTTAAGGAATGATACATGTGAGATTTCTAGTCCCCCAGACGAGTTATTAATTTTGTGAAAATAAATAAAAACACATTGTTTCCTTTGAAAATTGAAAATGTCCAATCTTGCTAGGTGGCGGAAATGAAAATTCCTTCATGACATTTTTTATATAAACACTTGAATTTTGGTGGCTTGAAGATCCTTCAAAGGAGGAGTATGCTGATGTGGCTTTATGAAATTGTTGTTCCATCTAAAGTTTGTGAAGAATGTGTTGTTAGAGAACAACATCGTTTCAGTTTCCTAATAGTAAGTCATGGAGATCCAAGGAGGTATTAGGGCAGGTACACTTGGATGTCTGTGGGCCATTAACACCAATCTCAAATGGGGGCAAACGGTATTTTATTACCCTTAATGATGATTATTCCAGTTAGACTTGGGTGTATACTCTGAAAGAAAATTTGGAGGCTTTTAATGTATTTAAAAGCTTCAAAGTGCGTGTGGAGAATTAGATTGGAAGGGCAATTAAGAACCTTCAGATAGATCCCGGAGGAGAATAACGCTCTAAGATATTTGATGAATTTTGTGCCACTCGTGACATTTGAAAAGAGCTCTGAACAACATATACACCGCAACAAAATAGTGTGATAGAGAGGAAGAGTAGAATCATTTTTAAACATGGTTTGTAGCTTGCTGGCTCGGGGAAGAGTTCCGGAGGAATTTATGCCAAGACAGTGAAATGGAGCAGTTGGAATTCTGACTCCCAAATTTTCCTAAGGAACAAGTATTTTCTATATGTTCTTTTGTAGATTACAACAGTTACATTTTGCGAAATAAATAAAATAATGACACAATATTTTGTCGCAGAAAACCACTAAAACTCATAAAGGGTAAAAATCACAACCTACACCTCTGTATGATTTAACTCCACTTTATTAAACTACGAACCTTAACAAAACATTACAAGTCTTTGTAACCTAAGGAATTATAAACTCAAAATCCAAGCTAAGAAAGGTTTAAGTCTTCTATTGTCTATCAAGTTTCTCAAACTTGTTAGACGAATCCTACACACAAACTCGATTGCAATAAAAAAACTCTTAATTACAATCTTACAACTTTTCCTTACAAATTTGCAACACTCCCAAGTAACTCTCAAAACTCTTGATCGTGTTTTGATATTCTCTGTATGTAACTGCCTGATTTTTCTCATGCGAAACTATCGTCCTATTTATAGATTTAGACTTGAATCCAAAACCTATTTCAACTAGAAATCCTACATGTGCTCCGCTTCCTTTTTCTCTTGAAACTTAGAAGCTCATGCGTAGTATTCCTACATTGTGCGGAACTTGTCTTCGTCCCATCTTCAATTCCTTCTTCAACTAGATCATAACTTTGCCGCATCTTCAACTCGAACATCATTGTCTTTGCCGATGGAACAAAACCTTGTAGCATTAGGACTTCTCTTTGTACTTTGAATTTAAAGGAAACTTCTTACGTGATTTTCCTTATATACTATGCAACCTCAAACTATTTCCTTAAACAAGTAGAAAATAGTTTTCCTTCTTTGTATTGACCGCCTCAAACTATTTCCTTAACCAAGCAGGAAATAGCTTTTTCTTCTCTGAATGAATTATAATAACTATAAACTTATGCTTCTTTCCTTATCTAATTAGGTTGTTGTTTTCCTTCTTTAAGTTAGCCTCCTATTTCCTCTTCAGTAACCTTTCCCGACTTAACTCACGTTTGCTCAACTTGCTCCATGATGCACCGGATTATCAGTCTTAAAAATATACATAAACATATTCATATGTACCTAACAGGAGCATTCTTATCTTGAACAGAAGTTCTACTTTTGCTCTTCGAGATGTAATACCAGAGGAAATTTGGAGCTGAAGGAAATCGATAGTAGACCACTTCAAAATTTTTGGATCCATTGCTTATGCACATGTTTAAAAAGCAAAAAGAAAGAAGCCTGATGATAGAGGTGATAAATGTGTTTTTCTTGGTGTTAGTGAAACACAATGTGCTAGCATTTGATGTTAAAAATGAGGTTGCAATAGTTGTACATGTGCCTATTACACCTTGAAGATATGGTGCGTTGACTCAGGTAAAGGATGAGTTATCCTATGTAGCTATTTACAATGATTGTGTGGATGATTTTATGTTCGATATGAATGAAGGAATGGACATGAGTCTGAATCATAATGTGTGTGTAAATCTTGGACACAAGAAATCTCGGTAAACATATGAGAAAGATCTCTTTGTTGACAATGGTAATGTGTTATGCAGCGTATTACCGTGTTTAAACAGTGGTGATGACATTGTGGGGGATCTACACACCTGAAAGGATATATCTTTATTACCTGAATGGACAGAAGGTGGAGATCTACTATTATGACTCTAGGACAATTAAATCCTAAGAGAAGATTCATACCGTACACAAACAGCCTTGCTACTTTACATGAGCTGAAGTAGTAGTTGTTCTGTTAATGTCAAGTAGAATTCTCATGTTTAATTTCATCTTTTTTTGTTATTATATGACTTGGATTGCAGATTAAGCTGTTTTGTAATAGACATGTTTTTGATTGCCAATTTAGTGTGAACATTTTTTCCTTCACTCATTTTTAATTATTTCTTGCTTGATTGGGTGTTTTTACTTGTGAGTTCCTTTCTACTACTACTGTTTAAATTTGACGATAGAATGTGTGGTATGATCTGCAACACAGTAGCTACTTCTTATGCTCATGTAGCAGTAGAAAGGAACTCATAAGTAAAAACACGCAATCAAGCAAGAAGTAATTAGAAATGGGTAAAGGAAAAAACGTTCAAACTACCTTGGCAATCCATGTCTATTACAATAACAACTTAATCTGAAATCCAAGTCATATAAAAACAAAAGAAGATGAAATTAAACATGAGAATTCTACTTGACTGCAACAGAATAACTACTACTTCAGCTCATGTACCGTATCAAGGTTGTTT
This sequence comes from Solanum pennellii, assembly GCF_001406875.1. Lineage (NCBI taxonomy): Eukaryota > Viridiplantae > Streptophyta > Magnoliopsida > Solanales > Solanaceae > Solanum > Solanum pennellii. Next base: position 60,100,330 of record NC_028640.1, read on the forward strand.
GTGTACGGTATGTATCTTCTCTTAGGATTTAATTGTCCTAGATTCATAATAGTAGATCTCCACCTTCTGTCCATTCAGGTAATAAAGATATATCCTTTCAATTGTGTAGATAACCACAATGTCGTTACCACTGTTTATACACGGTAATACGCTGCACAACATAGTACGGTTGTCAACAAAGGGATGTTTCTCCAATGTTTGCTGAGACTTCTTGTGTCCAAGATTTACGCACACACTACAATTCACACTAATGTCCACTCCTCCGTACATATCCAACATAAAAAACACCCCACAATCGTTGTAAACAGTTACATAGGATAGTCATCCTTTACCTGAGTCAACGCACCATATCTCCAAGGTGGAATAGGCACACGTACAACTGCTGCAATCTCATTTTTTACATCAAATGCTAGAACACCATTTTCTCCATATAGCTTACAAGCTATTCAATCCTTGACGAAGAAGGTTGTGACTAGAAGAGATGTTTTTGATGAGAAGCATACTTGGTATTGGAATACACATCAATTACTCCAATGCTAATTAATAATGAAGTCGAAGAAGTAGTTTCAACCCCCAAAATTGCTGAAATTTCTACTGAAGCGGGTTATAATATTTCACCAGAAGTTCTGGGAAAAATTTATGCACCTGATCAGCCTCTTAGTTGTGCTTGCATAAGGCCCACATAGATGATGGATTATAAGGTAACAACAATTCTTGTTAAGGAAGATGTTCCCCACTTTGCTTTGTTTGCAGATTGTGATCCTACAACTTTTGAGAATGCTGTCAAAGAGGAGAAATGGAGAAAAGCTATGGATGGCATGATTCTATTAAAGGAAATAACACTTGGGAGTTAACATATATTCCAAACGGGCACAAAACCATTGGAGTCAAGTGGGTTAACAAGATGAAACTGAAAGGAAATAGTGAAATCTAGAAGCACTACAACACATTTGATTATTAGGGACAAATTATTTCGTCATTTATAAAGCACATTTCGTCAGAAAAATTTTGTGACGAAAAAATTTCGTCATTCATTTGTCACTAAAGGTGAGTCACTAAAGACGATTCAATATTTCGTCGCAAAAGAAATTCCATTAACTACAAAACAAAAAAATCGGCACAAAATGCATATTATTTTTGAAGAATTTGAACGTCATAAAATGTGTATTTTTGTAGTTGATAAGAGTAATTTTGTCACTAAGAACATTATTAACACCGACAAAACTATTTGGTCACTAATTNTTCCTTCACTCATTTTTAATTATTTCTTGCTTGATTGGGTGTTTTTACTTGTGAGTTCCTTTCTACTACTACTGTTTAAATTTGACGATAGAATGTGTGGTATGATCTGCAACACAATAGCTACTTCTTCAGCTCATGTAGCAGTAGAAAGGAACTCACAAGTAAAAACACGCAATCAAGCAAGAAATAATTAGAAATGGGTAAAGGAAAAAACGTTCAAACTACCTTGGCAATCCATGTCTATTACAAAAACAACTTAATCTGAAATCCAAGTCATATAAAAACAAAAGAAGATGAAATTAAACATGAGAATTCTACTTGACTGCAACAGAATAACTACTACTTCAGCTCATGTACCATATCGAGGTTGTTTGTGTACGGTATGTATCTTCTCTTAGGATTTAATTGTCCTAGAGTCATAATAGTAGATCTCCACCTTCTGTCTATTCAGGTAATAAAGATATATCCTTTCAATTGTGTAGATCACCACTATGTCATTACCACTGTTTATACACGGTAATACGCTGCACAACACAGTACGGTTGTCAACAAAGGGATGTTTGAGACTTCTTGTGTCCAAGATTTACGCGCACACTACAATTCCCACTAATGTCCATTCCTCCGTACATATCTAACATAAAAACACCCCACAATCATTGTAAACAGTTACATAGAATAGTCATCCTTTACCTGAGTCAACGCACCATATCTCCAAGGTGGAATAGGCACACGTACAACTGCTGCAATCTCATTTTTTACATCAAATGCTAGAACACCATTTTCCCCATATAGCTTACAAGCTATTCAATCCTTGACGAAGAAGGTTGTGACTAGAAGAGATGTTTCTGATGAGAAGCATACTTGGTCTTGGGATACACATCAATTACTCCAATGCTAATTAATAATGAAGTCGAAGAAGTAGTTTCAACCCCCAAAATTGCTGAAATTTCTACTGAAGCAGGTTATAATATTTCACCAGAAGTTCTGGAAAAAATTAATGCACCTGATCAGCCTCTTAGTTGTGCTTGCATAAGGCCCACATAGATGATGGATTATAAGGTAACAACAATTCTTGTTAATGAAGATGTTCCCCACTTTTTTGCTTTGTTTGCAGATTGTGATCCTACAACTTTTGAGAATGCTGTCAAAGAGGAGAAATGGAGAAAAGCTATGGATGGCATGATTCTATTAAAGGAAATAACACTTGGGAGTTAACATATATTCCAAACGGGCACAAAACCATTGGAGTCAAGTGGGTTAATAAGACGAAACTGAAAGGAAATAGTGAAATTTAGAAGCACTACAACACATTTGATTATTAGGGATAAATTATTTCGTCATTTATAAAGCACATTTCGTCAGAAAAATTTTGTGACAAAAAAATTTCGTCATTCAGTCGTCACTAAAGGTGAGTCGCTAAAGACGATTCAATATTTCGCTGCAAAAGAAATTCCATTAACTATAAAACAAAAAAATCGGCACAAAATGCATATTATTTGTGAAGAATTTGAATGTCATAAAATGTGTATTTTTTGTAGTTGATAAGAGTAATTTTGTCACTAAGAACGTTATTAACACCGACAAAACTATTTGGTCACTAATTATTTTGTTCAATTAGCGACGATACCAATCGTGTCTAAAATTTTATATATAAGTAGAACAAAAAAAATTTCGTCACTAATGACTACCTTTTATATACAAAAAAGTATTTCGTCCTCAAATGTATAAATTAGTGACAAGTTTATCACCCTAATGAAGAATTTTGTAGTCGAATATATCATCTTGTCATTAAAAGTATGATTTTTATTGACATCATAAAATATTAAATTAATATATATCCGATAAGGAGGGTACTAGAAAAAATATATTTTCACTAAATGTATTCAGATTATGACAAACTAATTTAAGTTGTGATGAAATTTCATGAAATGTTATATATAGTAATAGCAAAATGTTAAATCTTTTGCCACTAATTAAAAACATTTGATGAAATTTAATTATTTCATATTCATATTATATTTGACTATAAATTGCATAAATTGAAAATAGAATTGAACACCCATGATCATACAATAAAGATTAACTAAAACTATAGTAGATAATATCTCATTTCAAGCTCCTTAATAAAAGTAAATATGTCATATACTTGATTACTAAATATTACTCCTTAAAGTAAGACAAATACCTGGAGTTTCTTCTAAAGTATAAAAATGTGGCTACATTTAGCTTTCAAGTAGTCTTGATTCAATTCTCACCTCTTATAACTGTGGAAAAAAAATGGACAAAATTATGACTTAATTCAAAGTGTGTTCATCTTGAGGTAAAAAGATGGAATCTGTAACACAATCTATGTAATCAATATGTTGTAATGATCAGTTTCATAAACACTAAATAGAAATGCAAGCATACTAATATGAAGGTCAATAAGTTGGAGCTGAAGATAAAACGATTTTATCCCATAAGAAATTGATTACGCTACAAGAATGCTACTTACATCCCTCGTCTTGTACCTTCTAAGGTCAATCTTGTTGATTTCCAACAGAGCAGCAACAAGTTAGATGAGCTCAATGTCCAAGTTTAGGGGTGAATATCTAGGATCACATGTTACAGAGAGTTCATCCATGGGTTTTTCACTTTCCTTTTAGTTACTTCTTTAGTTTTAACATTTCTTTTCTTTTATCCTTTGTTTCCTTTTGCTTATTTCCTGTTTAGATAGTCATGACCTGTTCTTGGCCAGGCTTTTAGCTTTAGCTTGTATATAATTTGTTTTGAATAAATTGGCCTTGAGCCAAACCATTTTATTTAAAAAAATTAAAAATGATCAACATTCAATTTGATCTGTATTATCCTTAAGATGTTGACTAAACCACATCATCTATTAGTGAATTGGATTTACTTTCGCAAAGTAACACATCTCCAAGACAACTCTATGGAGTAATATCAACTTTAACAATAACAATTGTCTAATTAATGAACCCAACAAAATATGATAAAAGAGAGTATTGAATATTCTCATGGATAAAAAGATATCTCAAATTAAAGCAAAAACCAAGTCTAAACATTTAACAGTAACATATTCTTGCATATCCAAGTCTTAGATTCCCAAGCATATACAGATGGTTGGCATGTTAAAAAAATCAACCAATATATTAATTAATCTCAATCGTATCTAGACTTATGAAATCACTAAACTATGATCATAATATTATATACTATATCAGCTAATGCAAGCATTAGAGTTGTTGTATAGGAGTACTAACTTTTACTATATAAGTAGAAATTACACGAAACCTTTCGCCTACTAAGTATGAAAATCAGAATCAAATTAACGAGTAAATACAAATATAAATGAGAAGAAAAAATAAAAATTGAAAAGTTGAGCACTTTGAACTTTCCTACTTTCCTCAACAGTATAATACTTCATTGATTACAATTTACACGTCTTACTTTCCTTTTTTGTTTGTCACAAAAAGAGTCTTATTTAAAAAGAAAATGATAGTTCTATGAGCTACTAGACTTCCCTAATACTGATAAATTTCCTATGAAGAATTAAGAAAAAATAGACCAAACCATCATTGAATAAGATGACTTACTTGTGTAAAGACAAAGAGATACATAGAGATAAATGACCTTGAAGGTGCCACCGCGTAGTGAACGTGAAAAACCCAAACAGAGGATATGATCCACTGACTGTATGATTGTACCTAAAGGAAATTATTGCATTTTGTAGTTAGGGTTATAAAATGCAACATACAACATATCGACACTCTTAACATTACTTTAAGTGAAAATTGAAACGAGCTATTGAATGAAAGCGAAAGAGGAAAAACGATCAGCCTGTCTAGAACTATTAGTACCACACGCATTGGTCAATTGTCACTATCATAGGCTATTATTACATATGCATATTAAATAATATTTACAATTTTAGGTTGAAAACTAATATTATCTGATCGAAAACTAAAGGAACTCCTGATTTTGCATTTTTCCTATATGTTGACTTGTTCATAATGTACTAACTATTCAGCAACTCACATTAGGGTTCTCTCAACCATTAATGGCTGCAAGAATTATATAATTTTAAATAGTAACTTCAAGAGAAATCATGAAGTTGATACAGCCTAGCGAGTGTGGCATCTATATTTTTGCAGTTCATAGATTCTTCGTTTTCAAAATAATTTATTTTTTGACAGCACATTACTCATGGCATTACCCTTTGAGATTACTTCAAACACATCGCTTTCGAGTTGAGAGTTTTTTGAAAACAATCACTTAAGCCCCGGCAAGAATAAGGTCTACTTACATCCTACTCTGCCCAAATGTCCGTTATGAAACTACACTAGGTATGTTATTGTTGGAGATAGATGATAAAACATCAACATAAAATCCATTCGTCAGATGGTTTATGATTTCTTTTAAAAGGATCCACATTCTCAAATTAATAATAAGACCAATATGCCCTACCATATCCTAGGTTTGTCAAGTAAACTTTAGCAAGAAATCCATTTTATGAACAAATAAGACTGAGCCTTTTATCTAATCAAAAGCTTCAGGCGTAATTTTGGATTCCATCTGTCATTACCACCAACCCTCCACCTTCTCACACACAAAACATAGGCTTATCTTAAGCTCAATTTACGTTGAACTCTATGGACTCTAACAGTCATATTTTAAAGCTCAAATGTAGCGTGAAAAAACATAGCAATTGAAACAAAATTAAGGAGGAGATTCAAAAGGGTTGCTTTATATTACCTGAATGGATCAATTTTTGACCATAACAGAGGAAACAAAAGAATACAAGAAACTCTATAAACACAAAAAATTAGTGTATCTATGATTTATGTTCACCTCACCTCTTTGTTGTGCGGGTCTCCGTTTGATTACATCTTCGTCGATACTCCCAATTAAGACTGCATATCAAAGAATATATCTACTTTGGCTTTGTGCTTCTCCAAATAACTATAGCATCCCCAAACAAAATCATACAATTTTCTGGTCCAAAAGCTTTGGATCTTATATCAAAAGAAGAAAATTAACAAAAAAAAAAAAAGAATTGGTGGAAAAGCTGCAAATTAGGAAAAACATAATTTAACTTAATTGCAAGTGTGAAGCACTAGACATTTGTAGAATTGGAAGCAACAACTCAGTAGATTTTGGATACAACATAAATCAAAAGAATAAAGTAAAACCTAATTACACTGGAAAATAAATTAGTGGATCTATGATTTATGTTCACCTCACCTCTTTGTTGTGCGGGTCTCTGTTTGATTACATCTTCGTCGATACTCCCAATTAAGACTGCATATCAAAGAATATATCTACTTTGGCTTTGTGCTTCTCCAAATAACTATAGCATCCCTAAAAAAATTCATACAATTTTCTGGTCCAAACACTTTGGATCTTATATCAAAAGAAGAAAATTAACAAAAAAAAGAGAATCGGCGGAAAAGCTGCAAATTAGGAATAACATAATTTAACTTAATTGCAAGTGTGAAGCACTAGACATTTGTAGAATTGGAAGCAACAACTCAGTAGATTTTGGGTAAAACATAAATCAAAAGAATAAAGTAAAACCTAATTGGACTGGAAACTAAATTAGTGGATCTATGATTTATGTTCACCTCCCCTCTTTGTTGTGCGGGTCTCCGTTTGATTACATCTTCATCGATACTGCTAATTAAGACTGTATATCAAAGACTATATCTACTTTGGCTTTGTGCTTCTCCAAATAACTTTAGCATCCCTACACAAAATCATACAATTTTCTGGTCCAAAAGCTTTGGATCTTATATCAAAAGAAGAAAATTAACAAAAAAAAAAAAGAATCGGTGGAAAAGCTGCAAATTAGAAAAAACATAATTTAAATTAATTGCAAGTGTGAAGCACTAGACATTTGTAGAATTGGAAGCAACAACTCAGTAGATTTTGGGTATAACATAAATCAAAAGAATAAAGTAAAACCTAATTGCACTGGAAACTAAATTAGTGGATCTATGATTTATGTTCACCTCACCTCTTTGTTGTGTGGGTCTCCGTTTGATTACATCTTCGTCGATACTCCCAATTAAGACTGCATTTCAAAGAATATATCTCTTTGGCTTTGTGTTTCTCCAAATAACTATCGAATCCCCAAACAAAATCATACAATTTTCTGGTCCAAAAGCTTTGGATCTTATATCAAAAGAAGAAAATTAACCAAAAAAAAAAATCGGTGGAAAAGCTGCAAATTACAAAAAACATAATTTAACTTTATTGCAAGTGTGAAGCACTAGACATTTGTAGAATCAGAAGCAACAACTCAGTAGATTTTGGGTAAAACATAAATCAAAAGAATAAAGTAAAACCTAATTGCACAGGAAACTAAATAAGTGGATCTATGATTTATGTTCACCTCACCTCTTTGTTGTGCGGGTCTCCGTTTGATTACATCTTCGTCGATACTCCCAATTAAGACTGCATATCAAAGAATATATCTACTTTGGCTTTGTGCTTCTCCAAATAACTATAGCATCCCTAAACAAAATCATACAATTTTCAGGTCCAAAAGCTTTGGATCTTATATCAAAAGAAGAAAATTAACCAAAAAAAAAAAAAAATCGGTGGAAAAGCTGCAAATTAGGAAAAACATAATTTAACTTAATTGCAAGTGTGAAGCACTAGACATTTGTAGAATTGGAAGCAACAACTCAGTAGATTTTGGGTAAAACATAAATCAAAAGAATAAAGTAAAACCTAATTGCACTGGAAACTAAATTAGTGGATCTATGATTTATGTTCACCTCACCTCTTTGTTGTGCGGGTCTCCGTTTGATTACATCTTCGTCGATACTCCCAATTAAGACTGCATATCAAAGAATATATCTACTTTGGCTTTGTGCTTCTCCAAATAACTATAGCATCCCTAAACAAAATCATACAATTTTCAGGTCCAAAAGCTTTGGATCTTATATCAAAAGAAGAAAATTAACAAAAAAAAAAAAGAATCGGTGGAAAAGCTGCAAATTAGGAAAAACATAATTTAACTTAATTGCAAGTGTGAAGCACTAGACATTTGTAGAATTGGAAGCAACAACTCAGTAGATTTTGGGTAAAACATAAATCAAAAGAATAAAGTAAAACCTAATTGCACTGGAAACTAAATTAGTGGATCTATGATTTATGTTCACCTCACCTCTTTGTTGTGCGGGTCTCCGTTTGATTACATCTTCGTCGATACTCCCAATTAAGACTGCATATCAAAGAATATATCTACTTTGGCTTTGTGCTTCTCCAAATAACTATAGCATCCCCAAACAAAATCATACAATTTTCTGGTCCAAAAGCTTTGGATCTTATATCAAAAGAAGAAAATTAACCAAAAAAAAAAAAGAATCGGTGGAAAAGCTGCAAATTAGGAAAAACATAATTTAACTTTATTGCAAGTGTGACGCACTAGACATTTGTAGAAATGGAAGCAACAACTCAGTAGATTTTGGGTAAAACATAAATCAAAAGAATAAAGTAAAACCTAATTGCACAGGAAACTAAATTAGTGAATCTATGATTTATGTTCACCTCACCTCTTTGTTGTGCGGGTCTCCGTTTGATTACATCTTCATCGATACTCCCTATTAAGACTGCATATCAAAGAAAATATCTACTTTGGCTTTGTGCTTCTCCAAATAACTATTGTATCCCCAAACAAAATCATACAATTTTCTGGTCCAAAAGCTTTGGATCTTATATCAAAAGAACAAAATTAACCAAAAAAAAAAAAGAATCGGTGGAAAAGCGCAAATTAGGAAAAACATAATTTAACTTTATTGCAAGTGTGAAGCACTAGACATTTGTAGAATTGGAAGCAACAACTCAGTAGATTTTGGGTAAAACATAAATCAAAAGAATAAAGTAAAACCTAATTGCACTGGAAACTTAATTAGTGGATCTATGATTTATGTTCACCTCGCCTCTTTGTTGTGCGGGTCTCCGTTTGATTACATCTTCGTCGATACTCCCAAATAAGACTGCATATCAAAGAATATATCTACTTTGGCCTTGTGCTTCTCCAAATAACTATTGTATCCCCAAACAAAATCATACAATTTTCTGGTCCAAAAGCTTTGGATCTTATATCAAAAGAAGAAATTAACAAAAAAAATAAGAATCGGTGGAAAAGCTGCAAATTAGGAAAAACATAATTTAACTTTATTGCAAGTGTGAAGCACTAGACATTTGTAGAATCGGAAGCAATAACTCAGTAGATTTTGGGTAAAACATAAATCAAAAGAATAAAGTAAAACCTAATTGCACAGGAAACTAAATTAGTGGATCTATGATTTATGTTCACCTCACCTCTTTGTTGTGCGGGTCTCCGTTTGATTACATCTTCGTCGATACTGCCAATTAAGACTGCATATCAAAGAATATATCTACTTTGGTTTTGTGCTTCTCCAAATAACTATAGCATCACTAAACAAAATCATACAATTTTCTGGTCCAAAAGCTTAGGATCTTATATCAAAAGAAGAAAATTAACAAAAAAAAAAAGAATCGGTGGAAAAGCTGCAAATTAGGAAAAACATAATTTAACTTAATTGCAAGTGTGAAGCACTAGACATTTGTAGAATTGGAAGCAACAACTCAGTAGATTTTGGGTAAAACATAAATCAAAAGAATAAAGTAAAACCTAATGGCACTTAAACTAAATTAGCGGCGTGTGTTTTGTATTTTGGGATAATAAGTAAAACAGAAATTTTGTTTGCCTATTGGAAAAAAATTTAGAGGCGTTAAATGAGAGTGTTGGTTGAATTTAAGGGAGTTACAATAAATTGAATTAATAAATGAATGATTTATTGATTCATTCACAAGTTATTTAATTTAAAATGTGGGTTATAATTCTCTCTCAATTTTACTAAGTCTTAATTGTTTTACTTGCTCTTTTATAATTTTAATAAAAAGTTATATTATTATAGCTATATATAATATCAAATAACAAAATAGTATTTATTTAAAAATTATTTTGACAAGATTCATCATTAAATTATTTGGGCTATATATCAATTCAATATTTAATGGATTGAGTTAATACATAAGCGAGTCAATAACCCCGCTCAAAATTAAGCAAACAAACTAAGTTGGGTTTGTTCTACCTCCCTAGAAAATAATTAAATTTTAACCCACGACACACAAAAAATTGTTGTAAAGGTCAGGTGATTTAAAATTGAAAAATTATTTAGTTATGTAATTTAAATTTTTAAAAGAAAAAACTACCTAATTGCATAGTTTCATACCAAATTTCATGTCAAATAAACCTAAATACATATTTTTTGCTATCATATAAACTAAAATAGGGATAGAGGCAAGTAAGATTCGCTTATGTATTCGTGATACATGTGAATCATATTAGGTACAATTTAAATACATGTATCTTTTCTGATTCACATATAACTGGGATACTAGATAAACGGTCGAGATACGAGAGTGGTGAATGAAATTTATCTATAATATCATGTGAATTACACTAGATACAAAAAATATACATGTATCTGATGTGATTCTTATGTATCTAGGATGCAAGATACATGAGCAAGACCTGAAAGTCACGAGCGAAACGAGAGGAAGCTGAGAGAGATATGAGAGTAACGAGTGAGATAAGGGAATTGGCTAAGATAGTACAGTGGCAAGAGAGATGAGAAAGATAGACACATGACTATTATTAGCTATAACTAGTTAATGAATTTAAGTAAGCATTTTGTCAAATATTTTTAGAGAATAGCCTCTTTTAGCTGACAATGGACAAGAAAATTACAACATCAATTTATTTTTAGAAATGATTATTGCTCTTATTGTATTCACATATTATTAATATTTATATAAAATAACAAAAAAATATTTTATAGTAACTTGGACTCTAAATTAATTATAAGAGTTTTTTAGAATTCTTATTTGGTTTTCCACTAATAAGAAGGATTCTTTCACCTATTCTCGTCCTTAATCTTTTCACCTCTTTCTCCATCGACACCATTGAAGAAATTGGAGACAATAACTTTTACTTCTTCTTAAAAATAATCTGGACTAATTAGTCTCACAAAAAATTATTCACAAGCTACTAAGTCTTCTTCGCAACATTAAAAAGTTTCTTAATAGGTGTTGCCATTGTTTCAGACTGTGTTTTCTCTTCTTAGTTCATTCAATCAATAATACAATAATCGGAAAAGGGTCAAAAATACTCATGTAGTATTCAAAAAGATTTAAAATTACCCCTCATCCATCTATTGGGATAAAAACACCCTTAAGTCAACCTTTATGGTCCACTATTACCCTTTAAACAAACCAACTTATATTTTGTAATTATTATTATTATTATTAATTATTAGGTAGCGTCTTTCTATTGGATAAAGTTTAATTCCAACCCACCAAACTTTCTTCTACTCCACCTTACTCATATTGACATCCCTTGACCCAAACCCGATTACAAGATCCATTAAAAAAACTAAACTTGAATTATCTCTTCTCCCCTAAACATAATATTCTATTTTTCTTCTTCCCCTTTTCTTACTAAGCAATTTCAAGATCAATTTCACCCAAAATAACAATAAGTTGTTGTAATTATAAGGCACGTAAGCATTATGGTCCCTCTTTAATCATAAGTTATTTTCTTAAAAGGCTAATTACACCTGTTACACCTCCTACTTTTCGGGTGAACAGTACTTATATATAATGATATTGTGTTATATTGGTGTTATCATTAGCGCATAATTAACATAGATGAAATTGTAAAAAAAAAAAAGCTTCAGATATTTGTCCAGACTATGAATTCAAATATTCAATTACTCAATAGGAATCTGCAGGATTATGTTGGGGTAGATGAGATGCTTTTTTGAGTAGCTAGTTATGTACAATTGATATTTTTTTGCTGGAAGTTCGTTGTTTACAATGTCATTGTTGAATCAAAGGTTCATCATAATGAGGATAAAATAGATTATGTATTCAAGGATAAAATAAACTGGGTAAAATTGATCTTGAATATAGGTTTGAGTCCAGGGATGTCAATATGAGTCGATGGGGTAGGAGAAAGTTTGGTGGGTTGGAATTAAACTTTATCCAATAGAAAGACGCCACGTAATAATTATTAATAATAATAATTACAAAATATAAGGTTGTTAGTTTGTAGGGTAATAGTGGACCAAAAAGGTTGACTGAGGGGTATTTTTAGTCTAATAGGTGGATAAGAGGTATTTTTAAACCTTTTCGAATAGTATAGGGATATTTTTTGTCCTTTTTCGTACAATAGTTAATTGAAACAAACTTTGATACATATATCATCACATGTATTCAAATTTATTTAAATATTACTCAAAGTCAATAATATCATAAAATATTTGGACGTCTTTTCCAAAGAATTAGATCTGTTTTTTTTTTTAAAAAAAAAAGAAGCTGAAAAATCAATAATCTTTAAATGTTAAAATTCAACAATTGAATTAAGAGATATAAGTATTTCTAAAAATGATCTAACATGGGAAGCACTATCAGTGAAGAGAAACTCATATTTTTACTAGACGTGTGTATAATAAGATATATAATATAGAAACGAATAGAGGAGCTAAGGGTCAGTTAGTCAATTGACCCATTTGCCCTTTCCTCTATTTATATTTAACTATTCCTTCATTTTAATTTATTTGTCTTATGTACCTTTTTAGTATGTTATGCATTTATAAATTACTACCCTTTTCCTCTATTAATGTTTAATAATTTTCTGTTCTAATGTATTTGGCTTATTTCCCTTTTTAGTATGTTTTATTGTCATAAAATTCTAAAAAAAGTAATACTATAAAATTTATTATTAAAAAAATAAAATATTTAAAAAATATATAAAAATTTCGATCAACTCTCGATGTATAGATTGAAAATTACGTTAAGAGTAACATAAATACAATAATGAACAACATATATATATATATATATATATATATATATATATAAGTCGAACTCATAAACAGATCCCCAAACTTGTAGGGTTTGTTTTTTCAGGTACCTCAACTACCTCATTTTCCTACTGAATCATTGAGTCCCCCATAATTTATTCCTTTTAGGGAAAATGCATAAGTACCCCTCAACCTATGCCCGAAATCCCAGAGACACACTTATATTATACAAAGATCCTATTACCCCACTGAACTTAATTTATAAGTAATTTTCAACCCCTTTTCGTCCTACATGGCACTAGCTTGAAAAAAAAAGTCAACCAGCGTTGGACCTACTAGATAGTGTCACGTAGGTCGAAAAGAGGTAGAAAATTATTAATAAAATAATTTTAAGGGATAATAGGACCTTAGAATAGTGTAAGTGTGTCTCTGAAATTTTGGGCATAGGTTGAGGGGGTACTTGTGCATTATTCCTTCTTTTTTAACACTATTGACTTATTTTGATCGGCTTTTCTATTGTAGCTGCCTTCAATTGTGTTCATAATGCAATGATTTTGTTTGAAGGAATGAAAACAAATTGTGTGTTAGTCTCATTTGTTTTCTAATGTGTCCAAATGACTTCAAGTAAAAAACAATTATTCTCAAACATTTTCATTATCAATTGGACTAATGAGTTCTTGAACAACATATGTATATTATGTCAATACCCCTCATAAGATCTGATTCCACATCAGCCAATGATGTTTAAAAGAAAAAAATTATGGTTGGTTCAATGATTCAATAGGAAAATAGCATAGTTGAGGTATCTGAGGAGAAAATTCTAACAAGTTTAGGGATCTGTTTAAGTAAACATATTATAATTTGGTTAATTCTCAAAATTTCTTATGTGCAACATACATTGTGACATAGTGTGTAAAATAATTATTTAAAAATTACATTACTTAAAAACATTATAAATCACAATAATTAACAATCTAAATATTTAAAATCATATTAAAATTTTTTGTGTGTCTCAATGTTTCTCACGTGCCACGTAAATTAGGACAAAGTGAGTAACATATTATTTGAAAAATTATGTTAAAAGTACTATAAATTACGAAGATAACATTTTAAAATTTAAAAATAATATCAAAATTTAAATAGGTCTTTTAATTCTATTTGTACCGCATAAATTCAAATTAATAAAGTAATATATATTGGGTGGGTGCTTACACTGGCTCTAGTAGATCTAGTGATAAAATATTTGCAAACTTATCGAGGCTTTCGATGATTTGGGAACATTGCTTCTAACCTTTTTGGTATTAAAATATTTGTATTAATTACATAATATTGGTATGGTGCTTGTCTACAATATAACTTCATATTTTCACTAAAAGAAAGGTTTGTATGGTTAATGTTTATGGACGGACAATATTTTTTATTTTTACTATATTTGAATTAAATCTTTCTATATATAGTCATGTTATTTTAATTTATAATCAATTTTTTTTTGTATCCAATCATTTTATTAATTGACTACAAAATTTAAGTCACAGACATTTAATCATTTTTTTGTGATAAAAGTTTATTGTGATTAAATTATAGGTTAAATAGAGACAATAATATAATCGCCACTAATTATTTGAATTAGTGACAAAAACTCAGGTCACAATTAAATTTGAAATTTTGTTGCTAAATTACACAAGGATTAACCACAAATTCTGATTTGTCACACTATTGCATCAACATACTTTTTGATGACAAAAAGATTTGGTGTCCAAAATTTAATTAATTTAGGACAAAATGAGATTCTTCACAGAAAGGGTACATATTTAGTGACAAAATAATGTGTCACTAAGAACTTTAAATTCATGACTTATAGTACTAAATAAATGGCGTCAACTTATTTTTTTGGTGGGAAATTTTAATGGACAAAACTTTGCCACGAAATTTTATATTTCGTCCTTGAAAGTATGCGCTTCATGTATTTAAACACGAAATATAATTTTCATCACAAAAGGTGAACCATAGGTGACGAATTTCATGTCATAGACAATAATTTCGTAGTTATATGTGGTGTGTAATAAACTTAAGTTTTTGCTCCAATTCATGACACAATTAGAATTGTAATTGCCTTGGCGGCACAAATTTTGTGGCCTGTGTTTGAGTTGGATGTCAAATCTACTTCCGTACATGAATACTTGGACGAAGAGGTATTTATTGAGAAACCTCTGGTTATATTAAAATTGAAAATGAGCATAAAGTATACAAGTTGAAAAAAACTCTTGATGGACTAAAACAAGGTGCGCGAGCTTGGTATATTCACATTGAGGCTTATTTTCTAAAATTTGGTTTCCTGAAATGTCCATATGGGCATTCTCTTTTTGTTAAGATTAAAGAATGTAGAAAAATGCTCATAGTGTGTAGGGGAGATATAATATCTGTGAGTTGTCTACACACATGCTTTATGTTGTTCTCAAAGTCTTCAGGACTGGTGGCAAATGTAAATAAAAGTAGTGTTTATTTTTGAGGAGTTAAGCAGTCTGTTCAAGATCAAATACTGAAAGAACTACGGTTTGTCAAGGGAGACCTACCTTTTAGATACTTGGGGGTACTAAAAGAATTTATATAGTTCAATGGAAGCCTCTGATAGACAAGATGTTGAGTAAAGCTAACAGCTGGGCTACCCCATTTCTATCCTATGCTGGAAGGGCACAATTACCTAAGAAGATCCTGCATGATTGAAAGTGTTTATAGAAGGTTTCATTGGACAGGGAATGTTGAGATTGCACAAAAATCACTTATTGCCTCGGAGAAGTTATGTTGGTCAAAAGAAGCAAAGAAAGCAATTATTGCCTTGCCTAAGGAGTATGGATCATATTGAATAAAGAAGCGCCGTGGACTGTACAAAGGATCTTCAAGGCACACAAACATCTCCAAGTAGCTGAATTTAATGAAAAAACATTGTTGCTTATGGACCAGTACTCTATTAGGAATGTGTATCAGAAGATGAGAGGGAACATGGGGAAAGTGGAGAGGGGAAAGTGGTCTGGGAAAATTAAGGGGCACCCAAATGGCTATTCATACTATATATTGAATTAATTAAAAGGGCTATCAACAAAAGTCAGATTGGCTAAATGGGGGATAGAAACAACCCGTGTGTCAAGTGGATCATGAAGACATTGATCATCTATTCTTTGATTGTAGGATCTCAACATGCTAGATTAGTAAGTGGACTACAACAACTCGATGTATATCCCTATATGCATAGAAATAATTTTCAAATGATGATGCTTGGGGCTTTGTGTCCAAGCCTGTTGGTTGGTTTTTTCGATTGCTTACTTTGATAAATAAAATATTTTTTTATCAAAAAAAAACATGTTGATGATCTTACATTTACTGGGAATGATAGTGCCATGTTTTTCTGCTTTTAACAAATCTATGATGATTGAACTTGAGATGAGATGCAATGTTTATTCAGCCTCTACTCTACTATATCTACATTGCTTTTCATTTCTATCACTTTGTAGATGGATAATAAAGAGAACAAATATTTATTTTTTCCCAAAGATGATGTCTTCATAGGTTCACACATCAGTGTAAACCAATTCAAGTTTTTTAGTTGTCCTCCATGTAGAACTTTTAGGAAATGCTTTACTTTGTACCTTACCCATATGAGATGTCTCACAAATTTTAATGTGAGTTCTCAAGTAAATCCTTAGTCAACGGGTTTTCATACATAGACATTACAGTAACATAGTTTAAAATGCACATATATTTTGTAGCACAACGATGACTCACCCGTACTTGCAAAATTTGTACTATCAAACTTATCGTCCTACAGGAAAAGTTTCATCCACCATTTCTACTTTAACAATCAAAGTATCTTCATAGTCAAAAACCAATGATAAGGAACAACCTTTTGACATCATTTGACTAACACATAAAAATTTACATGCTAAACAAGGAACATAAACACATCATGTATAGACTTTGTACTTTGTATAGTCGGAAAGGCAACATAAACCTTTCCAAGTGCATCTATTGTTTCACCATTTCCAATCCTAACTTTAGTTTTGATTGACTTGTCAAAGTGTGTGAAACATGAACTCAATAATATGTGAAATATGACTCATACATCGACTATCTATGAACCATGAGGATATTTTTGGCTGTGTTTGCTTCATGAGAAGCCATTAACAAGCTTTCGTCTTCCATTCCTGACTCTTTAGTAAAATTTGCTCTCTATACATGATGTTGTTGTGGTTGATTCTGCTTTAACCTATAATTCTTTTCAATGTGAACCATTTTTCATACATTGAGGATTGAATAATATGCTTCATACATTGCATCCATCCAAGAGGAGAGAAGCAGAGTTTAAGGACTTCAAACATATAAGCTACGTGAGAAGTTTCTATTATATTGTTGTGGAGTTGCTCACTGTGGTCATGATCAAGCTGACAACAAACACACAACTAAAGAAAAGAAATCACAAATTAAGAAAATACCTCAATTTTTTTTCATGAGTATTGTTATTATTGAGTGTGCCTCTATATGGATGTGTTCTCTTCTTTTATCCTTTCTTTTCTCTTTATGATAGGTGTGTGGTTGTATAATCATTCTACCCTTATTTTCTTAATTCACCGAAATTCCAAGCTTTGGTTTTCCTAAGTAAGATGTCATATTATTTCAGAGAAAGTAAAATATTTTCAGGTTATTTGCTATTGTAAGGAATTGGCAACTACAATTGTCATTTTTGAGTAAATATCGAATGCACAAAGATAATACATATAACTTAATGAATTGTTTGCTTTTTTATTTCAATATTTAAAGAGATTTAATGCATTATTATTGCAGAAACATATGACATATAAAGAAGACGACCGACATGCTTCTGCTATATGAATATTCCATCTTCAGGGGCATTCACTAGAGGAGCAGATCCTTTAAATGGAAGCATGCAAGAATAGGTTACATATTTGACACTATCAATAAGCACAACAACAAATATCTGGGAGACTGACTTTGGACCTATGAAACCATCACCATCAACCAGAACAGATACTACCATGGAAAAATGTGGCTTGTTCTCATGCTTTCCATTTCTTCCAGTTTGTTCTTCAGAAATGCAGTGAGAGGGTCTAGAAAGGGAGACTGGAGGGCCATTGAGGATCCTTCTATATCTGTGGAGGCGCGAGCCATTCTACCTTTCTTCCATAGATATATCTCTAGCAGAAAATGACGCATCAAACTCGAACACTTTTGTACACATGCCCGACCTCAACAAAGGTCCTGCGCGAATGAACACAAAAATGAATTAATATACTGGAGAGCAGAAGGCTATTCCAAAACATGAATTAATTATGACTCAAAGCAATTAAAAGTTCCTAAATTTCAAAGCAAACACTAGAGGAATTCATTTATACTAAAAAAAATGGAAAACAATAAGAATTAATAGGCAGTCGAGATTTAACAACACTTACGCGCAAACCTGCAAGGTACCACTCATGCGTAGTTGACTTTACATTCTCTCTCCCCTCGGATGCAAGAATGCTTTGTCCCATTGCAAGACTTCGACAAAGGCGAGAATGGATTACTGGGATAGCAGGGGCTAAATCACCTATGAGGCCTGCCTCTCTATTTTTTCTTATAAGCACTTACATGAAATACCATGGCTTTCTCACTTGCCAATACTGATTGAATTATCAAGTTCCCATCAATCTAAACAAGTTTATCATTCCTTGGGACATACAGAGAGGCTTCCAGAGGATCACCACCATTGCCCACATGAGCAAACTCATATGCAACCTTATTGGTATTTTTCAGATTGCTTTCACCCTGACCTCCCCGGCCACAATGGGAGCTATGATCTTTACCACCATATTTCCCAGAATAACCAGTCCAATTCACATGCCCGTCAATAGTCAAAACTCTTCCAAGATTTTTTTCATAAAATCCATTCAAAAAAGACTCTAAATGGTTCCCTTATGCCTCCATATATGCCTTTCAATAAAGGAACCAACCCACCAAAGAACAGGATGAAGAACAACACACCAAGGAAGCTATCACTAGAAACTTTCTTTGTTTCAACCTCACTCTTCTTTTTCTCAACCTTCTTGTTACTTTTCGGCGCGAATGCTAGTGCCTATGATTTCAACTTTGGAATGGGAACCAGTGGCACTTGAGATCCTTGTCGGCTCATCATATAATATGGTGTATATGACATCTATGGAGGAGGATAGGGATTAATCTCGGGGGGTGGTGGCACTTGAGAAGGTACACTAGTACCTCCAATTTGTGCCTTTAGAGTAACATTTTCTTCCACCGCATAGGATAACTTTGTATTCAAATGTTGAATTGTTGACTTAATATTCTAAACTTATTCTCTTTTCCTTGAAAAGAGAGCACTTTCCATGTTCCTAATTTTTCTAGTTATCCTCTTTTCATCCTCATCCTTGTTAACTGGAGCTCCCCCAAGACAAAATCCTGAGGTCGAATTGAATTTTCTAGATGAACCAGAACTCCCCAACAATTGAATCTTAGGTTGACCAAAGCTATTCGGGTTCATTTGACTTGAGGCGAAACCCGACTTCGACCCGAGACAGTCTGGCAAACTATTAGGTTTTGAAATGCATCATCATTGATAGTGTTTGGAAAACTATCATTGAATGATTCATCAAGAATGATGGCATCGGTTGTGAAATTGACATTTGGAAATTCCATAAGGAAACCTTCAACATTTTCTTGGTATGTTGTGTGTAGGGCGTAAAAAGTACCGTCAAGAGGTATAGCTGCAAGTCCGTCGAACACCCGATGAAGTTCGCTTCTTCCACCGGTGGTGGATCGGCCATATCTAGAGTTTTTCAGCAATTGATAAGAGATTTAGGGAGAGACAAGGTAGGAATAGAAAGGAAACTTACAGTTACATTTCTTTTATAGTTTTATTTTTCAACGATCTTAAGATTGATCTATTAAATTTAGTAGATATCATATCTAAGAAATAAAAATTTAGATTCTTGAAGTTTCAAAATTAATTTTGTAATATTGTTTTAGTTGGTAATATTAATCATATCATCAGATAATATATATAAATACCCCCACACACACACAACCTTAAAAGCATGAACTCCGTAACTTGAGTATCAAATTACTAAAATACCCCAACATAAAACACTAAATTTAGTATATATGTTATATATTTAATATTATATTTATTTACGCTATATTATATTAAATGCATACACATTTTCACATTGATGGCCAGTTACTCTTCCGAAAGGTTGCAACTTTTTAATAGTGTTGTGACTTATTCGATGAGTTATGACATTTTCAAAAAAGTTGTGATTTTTCTAAAGGATTGTGACTTCTCTCAAAAGACGCAATAAGAACCTTCATAATATCCATTCATGTCTTTAAAATAGAGGGTGTTTCTCACACTTTTAAACTACAAGTTTTATAAGTTTTCTATTCTTCTCCTTAAAATAAGGAAGATTGTAAGAGTTGTTCAATCATGCAATTACAATATTTTTGGTTTTCTATTCTTCTTCTTAAAATAAGGAAGACTGTGAGAGTTTTTCAATCATGCAATTACAATATTTTTTTGATTGTAAATTAGATAGATCACCGATTATTGATTCGACAAAGATTATGAAATAACTCAACTTCAAATTAGAAGAGTATTTTGATATTTCATACTTACTCATTTTCATAACAATAAAATATACTTTTGTAGCAACTTCTACTTGACAAGAAAATCAATGATTTTCTGTAGCAAAAACTACCACTTGGTTTTCAAAATCTGAGAAGTATCAAGCTGTTGGAGAAAAAGTATTTGATCAAAACATATTTGAAGAGTCCAAACTACATTTAGTAAGTACTCTTTCCTTTCAGATTTTTTAGTGTACTTTTACTTTTATTTAGTTTTATATAAAATGTTATTTTTTCTTTGGTGTGGGGCACCTAAATAAGACCATAAAGTGAAAAGACATTTTTATATATTCAACATATACTCCTTAAATTAAAATTCTTCTTTATTTTGTAAAATTTCATATCAAATTAAGATTACACCAATCTATATCTATATTTTTTATATGTCTATATTACCTAACTTAAAACACCAAATGTAGTACATCTTTTTGTTTTTTATATTGTATTTTATTTATTTATGTGAGTTTTCTACAGGACTGTGACATCTCTTTTGATAACGCACAATAAGTACTTTTCCATAAGCTACCTTTGTTGCATATAAAAATAGGGGCTTCCTCAAATTTTTAAACTACATTTTTTAAAAGAATATTCATTCTTGTTCTTCTTAAAACATCCTATTTAGTATATCTTATATTTTTTTATGATGGAAAAATAGTGTGGTACTTGACTTGATATTCACGTGCAATGCACGTACGTCAAAACTAGTATATATAAGTGGTGAAAAAAGTTAAAAATCAAATATCAAAATACCTCTATAAAATTGATTTACTACAATAAAACCATTAATAACACATAGTTAAATAAATAATAAAATATCTAAAAAACATATGACAGTTACTTATTAAGTTTATGATGTTTTTTATTTTTTAAATATTAAATTAATTGGCAATAATCATCAATTCTAGTTAGTGATTAATGACCAAATTATGGAGAATTTTGAAAGTTGCGAAAATTGTTCTATATAGACTAAATATATATATCTATATCTATATTTACCTTAAAAACATGTACTCCTAACCTGAATGTTAAATTACTATAATATCCATAACTTATGTTGTGACTTTTTTGTTGAGTTGTCACTTTTCAGATAAGTTGTGATTTTTTTCAAAGTGTTGTGATTTTTCAATGAGTTGTGAATTTTCAAAGAGTTGTGGCTTTTTCAATAAGTAGTGACTTTTCCAAAGAGTTATGACTTTTTGAATAAGTTGTGATTTCTCGAAAAGGTCATGATTTTTCAAATAAGACACAAAAAGTATTTGTTCATACTACTCTTTGTTGACTATAAATAGACGGACTTCCTCTTATTTTCCAACCACAATTTTTCCTAATCTTCTACTCTTCTACTTCTTGTATATAATTTTTTTTGTATAATTTATTGCCGTTAAGTGAGTTTGATGTTTAGTGGAATATGAGGTACCACTATTCTGATGACAGGTTTATCTCACCTGTAGATCTTTTTTTTTAAGGAGACGTTTTTGTACTTTTTCTTCTTAAACCTTTGTTCTTCATTCATATTTTAGCACTAACTATTTGGTGAGTACTTTGATTTGGAGAAAGTATTGGGGTTTAAATTGGGGGCTCTCTTTGTCTCTCCGGAGGGATATGTCGTCGCCGGCGACATAGTCTGAAAATTTCGCTGCCGCCACCATCTCCACCTATGCCTTTGTAATTTATCCGACTTCACCATTAGCTCCTCCACTTACTCAAGGAACTCTCAACCATTTCTTTCAAATTAAAAAGCTCGAAAAAGAGAATATTCATACCACCACCAAGACCAATATGAGTCTAATTTGGTTGAAATTATTTTTTGGTGATTGGAGATGGTAGATTTGATTTTTTTTTTCAAAATTCTTACATGAGAGTTGTTAAGAAATTTACAATAATGAATCCAGAGGAGAGGTGGTAATGGCTCATCTATTTTGGGATTATAAGGGTGGAGAGATTTGGCATATGCTACCTTGCATACATGCGTGTGGTTGGAATGTTGGCTATAGATTGAGGGGACTTTTGACCATTTTATCTTCCTTTAGAACTTTGTTATGTAGAGCGC
Source organism: Solanum pennellii (assembly GCF_001406875.1). Taxonomy (NCBI): domain Eukaryota; kingdom Viridiplantae; phylum Streptophyta; class Magnoliopsida; order Solanales; family Solanaceae; genus Solanum; species Solanum pennellii. Next base: position 60,123,211 of record NC_028640.1, read on the forward strand.
TTATGATTTTAAGTTTTTCTTTCCATTTTGGAGTTAAGGTATGGTTGTTCAAAATAAATTTGGTATGAACCCATATTTTTATGTAATTTTGTATTATTTTGTTATGGAATTTTTTTATGTGTTATTATTCTTTTAAGTGATGCTTAGTTGATAAAACTTTTATTAATACCTGATAAGTTTGATAATAATTGAATAGTTTAGCAATATGTTTCTTTTTAAATACAAGTAATTTAAATAAAGATTGCTAAAAGATTATTACTTTGAAAACAAGATTTTGATTGTGTTACTTTATAGTCAATTAACATAGTTTTGTGAATTTTCATGTCCGGAGGCTACTCCGTTGATGTAACACGGGACCTAGGATCACGAGTGACCCCAAGCTAACCGTGAGGCTTGCATATCATAAGCATACTGAGAATCTCTAAGAAAAACATGAACTAATGCGGAAGCTAAATCAAGTGATAAGTGAAGGTGGAGAATACCCAAAATTGATATGAATGTATTTAACTTGTTAAGGGTTCAGAGATACTGCACATTCACTCAAAGCTAAAGCTTAATCTAATACTATGTCTAATTAGACTCTACCGATCTAGAGTTAATGGGACATTCCCCAGCTAACCCTAGCAAAACTTAAGACTGAACTAAAAGACTGATTATGAATAAAATATGTCTATTGTCCTCAAAGTATGAGGACTCATCATTGAAGCTACTCGATACAAATTTATGTGTGATCTAGATGCTGAATATTTGAACCTATATTATGAAAGAATGTAGCGTAAAGTATGTGTTAGTACTTGGAATGTACTGGGCATACAAGATACAAATAATATTTATACAAAAATATAGGTCGGACAAAGCATAACTGAGCAATGACATAATCTGAACATAAGGTATGTCTCTGTTATTTCGGTCATAGTCTAGGGGGTAGTTGTCATTTTCCCTTTCTATAAAATTAATCATTGTACACCACATCTTCGTACTATTATAAAAGTACAAGAAAATTAATGAACGTAGGGAGTCATCAATTTTTGAATGCTGAAAATTCTTAGAGCATATCTCAATAGTGTATTTTCTTTGATCAATATTGACACTTTTTCGAAGAGGTTAAGCATGATAATTTTTTATTTATAAAAACCTCAATTAAAAAGAAAGAAAAATCATATTAATTTTTGAATACGATAAATTATTAACTTCTTTTAAGAAGAAGATGCATAGAAAAGAATTCAAAACGGAGGAAATGAGTTTCTTAAAAAATTGAATATTTGAATTCGAGATGCGTTATTTGATTATGAGCTTGTCACGTGTTTATCGTTAAAATTGAGGGTAAATTTGTGTCAAAGTATAATCAGAAGGGTATATTTGGACTTAAAGTATAACGAAGTGTCTATTTAAAACATTTCCAATAGAAGAAGGGTAATATTTGACCATTTTCCCTAATATTATTTTAAAAAATGTTGTTGGTAAAATTTACGTCTTTTCAAATTGTGTATAATTGGATTTTAAAAAGAAAACAAAAATTGTTCCTATATCAAGTCAGATATTTAATTCCTTAATTTTTGACTCAAAAGAAGCACAAAATCAAATGTTCCTATATGAAGTCAGACATCTCTCTAATCTCTATTTGTTAGTAGATCTGATTGGTAAGCTTTCTCCTTCTATTGTGTTTCTATATATGAGATTATATAAAGATTCTCCCCTTTTGTAATAATTATTTTATTTTTGCTGTTTTGTGGTTAGGGTTGATATTTGAAATGTCTCTGTTTTCAAATTTGATGAGTAGATTTGCTTGTTGTAGTGTGTTCCAAATTCTTATCCACAACCGTTCTACGCTTAAATCACCGACATTACAAACTTTATTTGCCCAGGTAAGTTCTCTTATTTTCTTTTTTGTTTTTCGTATTTAGATTTGTCTTTGTATAACAAAATAGGATTGTAATTTCCCTTTTTCTTCTATGTTCGGATCCAAGAGTCTTTTGTCCCGCTGCAGGACTTCGATAAAGGCAAGGATGGCTAAATCTCCAGGAACTGTGAGGTCTACCTCATCATTTTTCTTATCAGCACTTCCATGAGATGTCATGGCTTTTTCACTTGCAAATACAGACTGAATTATCGAGTTTTAGTGAATATAGACAAGTTTATCATTACTCGGTATGTACAAAGAGGCAAAAATAGGATCACTGCCATTTCCCATGTAAACAAACTTATTTGCAGCTTTATTGGTAGTTTTTTATTGATTTCACAAAATCTCCCCAGCCACAATGTAAGTGATGATCAAGTCCACCGTATTTCCCAGAATAACCAGTCCCATTCACAGGCCCGTCGACAGTCAAAACTCTTCCATGATGTTACCAAAAAATCCACTCACAAGAATCTCCACTCATAAATGGTTCCCTCATACCTCCATATCTCACTTTCAATGAAGGAACTAACCCACCAAAAAGAAGCATGAAGAACAACACACCAAGGAAGCTAACACTAGCAACCTTCTTTGTTTTCATCTCACTTTTCTTTTTCTCCACTTTCTTGCTACTTGTTGGCGCGGGCACAACTGCCTACCCTAGTCACTATCCTAGTCGCTTCGTCATATATGGTGGTGTACATGACATCCATGGAGGAGGATGGGGATACATCTCGGGGGGTGGCTGCACTTGAGGAGCTACACCAGTTGCTCCAAGTGTTTCCTTTAGAGTTACATTTTATGTTATTTCATACGATATATTTGCATTCAAATGTTGAATGAAGTATTCTAACTCCTTAACATAATGCTTTTTTCATTGCCTTGACAAGTGAGCACTTCCCCCGTTTTTCTAGCCATCATCCTTTTTTTCCTCATCATTATTAACGTTATCACTCAAGAAAAATATAGTGGATTTTTTTGTTTGTTTACATTATTCGAGTCATTACTATGTTATTTCCTTTTCAACAAATAACTACATTAGCATTGAATTTCGGTTCTACAACTCCACCTTTTGCTGAATTACTTCCTAACTTAGGGGAAGAATGTACCAATCTGTTAGAACTCAACAGATTATTCAACCCTTTTGAGAGACCGGAACCACAATTCGCTGATGGCATGTTCAAGTACCCGGAGACATGGATAGAAATCTGGCTCAATAACACATACACTTCATCCAAAACTCCTGAGCTTCTCCAACTACGAAGTAGCCCTGGCGATGACATGTCCTTAACCATATCAACTACCGCTTCCTGATTGGGGGCAAAATTGCTCATTTCCCTCGACGTCAACTTGAAATTTCTAGAAGAATCGCTAAAATTCCTAATTAATTCACTCGCAAGTTGAGTAAAATCAATTAGGATCCATATGGAGCAGGTTTGATCTGGTAGCTTCCCCTTTGACAATCTCCTGAGGTTGACTTGATAGTTCCAAAAGCATCATAAAAAAACCCTATCGATTGCCAAAGATATTTGGTTCCATCTAACCCGAGTCCAAACCTGACTCCGATCCGAGATAGTAAGGCATGTATCTAGGTGTATGAAATGCATCATTATGGGTAGGGTTTCGAAAAATATCATTAAATGATGCGTCAAAAATGATGACATCCGTTGAGAAATCAACGTTCCAAAATTTCATAGGAAAATCCTCAATATTTTCTTGATATGTTGCAGTCTTGTGTGCGGCGGTGTGCGGCGTAAAAAGTATTTAGCAATTGATCACAGATTTAGCGAGAGACAGAGTAGGGATAGAGAGGAAACTTTCATTTACTTTTGTTTTATATATTTTATCTTTTGAGATTGTTCAAATTGATATATTAGATTTTGTAGATATCATATCTTAGAAACAAAAATTAAGATTCTTAAAGTTTAAAAAAATAGAATTGTAAGGTAGTTTCATCAGTTGATTATGTGTATTTAGTTCTATTTATTTTTTCTATGCCTCTATATTTCGCACTTAGAAGTTCATAATCTAGAGTTCAATGACTTGTGTATCTTTTTAAAATGAATCTTTCTAGTTAAATCAAGAGCACTAGTCTAACTAGAAATTAAGACAGAAAGTTGAATTTTAGAAAACGTCAAAGCAACATACTTTTTACGTCTTACACATGACCACAACATACTTTTTATGTCCTAAACATGACTGCAACATTTGAAAAAAACGTCGATAATTTTCTTTGAAAATTTAAAACTTTTTTTTGATGCATCATTGGATGATACTTTTCCAAACCCTACCGATGATGATGCATTTCAAACGCCTGAGTACCTTCCTAACTGTTTCGGGTCAAAGCTATGTTTGAAATTATATTAGATGGACACAAATAGCTTCGGTCAACCTGGGAGTCAACTGATGGGGAATGTTGACAATGCATCTTGAACATTTAAGTCAACCTCGGGAGATTGTCTCGGGAAGCTCTAGGATCGAACCCATTCCATATGGCTTTTTATTGATTATGTCCACTTGGCAATGAATTGATTGGAAATTTTAGCGATTCTTTTAGAAATGTTAAGTTGACATTGAAGGAAATGAGCAATTTTGTCGGAAATCAGGCATTGGGAGGTCTGATGGTTATGGACATGTCATCGCCGGGACTACTTCATAGTTGGAGCAGCTCAATATTTTCGTATGAAGTGCCTCCACCGTTGCACCATGTTTCTAGGGATGTCTCCGGGTACATGAAGTGCCTCAATCATTGTAGGAGTAGTCCTTGTTTTATGGAATATGTCTTGTAACAACATATACTAGTAGTTCGATAAGTATGGTTTCTACTAACTTTTTTTGAAAGATTTTATAGCTCTATGTGTGTTTGCCTTCTGTAATTTTAGAGCCAATGATGACTACGACAAAGGCATAGGGAGAGATTTAAAAAAATCCAATGTAGAATGTTATCCTTGCTATAAATTAAGTCATTGTCATTCTGAATATCGTACTAGGCTGCCTAATGACAAAGAAGAAAAGTCAACTTTTGTTGAGGATAAGGAAGGACAAACCTTGTTAATGGCGGTTCATATTAAAGTGAGCTCAGTAGCAAGTTATTTGGTACACATGTGAATACCTCCTGTAGTAACAATATGACTGGAAGTAAGTCTTCTTTTACTAATTTAAGTGAAAACTATTGGTGAATAGATAGTTTTGGTGATCTATCAATAGTGAATGTGATGGGAAAAGGTACAATATCAATTCTAAAACAAAAAATAGGTGTGTGGAAATCATATCAAACCTGTTGAGTGTTGTCCCCATCAGCTGTTACAAAAAAGGGTATGCCATCACGTTAAGGAATGATACGTGTGAGATTTCTAGTCACCCAGATGAGTTATTAATTTTGTGAAAATGAATCAAAACAGATTTTTTCCTTTGAAAATTGAAAATGTTCAATCTTGCTACGTGGCGCAATTGAAAATTCTTTCATGTCATTTTTTATATGAACACTTGAATTTTGGTGGCTTGAAGATCCTTCAAAGGAAGAGTATGGTGATGGGGCTTTATGAAATTGTTGTTCCATCTCAAGTTTGTGAAGAATGTGTTGTTAGAAAACAACATCGTTTCAGTTTCCTAACAGTAAGTCATGGAGATCCAAGGAGGTATTACGGCAAGCACACTTGGATATCTGTGGGCCATTAACACCAATCTCTAATGGGGGCAAACAATATTTTATTACCCTTATTGATGATTAATCCAGTTAGGCTGGGGTGTATATTCTGAAAGAAAATTTGGAGGCTTTTAATGTATTTAAAAGCTTCAAAGTACGTCTGGAGAATTAGATTGGAAGGGCAACTAAGAACCTTCTGATAGATCCCGGAGGAGAATAATGCTCTAAGATATTTGATGAATTTTGTGAGACTCGTGACATTTGAAAAGAGCTCTCAACAACATATACACCGCAACAAAATAGTGTGATAGAGTGGAAGAATAGAATCATTTTTAAACATGGTTTGTAGCTTGCTGGCTCGGGGAAGATTTTCAGAGGAATTATTGCCAAAACATTTAAATGGAGCTGTTGGAATTCAGACCCCCAAATTTTCCTAAGGAACAAGTATTTTCAATATGTTCCTTTGTAGATTACAACAGTTACGTTATGTTAAATAAATAAAATAATGACACAATATTTTGTCGCGGAAAACCACCAAAACTCATAAAGGGTAACAATCAGGACCTACACCTCTGTAGGATTTAACTCCACTTTATTCAACTACGAACCTCAACAAAACATTACAAGTCTATGTAACCTAAGGAATTATAAACTCAAAATCCAAGCTAAGAAAGGTTTAAATCTTCTATCGTCTGTCACGTTTCTCAAACTTGTTAGACGAATCCTACACACACACTCGATTGCAATAAAAACTCTTAATTACAATCATACAACTTTTTCCTCACAAATTTGCAACACTCCCAAGTAACTCTCAAAACTCTTGATCGTGTTTTGATCTTCTCTCTATGTAAGTGCGTGATTGTTCTCAAGCGAAACTATCGTCCTATTTATAGATTTAGACTTGAATCCAAAACCTATTTCAACTAGAAATCCACATGTGCTCTGCTTCCTTTTTCTCTTTAAACTTAGAAGCTCATGCGTAGTATTCCTACATTGTGCGGAACTTGTCTTCGTCCCATCTTCAATTCCTTCTTCAACTAGAACATTACTTTGCCGCATCTTCAACTCGAACATCATTGTCTTTCCCGATGGAACAAAACCTTGTAGGATTAGGACTTCTCTTTGTACTTTGCATTTAAAGGAAACTTCTTACGTGATTTTCCTTATATACTATGCAACCTCAAACTATTTCCTTAAACAAGTAGAAAATAGTTTTCCTTCTTTGTATTTACCGCCTCAAACTAGTTCCTTAACCAAGCAGGAAATAGCTTTTCCTTCTATGAATGAATTATAATAACTATAAACTTATGCTTGTTTCCTTATCTAATTAGGTTGTTGTTTTCCTACTTTAAGATAGCCTCCTATTTCCTCTTCCAGTAAGCTTTCCCGACTTAATTCACGTTTGCTCAACTTGCTCCATAATGCACCGGATTGTCAGTCTTCAAAATATACATAAACATATGTACCTAACAGGAGCATTCTTATCTTGAACAGAAGTTCTACTTTTGCTCTTCGAGATGTAATACCATAGGAAATTTGGAGAGGATGTATATTGATAGTAGACCACTTCAAAAATTTTGGATCCATTGCTTATGCACATATTTCAAAAGCAAAAAATAAAGAAGCTTGATAATAGAGGTGATAAATGTGTTTTTCTTGGTATTATTAAAACATGGTGTGCTAGCATTTGATGCAAAAAATGAGGTTACAACAGTTGTACGTGTGCCTATTCCACATGGGAGATATGGTGTGTTGACTCAGGTAAAGGATGAGCTATCCTATGTAACTGTTTACAACGATTGCGGGGATGTTTTTATGTTGGATATGTACAGAGCAATGGACATGAGTCTGAATCGTAGTGTGTGCATATATCTTGGACACAAGAAGTCTCGGCAAACATTGGAGAAAGATCCCTTTGTTGACAATGGTACTATGTTGTGCAACGTATTACCGTGTATAAACAGTGGTATGACATTGTGGTGATCTACACAACTGAAAGGATATATCTTTATTACTTGAATAGGCAGAAGGTGGAGATCTACTATTATGACTCCAGGACAATTAAATCCTAAGAGAAGATTCATACCGTACACAAACAGTCTCGTTGCGATATATGAGCTGAAAAAGTAGTTGTTTTGTTGCTGTCAAGTAAAATTCTCATGTTTAAGTTCATCTTCTTTTGTTTTTATATGACTCGGATTGCAGATTAAGTTGTTTTTGTAATAGACATGTTTTGGATTGCCAATGTAGTCTAAACGTTTTTCCTCACTCATTTTTAATTATTTCTTACTTGATTGCGTATTTTTACTTGTGAGTTCCTTTCTACTGCTACCATTTAAATTTGACGATGAAATGTGCGGTATGATCAGCAACAGAACAACTACTTCTCCAGCTCATGTAGCAGTAGAAAGGAACTCACTAGTAAAAACAAGCAAAAAAGCAAGAAATAATTTAAAATGAGTGAAGGAAAAAACGTTCAAACTACCTTGGCAATCCAAAACATGTATATTACAAAAACAGCTTAACTGCAATCCAAGTCATATAAAAACAAAAGAAGATGAATTAAACATGAGATTTCTACTTGACAGCAAAAAAATAGCTACTTCTTCAGCTCATGTATCGCAGCTAGGCTGTTTGTGTACGGTATGAATCTTCTCTAAGGATTTAATTGTCCTGGAGTTATAGTAGTAGATCTCCACCTTCTGCCCATTCAGGTAATAAAGATATATCCTTTCGGTTATGTATATCACCACAATGTAAGCACCACTATTTATACACGGTAATACGTTGCACAATCAAGTACCATTGTCAACAAAGGGATCTTTCTCCAATGTTTGCCGAGACTTCTTGTGTCCAAGATTTACGCACACACTACGATTAAGACTCATATACATTCCTCTGTACATATCTAACATAAAAACATCCCCGCAATCGTTGTAAACAGTTACATAGGATAGCTCATCATTTACCTGAGTCAACACACCATATCTCCCAGGTGGAATAGGCACAAGTACAACTGCTGCAACCTTATTTTTTGCATTAAATGCTAGCACACCATTTTCTCCATATTCAGCATACAAGTTATTCAATCCTTGACAAAGAAGGTTGTAACTAGAAGAGATGTTTTTGATGAGGAGAATACTTGGTATTGGAATATACATCAGTCTACTCCAATCCTAATTAATAATGAAGTCGAAGAAGTAGTTGCAACACCCAAATTTGCTGAAATTTCTACTGAAGCAGGTTATGATATTTCGTCACAAGTTATGGAAGAAACTAATGCACCTGATCAGCCTCTTAGTTGTGCTTGCATGAGGCCCACATAGATGATGGATTATAGGGTAACAACAATTCTTGCTAATGAAGTTGTTCCCCACTTTGCTTTGTTTGCAGACTGTGATCCTACAACTTTTGAGAATGCTGTCAAAGAGGAGAAATGGAGAAAAGCTATGGATGACATGATTCTATTGAAGGAAATAACACTTGGGAGTTAACAAATATTCAAAAGCGCACAAAATCATCGGAGTCAAATGGGTTTTTAAGACGAAACTGAAAGGAAATAGTGAAATCTATTACAACAAATATAATTATAAGGGACAAATTATTTCGTTATTTATAAAGCATATTTTCTCAAAAAAAAATTTGTGAGACGAAAAAAAATTTCATCAGTCAGTTGTCACTAAAGGTGGGTCACTAGAGACGATTTAGTGTTTCGTCACTAATGAAATTCCATCAACTACAAAAAAAAAATCACAAAATGCATATCATTTGTGACGAATTTGACTGTCATAAAATGTGTATTTTTTTTTGTAGTTGATAAGAGTAATTTTGTCACTAAAAACGTTATTAACACCGACAAAACTATTTGGTTACTAATTATTTAGTTCAATTAGTGACGATACCAATCGTCTCTAAAATTTTATATATTTCATAGTAGAACAAAAGATATTTCGTCCCTAATGACTACCTTTTATATACAAAAAAGTATTTCGTCCTTAAATGTATAAATTAGTGACAAGTTTATCACTCTAATGAAGATTAACAATTTTGTAGTCGAATATAGTATCTTGTCATTAAAAGTATGATTTTTATTGACATCATAAAATATTAAATTAATTCATATTCAATATGGAGGGTACTAGAACAAATATATTGTCACCAAATGTATTAAGATTATGACAAACTAATTTAATTTGTGGTGAAAATGTCTTGAAAAGTTATATATAGTAATCGCAAAATGTTAAAATCTTTTGCAATTAATTAAAAACATTTGATGAAATTTAATTATTTCATATTCATATTATATTTGAATTTAAATTTCATACATTGAAAATAGAATAATAAAACACCCATGATCACACAATAAAGATCAACTAAAAAATTATACTAGATAATATCTCATTTCAAGCTCCTTATTAAAAGTAAATATGTCATATACTTGATTACTAAATATCACTCCTTAAAGTAAGACAAATACGTGGAGTTTCTTCCAAAATATGTGGCGACATTTAGCTTTCAAGTAGTCTTGATTCAATTCTCACCTCTTATACCTGTGGGAAAAAAAGAGAGGACAAAATTAGGAATTTAATTTAAAGTGTGTTCATATTGAGGTAAACAGATGGAATCTGTAACACAATCTATGTATTCAATATGTTGTAATGATCAGTTTCATAAACACTAAATAAAAATGCAAGCATACTAATATGAAGGTCATCTTGGGTGAGCAAGACTGTGTACCTGGAAAGAACTTTTTTAAAAAATTTTTGGAAAGCAATGGACATACTATTATCCTCGCATAACCTGCTACACATGAATTATCAAAATGTTGATATTTGAGTACTGTATTAACTCAACTTTTAACATGTGAAGCATTAGAATCTATGAACATTTAATGTGCAATTTAACTAATCCCTGACAATTGAACAAAATAAAATGATTAAAGACAATGTTGCATGCATTGCCTAGATCTATAAAGAGTCATGCATCATGTTGGAGTTCATATTAACAAAACTTCACTTACTACCTTAGCACTATTTTGTCCATTTATTTATTGTAGATCTTTAGTCAGCCCCAATAATGACTATGAGTTCAAAATATTCAACTCAGGAATTAAAACAAATATCAACTTTCAAAACCTTAATTCTATATGAAGTCTACCATACAAGTAAAAAATTTAGAAGCCTACCAAACATTTGCTGCAATAAAACTGCTTCATGTAGTTCAAGACTAGGACCCAACATCTTGATCATAATTAATTCACTAAATAAATCTACGTATGAATAATATCATTCTTAATCTTCAACAGGAAAGAGGCACAACAATGGGTTTTTAGTAAAATGTGCAATACCAGTCTACCTTACAAATTATCTTTCTATTTATGGGTCGTATAAAGAGAAAATTATCAGTGGGTGATATGTTATGCAAGAAATGTATATCTATTTTGTCTTTATATTGCACAATTAGAAAGATCAAGTAAGGGTAGTATATGGGGTTTCATAACATCTATGTATATAATCCTTAAATTATGTACCACTAGTGTCTTTTTGGACTTGTAGCAATAGAGTTTGACTTCAGATGATTCGATTCACATATCTTTAGTTGGATGATAAAAAAATTGGTGATTTTGAGGCTGCTAGTTAGGAGGGTTATGTTTTAAAACTTACACATAATAAAGTTTCATTTCTTCTACTTTCGTCACTAGTTCATGTAATATTGACTAAGCTGCATATATAGTTAATGAAAATGTTGAACTATCCTCCATTTATGTAACTTTCTGTATCAACGATAGAATGTGCATAGCTCTCCATTCCTTAACCTTTCACTGCTAATTTATATTCAAGAACTCTATCACCTCCGTTATGCAGTAAACAAAGATTCTTATTTGAGTTCTTCAAAGAAAACTTGCTAGCAGATCATGGTCTTTTGCTGTATAATTCTTGATGAGTACTGACAACTCTTTCACATTAGTTTGGACTTTTGGTGTCTCACATATTTTATCGGTGGTCTCACAAGGTCTTTTTCCTTGGGCAATGTGTTAAGGAACAATTTGTTAAGTAAGAATGGTGCAGGTGTTGTGAGATCTATCAACAGGAAACTATGCTACATTTTCTCTTAACAGGAGATTTTGCTAAGAGCATCTAAACACACCTTGCTGCAATAGCTTAAGGGCTCATTTATCCAGCTAAATCAAGTTGCAACACAATGGTGGAAAGCTGACTATTCTTCTAATTAACTGAAACCACTATATCTTACTGCCCCAGCCATCATATATGGCATCTACGGAAGAAAAGAAATATCATCTTCCAAGAATGTTCAATATCAAGAAACAGAGTTATTAATGACATATATCAGAACCTCAATCTCTTGGCTAGAATGAGGTTCCCCATGGGAACCCAAGATCTCTAACATCTGACAACTTATGATGAAAAAGTTGGAAATCTACAAACCCACGAGGTGCACATTAGTATAGTGACATCTTCCTCCCCAAGGGAAATTTAAATTTAATACTGATGGCTCGTCTAGAGAGAACCCTGATCCTTGCTCTCTGGCATTCTGCATCAGAAATAGTAGGGGTCATTGCCAATACTACTAGTTTAGGTGATGAAGTATTGACAATTCATGAAGTAGTGGTGTCACGACCCAAAACGGGCCGCGACTGGCACCCACACTTATCCTACTATGTGAGCGAACCAACCAATCAATCCCCAACATTTCAACCATAAATAACAAATATAATGCGGAAGACTTAAAACTCATTAATGAAAATCGGTTAAATAACTTATAAAAACTCAATACTATTATTCCCCAAAACCTGGAAGTCATCCACCACAAGAACATCTATCCTCAAATAACTAATCTAAGAGTATCTAAGAAACTAAAATAAGTAAAAAGCTAGTCCATGCCGGAATCTCAAGGCATCAAGACATGAAGAGGAAGATCCAGTCCAAGCTAGAAGCAATAGCTCACCCTGAAATCTGG